>NC_138381.1:74763563-74814329 GCF_054177405.1 Leptonychotes weddellii
AAATATTGATGACATACACATTTGTATATCCAGACTCCTGTACCCAGCTGTCTACCTGATCTCGCCACTTGTCTGGGACATGGACTCACACGGGAGAGTGACAGGTGTGTGGGGGGGTTGGGCAGTGGGATGGTCACCTCCCTCTGAGCAGTGAGCCATGAATAATATATAGCCATGTGCACAGTCAGAGCTGAGAAGAACAGCATTTGGAACAGAAGGACCAGCAAACTGGCAAATGTACATATCTTTCTTTTGTCCTGCTTAGCCACTAAGTCACTTGCTTATTGTCCGTGTTCTTCCACCAAATTATCAGGTCCAGGAGAACGGGGATCATATGTACTCAGAAGGTGCACAATAATTAATGAATGCATGATAATTATTTGTTTTGATGTCTTCAAGTGCTCCCTTCTTTACTTTGTGCCCCCTATGCCTTACACAGGGTGGGTCATGCAGCAGGTGCTCAGTACGTATCTACCAACCTAGTTCATGAAGCCCTTCACTTCCTTTGCAATTACTGCTCTGGAAAAAAAAAAAAATGTTGCCATTAGAAAAAAAAAATTAAAGAAAAGAAATCCATGCATCGGTGCCAAACAAAGTACTGTGGAATGGTTTTCAAAACCATAGCTCCCTGATGGGATAATGTAGTTTAAATATAGCTGCTATTTTTCCCTCCAGTTGGTTTGTTCTTTGATTTTTGTGGAAAGATTTCAAAAGTTCTCTTCCACTGCCCTCCTTTCTCACCCCCCAAGGTGCTCAGACCTTAAACAGTGAAATGTTTAAAATGAAGAGATGACAAGGCCTCCCGAGCCTGGTAGAGAAATGAATAGTGATTAAATGCGATTTTTAATTTTAAATGATGAGCTCCTCAGAGACTCCTTCCCTGCCCCGTGCGAGGGTGCTGCTCTGGCAATGGGGGGGGTGGGCACAGTGAGCAGGTAGAGTTTCCGTCAGGCCGAAATTCAAGGCTTGCAAATGTGCCGGATAGGGTTACAGTGCACAAATTCCTAGAATAGGATCTTTGTTCCCAAGCTCATGAGCTCGCTCCCTTGATGTCCCACAATAGAAAAAAAAAAAAGGGGGTGGTGGTGCTGGAGGCATGTTTAGGTCTTCTATTGTGATCCCACTGTCGTTACCTGATAGTTCACAAAAGATCCCAGGAGGCTGGCTGCCCTCCCAAGTCACCTTGTGATTCTCTCCTGATTTCAGAGAGGGGGAGGGAGGGGGACACTGTGTATCCTGAGGGAAGCATGTCTGACAAGGCTGATCCGCTCCATCTGGGAGGATGCATCATGAGCCCCATCTGGCTCCAGCAGTCTGCTGAGGCTGAGGCGATGGTCCTCTCCCGCACACCCCCGCCTACTCCAGTCCCTCTCCAGCCCGCTCAGCCTTCATCCTCCCCTGAGAGCTGCAGCTCCAGGTTTCTCCCAGTTGCAAGGCTTCCCCTCTCTTCCTAGCCCTTGCCTTCTTTTCTGCAATCCCCTTTGCTCCTTTCTCCCACGAGAGGCTTCTCTCAACCTCCCAGCCCTCTGCAGAGGTGCGGTTGACTAGAAGTGTGCTCAAGCCCGCCCCTTGGGACAGCCCTGTTCATTCACTCAGTCCTCCTGCACCACCCAGATCATGTCCTGATTTGGAGACAGATACACCCAATGTAAGGTCCTGTCCTGTCTCTCACATGTTGGAGTCCAGATAAAGGGTACTGCCTCCCTTTCTCTTAGCAGCTTTCCATCTCGAATGGTGGTAGAACCCACAGCCTCTGCTTTAGCCTTCAAGTTTAACATTTGAATCTTCTCAGGTGGGTTCAATCTGCACAGATGGGGGGATGGATGGAGTACAAGAAAGCAAAGCCTTGGCTGGGGATGTTTGCAAACATTAGACGTTTCTCTTCCATGACTCATCGGAGGAGAGCAGAGTCCTCCCTCTTCCTGGAATGCAGCAAACCCATGGCCAACTCCTACCCCCACCCTACCCCCAAAATGAAAAAACCCACACATGAAGCCTTGTCCTTAAAAATCAGATTTCCCCCAAAGATCTGACATGGCAACTTGGGGAGGGGAGCATTTTAAGGCCTCAGAAGAACAGCCTCTAAGAGGATTCTCTGACCTGGGGATAATGGGGGCTGCAGAAACACCCCATCATTTGCAAGCAAAGAAAGTGTGTGTGTGGTTAGGTGGGGTCCCTTGAAGAAAAGTGCCTTCATTGCCCCCTACCTCCTCCACATCCCCCAAACTTTCTATCTAGTAGCTTCCTAATATAAAACCTGGGATAGACAACCTTTGGGTCATTCTAGAGAGGCTTGATTTCAGGGGTACATAAAAGGGCTCTAGAAAAAAAATCGGCGGATGCAGATAAAAAGGAAGGAAAGGAGACAAAAAGGAAGATAACATTTATTACACACATATCAGCCATGCACGCAACGTGCTAGGAGCTTCTCCCGAGTTGTCTTACCCCATCCTTGGGACAAGCCTGTCTGGTAAGTATCATTATCATTCCTATTTTCCCAGATACTGAAAGCTGACTCTCACACAGGTTTAAGTCATTTGCTGAAGTCACACGATTAGAAATCGCTATTCAGTAAACATTGTTAAGAATACAAGATTATTTGTATGGGGGAAGAACTAGTTAGAACCATTCCTCACACCATGAAATGCAATACATTTCTTAGAGGAAAGAATTAAACACTAGAAAAAAAAATCCATAAAAACAATTAAAAGCATCAATAAAAGCATATATGGGTGGAAGGGAGATACATTTCTAAGTACCTTAGGTAAGGAAACATTTTTAATTTGCATAACAAAACGTTACAAAACAAATGGAGGGTCTATATGCATAGGGAGTTGGAAAGAAACTGCATGATTCCTGAAAAATCTTTTATCGCGAGGAGTCTGATTCTGTGACTGCGTGAACGCACTCAGAGAAAGACACACGCATACAGATCTTGACTGTAGCAAATATCTCAGCGGCTGGTTCTGGGAGCAGGTTAGTTTCCTGGCCCCGGAGCCCATTGTGGTAAGAGGCGGGGTCATTCTGAGTTCTGCAGAACTACCGTCCCCGCGGGTGGGGGAGGGACAGCTGTTTAATTCGCTGCACGCGGAGCTGAGAAAGACGCAAAGAAGAAAGTGACATCCACTGAAAACCGCATGAGGCGGCTTCCGCCAGCAGAATGCAGTGACCTGAGCTGGATTTCTGCCAGGACAGTGGGATTAACTTCCCAAGCGCGGGCCAAAACGGGCCCCGGGATTTTTATTTTTATTCGTTTTCCATTACAACTGCACAGCAACGCAAACAAGCCCCAAAACAATGGAGAGCCACGGAGAGTCATTTTCCCTTTCGGGTGAGGGGTGCCATCTTAGTACCACACATCTTGCTGGCCTTAAGTTACCAAAGTGTACAATTGAGAGTTTGATTGCTCACTTCCCCACCATTGTTAATGGGGGAGTGGCATATTGATTGCCCAATTAAAGCAGTGAGCACACACACAGACACACACACACACACACACACACCAGGGGAAATAAAGCAAGATGCGCCCATGGAGCCCGGAATAATGACTTGAGAGGTCAGTGGGGCTGAGAAAAGCTAGGTCTAGCCCTCCCAGTCCCCCAAGATCAGGATCCTGTAGGCACTGGGATTGAAAGAGATCTGACCTCAGGCAACTAAATGTCAAATAAAGAGATGGCCCCAGGTTAGGAGGGAAGGGAAGGGCTGAGTGCATTAGACGCACACTTCGGGCTAATGATGCTCTCCGCGGGTACTTTCTTTTTTTTTTTTTTTTAATTTTTTTTTCTTATATTATCCCCATACATTGCATCATTAGTTTTAGATGTAGTGTTCCATGATTCATTGTTTGTGCATAATCCGCGGGTACTTTCTAAAGGGCAGGGGCGCCTGGGTGGCTCAGTCATTAAGCATCTACCTTTGGCTCAGGTCATGATCCCAGGGTCCTGGGATCAAGCCCGCATTGGACTCCCTGCTTAGCGGGAAGCCTGCTTCTCCCTCTCCCACTCCCCCTGCTTGTGTTCCCTCTCTCGCTGTGTCTCTCTCTGTCAAATAAATAAATAAAATCTTTTGAAAATAAACAAGTAAAACAACACAGAAAAGGCTGAAATCCTCATCGTTCCCCTTCCTCTGTTAGTCCATATTATTAGTGTACAATGTTGGTTTCTCAGATAAAATCAAAGATGAGCATTTCACTTTCTCTCTCCTCCCTAAAACACTTAGCTCTGTTTTTTTCCCCTGCTTCCAAAATTGATGAGACTTCATTTAGGGCTGCCAAATTTTGCACTGCTGGTGCCTGTAAATAGACTGGTTTGCACTGTAGAGAACTCATCTTCATGTGATAGGTCCCACCTCCTCTTTCAGACTGTGAAGGCTGTTCCTACCTTGAAGAGAGCCGAAACCAGCATTGCCATGGGGTTCTGGCACTGGGGGGATACTGGCCGATGACAATTTCTCAACTGTGAGACTTTTGATAGAGCCTGAATATGAAAAGAGAATCAAGTAAAGCTTGCAGGTCAGCATGAATTTTTTATTCACCAGCCCCCCTTCCCCATAGTTATGAAAGCCCAGACATCTGCATATAAACTTTCCTTTTGTTCTTTCCTCTGAGCTACCTCAATAATGCAAACACTTTCGTTGGCCTGAGAACTACCGTATGGGAGGGTTGTTTACACTAAATCATATATATATATTGTACTTTGTTGGCAATTTAAGGGGCTCTCAGGGATTGGTTTGACTATAGTTCATTTTCACCTTACTCATCATATATAATGTAATTCCTTTGTGGTAAGTTTTCTGTAAATGTTAGTTATTACTATTATTATCGGAGAGGAGAAGTATTTCACTGATTTGTAAAAATACCGGAAGAACAAAATCAGCTCAAGGTATCGTAGAAAATGGCCCATGTATATGAAGCTGATGCTTTGGGTCTTCCAGATAATGTGTTCTGCTGGGTGGACCAGGTGGCTTGGTGAGGTTTGGCAGGGGGTGCCCCCACACAGCAGACAGGCTTCCACCTCAAGATTCATTATGGAACTAACCTTAGCACATGCATAATTGGATTTTATGGTGCTTCATCTCCTTTTTTTTTAATTGCCATCGAAAATATAAAATTTGCCATCTTAACTATTTTTTTTTTTAAGTAGGCTCCACGCCCAGCATGGGCTTGAACTCACCACCCTGGGATGAAGACTGGAGCTAAGATGGAGTGGCACTCCCACCAACTGAACCAACCAAGCGTGCCGCCATCTTAACTGTTTTTAATTGTACAGTACAGTAGTAGTAACTACATACACATTGTTGTGCAACAGATCTCTAGAAGTTTTTCATCTTGTAAAACCGAAACTCTATGCCAATTGAACAGCAACCCCCACTTCTCTCCCCAGCCTCCCAGTCCCTGGCAACTACCATTCGACTTTCTGTTTCTAAGAGTTTGACTATTTTAGAGGCCTCATATACGTAGAATCATGTGGTCTTTGTCTTTTTATGATTAGCTTGTTTCACTTAGCATAATGTCCTCAAGGTTCATCCACATTGTAGCATATGACAGGATTTCCTTATTTTTTTTTTAAGGCTGAATGATATTCCATTGCATGTATACACCACATCTTTTTTCTCCATTCATCTGTTGGTGAACATGTAGGTGGCTTCCATCTCTTGGCTATTGTGAACATGCGGCAGTGAACACGGTGCGCAAATATCTCTTCAAGCTCTGTTTTCAGTTCTTTTGGATATGTACCCAAAGTGGAATCGCTGGATCATATGGTAGTTCTATTTTTAATTTTTTTGAGGAGTCTCCATATTGTTTTTCATAGCAGCTGCTCCATCTTACATTCCTACCAGCAATGGTGCCCCACTTCATTCTGATCCTTGCTTTACTGTCCTGCTTTCCCCACCAGCTTGGTGAGTCCACCTTTCACCCATGCTCTCTATCCTGCTAATTCAACTGTAGCTACACTAGGGGCTCCAGGCTCAGGCAGCTCCACCCCGTTCTGCCCCCTAGATTAGGTCTCCTAGAGTGATTCTAGGTGGAGCAGGGCTCAGGCAAAGGACCCAAGATCCCAGTGACCAAACCATCTCAGATTCCATATCGGCTATTTTTTGCTTTCTAAATCTGGGAAGCATTGCCACTTGTTTCTTATTTTCCTCCTCTTTCTTCCAGGAAGGGAGATGTAACTGTCAGAAGGAGTTTGTTGGCCTCATTCTGTCATTTTTCTGCTCTCGAGGCTACTGCAGTGGATGGAATGAGCTCTCAGAAGCCCAGGTACACAAATCTAAACTTTCAGTAGAAGTTTCCTCCCAGTTGTTCCTCAGGGTCACCTGTGGCTCTGAGGGTTGGCTAGCACTGAGCTCTTAAAGGGCAAGGCCCAGAGTCATGCATGATTCAGTTCAAGTCACAGAAGGATGGAGTCCTCCCTCAGATCTTCCACATCAGCTCCATATCAGACCAGAAAGTTATAGTCTATTTCTTTTTCTGGATGACCACCCCACTAATGGGCAAGCCGTCTCATTGCTAGTCCTGAGCTGGGGAATCTTGAATCATCTAACCAGGGTCAACTTCCCACCTGTGCCTGATTCAGTTGGCTTCAGCTGTAGATCTGACCTGTTGGTGTTCAGAGGTCCACCCTAGGCTTTTGGAGAAGGGTAGCAGGTATAAAAAGAGACACAATACCTTCAAACATTATTCTTGCCTCTGGAATCTCAGTTGCAGTGATGGATAGAGTGGAAGAGAGAGGAGAGAAAAAACTTCAAAACAGTCCTCCTCCTTAACCCATAAATTCTCAGGCCAAGTCTTACTGGTGCTATGTCTGTTGGGAACATGGGTAGGCTGGAACCTGTACATATTAACTGGCCTATCTGATTTAGCCTTGGAAAAATGATGCTTTAGCTCTAAAAAGGGATCATGATGAACCTAATTTCCCTCTCTAGATACTAAGGTTCCACTAAAGAGTTACCCAGTTGGAGAATTTGGGACGAGGGAAAGATAATGGAAATCTGACTTCACGGGGAGGAAATTATAAATTTACTCACGTATATGAGTCTCAGGTTTTGAAAAACCACGTTGACCTCATTCTCTTTTTCCATTCTCATTTCTGATTGCCACCTGTGATGGTCAGTTTTACGTGTTAGCTTGGCTAGACTATAGTCCCCAGTTATTCGATCAAATCTAGTTGTTGCCGTGAAGGTATTTTGTAGATGTGACTGACACTCATAATCAGGTGACTTGATGTAGGCATCATAGTTCCTGATTTCAAACTGTATTACAAAGGTAAAGTAATCAACACAGTATTGTATTGGCGTAAAAACAGACACATAGATCAATGGAATAGAATAGAGAGCCCAGAAATAAATCCATGCATAAATGGTCCATTAATTTACAACAAAGGGGCCAAGAATATACAACCGGGAAAGGAAAGTCTCTTCAATGAATGATGTTGGGAAAACTGGACATTCACATGCAAAAGAATGAAACTGGACCCCTATGTCATACCATATACGAAAATCAACTCAAAATGGATTAAAGGCTTAAATTTAAGACCTGACGCCGGGGCGTCTGGATGGTTCAGTCATTAAGCGTCTGCCTTCGGCTCAGATCATGACCCTGGGGTCCTGGGATCCAGCCCTGCATCGGGCTCCCTGCTCAGTGGGGAGTCTGCTTCTCCCTCTCCCACTCCCCCTCTTTGTGTTCCCTCTCTTGCTGTGTCTCTCTCTGTCAAATAAATAAATAAAATCTTAAAAACAAACAAAAAAAAGACCTGACGCCATAAAACTCCTAGAAGAAAACAAAAGGGGTAAGCTCCTTGACATCAGTCTTGACAAAGGCAACAAAAGCAAAAATAAAGAAGCAGAACTACAGCAAACTAAAGAGCTTCTGCATAGCGAAGGAAACCATCAACAAAATGAAAAGCAACCTATGGAGTGGGAGAAACTATTTGCAAACCATGTATCTGATAAAGGGTTAACATCCACATATATAAAGAGCTCTACAACTCAATAGCAAAAACCCAAACAATCCAATTAAAAAATGGGCTGAGGAACTGAGTAGACCTTTTTTTAAAGAAGACATACAATGGCCAACAGATACATGAAAATGTGCTAAAAATCACTAATTATCAGGGAAATGCAAATCAAAACCATAATGAAATATCACCTCACATGAATCTGTTAGAATGGCTGTCATAAAAAAAGACAAGGTAAGTATTGGCAAGGATGTGGAGGAAAGGGAACCCTTGTGCACTGCTGGTGGGAATGTAAATTTGTACAGCCACTGTGGAAAACAGTGTGGAGGTTTCTGAAAAAATAAAAAATAGAACTACCTACCATATGATCCAGCAATCCTGTTTTGAGCATATATTCAAAGGAAATGAAAATAGGATATTGAGATATCTGCACTCCCATGTTCATTGCAACATTATTCATAACAGCCAAGGGGTGGAAGAAACATAAGTGTCCATCAATAGGTGAATGTGACACATTTGGAATGAAAATGGAATGGTAATGGAATGTTATTGGATGGTTTTACTGGATAATATTATTATCCAATACCACTGGATATGATAATGGAATATTATTCGGCCATGAGAAAGAAGGAAACCTGCCATTTGCAACAATATGGATGGAACTTGAGGGCATTATGCTAAGTGAAATAAGCCAGATAGAGAAAGACAAATACTGCATGATCTCACTTGTATGTGGAATCTAAAAAAATGTAAAACTCAAAGATACCTGAGAGAATAAGAGGCTGAGGGTAGGACAAATAGGGAGAGGTTGGTAAAAGGGCACAAGCTTTCAACTATAGGATGAATAATGCCAGGGACGCCTGCGTGACTCAGTAGGTTAAGCGTCTGCCTTCGGCTCAGGTCATGATCCCAGGGTCCTGGGATGGAGCCCCTCATCGGGCTCCCTGCTCAGCGGGGAGCCTGCTTCTCCCTCTACCCCTCCCCCCTGCTTGTGATCTCTCTTTCTCTCATACTCTCTCTCTCTCAAATAAATAAATAAAATCTTTTTAAAAAAAGATGAATAATGCCAATCTGAGGATATAATGTATAACATGGTGATTATAGTTGATAACACTATACTGTATCATTGACATTTGCCAAGAGTGTAAGTTAAATGTATAATATGAGGTGAGAGGTGATGGTTGTGTTAATTAACTAGATGGGAGAAACCCTTTCACAATGTACACACAAATCAAATCATCATGATGTACAATTTAAATATCTTAAAATTTTACTTGTCAATTATACCTCAACAAAGCTGAAAAAAAAAATCCGTTGACTTTAAATAAATTTGTTCCAGATAATTTGATCCCAGCAGTTGAAGGACCTTCAGAGAGAGGTAAGGCTTCCTCGGGGAAGCAGAAATCCGGCCCCGTGGACAGCCGCTTCTGTTCCTGCTGGCGAGTTTCCTTCCAGCCTGCCCTTCCTGGTGGCCTGCCCTATGGCTTTCCCATTTTCCTGGCCAGTCCCTACAATAACATAAGCCAGTTCTTACTATATATCTCCTTCTGGTTCTGCTTCTCTGGGAGCCCTGACTGAGGCAGAACCCCTCACGTGGCTCCTGGAGCCTCCTGAATGATCTCGCAATTTCCAAATGTGCCAGTTGCATTTCCACCTGTGAGTCTTAGCTTGTTGCCTACGCCCCGGCTTGGGATGTCCTCCTCCAGGGGGCCACTTGTCAAGTCTTATATCTTGCCTTCAAGGTCCAGCCTGGAGAGCTGCCTCTTTGAAGACTTCCTGGTCAGTGCTCCCTCCTGTGAATTCCTCCAGCACTGTGGGGGACCACTCATCCGGCCTGCAGGCCAACTCAGTCTTGTGATGACCCTGTAAGGGTCGGAAGCATGACTTCTATGTCTTTGTTTCCCTAATCCTAGCTGCAGCTCCGCCCAAGCGATATACTCAGACGCTTGTTGATGACGCTACTGAAGCCCTACCAACATAAGCAGAGGGCCATCTTTAGGTTTCTGACGCATTTCATAATTCCTGTCGCTTCGCAAGTGCCAACATTTTCATGGTGTGGAGCACCCCCACCCGCATTCTGGGGCTCGGATATGCTGGAATAACAGAAGAGGGGCTTTGGAAACATGACTCAAAATAGGGAATAGAGCCAAAGACAAGATTTTGATGTGAACACCCATAGGAGTCATTTTATGTCAAGAGTCTGAGGAAAGGTCTTACTGTCCAGTCCTCAGGCCAGATTCCCACCTTTTTTTTCCCGCTTCCCCTACCTGCAGGGATTCAAAACCTCTGGCTCCATGCAGGGAAATCCTGAAGGAACTGAACATCCAACAACCTGAGCCAAGGATCCTAAGTGGAGGTGAGGAGGAGGGAAACGAGAGCTAAAAGCTAGCGCCTGGCAGAGGAGGGCGAGCCCAGAAGGGAGATTCCTGAGTTCCTCAATGACAGTCGGAGGGCAGCCCCAAGTGAACTCTGGAGGAAGCCTTGGGTGATCCTGGAGCAGCAAGCAGGTGAACACACTCCGTCACAGGCATCTCAGGCTGGAGTCTGTGAGGAACTCATGCAAATCCCTCTGGACTCCGAGGGTGCACGTGACTAACCAGCTAGCACCACCCTGTCCTCAGTGCCTGGCTGCACCTTCTGTCCTGCTGATCCTCCGAGCGGAGGAAGGGGATTACACAACCTATGGGAGGTGAGGATGCATTCCTGTCTAACTCGGAGGACTGCAGGCTCTTCAAAGACCCCGGTCCCTGTCAGAAAGCTGGGGGTGGGGGGAACTCACGCAGCAGCCTGGGCCAGGGGGCTCATGAGAAGGCGAGTTTCTTCTTCTGGCCTCCTCCCTTCCTCACCTCCCCTGAGAACAAAAAGAACGGAACCTTCTCGGGGAAGAGAAAGCAGGGTGCATGGGCCCTCTGGCTGTGGCTCAGTTACTTCCTGAAAAAAACGATACCGTTTCCAGAACGGCCTGAACTTGCAGACAGAGTTTCAGTGAAGGGCAATCTTAACCCTGACCTTTCTTCTGAGGCGGGGCCGTTATGAGGGAGCCGCACCACGTGGCAGGGGCTGAGGTGAGGGGTGGAAACGCGGACACAGGTCCTCGTGAGGAACAAAGTTCGGCTGCATGTGTTGAATAGGAGACAATTTTCCTCGCTTGATGCACCCCTAAATTATCTGGGTCCAGACTGAATCGCCAAATCAGCAGCGACCGGGAGTGAAAGCAAGGACGAGAGGGCCCGCAGGAGTGACAAGCCGCTCTCGGTGACAGTTCCTCTCGGTGACAGTTCCTCCCCAGTCTACCACTAATCAATGTGTGAGAGATAAGTCCAGCCTCACTAGTGATCACGGAGATGTAAACCCAGTCAAAGAGATACACCTTCCAGGGGCCACAGTGCGCACCTCTCGAAGAGGACCATCTCTTAGTGCCGGCTGGCTTCCCGGAAAGGCGCTCGGTGATCAGTAATGAGACTTGAAAAAGGATGACTCAGTAATGTCACTTCGAGGAAATGATTCTAAAGAAATAACAGGAGAGGTGAACAAAGATGAATTCATGCGAAGATGGTCATTGCTAAAAAACTACAAAGCCAAATCCTTAAATGCCCAACGAAAGGGCAGGGTTAGTCACCGCAAGTACGTATTAAAGAATGTCATGTAGTCATTAAATAAGGTCACCGGTGTAGGCGGTTGGATGAAACAGTGGGTGTGAGATCCCTTTGCTGGCTAGGAGGAGCTCCTTCACCTGAGGCCTCTCTCCCTTCTCTGTGAAATGAGTTTGTCAGCATCTGCCACGGAGAGTTGCTGTGAGAATTCAACAGGATCGTGAGTGTAAAGTGCTGAGCAGGGTCCCCAGCCTTCTAAGACTCAATCAATGTGAACAACGGTCATTTCGAAATGCACATGTCTTCTTTCTCAATGAGGAAAAAAAATCCGAATTCATGCTATTTTAAAGTAATATGTCAGAAAAATTTCTGATGAAGTGCAACACAAAAAGCACATTCAATATAAGAGCTGAATACAAACAATAGGTGTGGGGGCGCCTGGGTGGCTCAGTCGTTTAGTGTCCGCCTTCGGCTCAGGTCATGATCCTGGGGTCCTGGGATCGAGCCCTGCATCGGGCTCCCTGCTCCGCGGGGAACCTGCTTCCCCCTCTCCCTGCCGTTCCCCCTGCTTGTGCTCGCTCTCGCTCTCTCTCTCAAATGAATAAATAAAATCTTAAAAAAAACACACACACAATAGGTGTGCACACCGTTCCTCTTGCGCATATGCGCACACACACACACACAAATACATGGGTGCGATTCAAAAACGCTTCAAAGCGCTACCTCAGGGTATCGCCAGGAATGAAGCTGTGGACCATGGGTGACTGTCGTTCTCCCCTTGGTACGTTAGCATGTTTTCAAAGGTTTCTACCATTGGCGCTTTACAGTTCTCAAAATGTACAAATGTTCAGAAGATCCTGGATCTGGGGAGGGGGTGTGTGTGTGGAACACAGAAGGGAAAACTGCGACCTCCAGCCGTGAGCGGCCCCTCCGTTGGTGTCATGCCCCACAGGAGGCCGAGTCACCCCTGTGGGGCCAGGGTGTCCCGTGAGATAATATAGACCAGGGTCAGACCGGCTCGTGAGGTGCGGTGGCCTTCGCAGCCCTTTCCAGGGAGTGGGCACTCTGCCACCAGGCCTGTATCGTAATGAGATAATATTTGTGAGAGCACTTTGCCAGAGAGAAAACTCCACCCAGATAGGTGATTCCGGGGCTTATTCGAGAGAAAGGAGGCTCTCAGAGCACATTCCGCTAAGGAATTTCACACTCTACCTCCTTCCCCCCCAACTCCTCCCTTTTACTTCCTCCCCTGCACAGAAATATATTTAGTAACCCTATCTAAACGCTCTTCTTTCCCTTAATTTGATTAAGGGGCTAGGGGAACAAGGGATGGAGTGGGGGCTGCGGAGAGGGGGAGATGGAGCTGTAGGGAGAGATTAGAGCAGCTGAATGGCTATCTCGGGCCGAGTGGTGCCTGAGTGTGGACAGGACGAGGGCCTCCAGGTACTTAGTACAGAAGCACAGAGGACAGAGGGAGGGAAGCCTTGATCACGGAGCACGCCTCTCTGGGGGATGAGAACAGAATCAGGGAGGGTCAAGCCTTGAGGATTAACTGGGAGAACTGGAACATTTCCTACGGAACGCGCTGGCTTCTCGCCGAGTCTCTTCTGGCTTCCTGGAGCTTTAGGGTCTTCAGATCCTTAAGAAGTTCCAAGAGGCTAACACGTGGCGAACTCCTGCTATGTATTAGGTACTTTCGCATGTGTCAGCCAATTTACTCGGATTAAGTAAACCATTATCACCCATGAAGATGAAGCTCAGGCGAGTCATTTTTGCCTGCAAGCTGGGGATCCAACCCAGCTTGGCCTGCTTCTGCCACTCCTCCCTGGCACATGTTACCTTCAGGAGGAAAATAATGACAGTATGTATTTAGTTCTAGGTGCCTTAAATAGAAGTGGTTCTAATTAATCTATTTAATCCTCACAATGTCTCTATTAATGGCCATTAACGACCCCACTTAACAATGAGCAACCTTAGGCTTAGGGTAAGCAATTAAGCTGAAGTCATGGGGCTGATACATGGCAGACAGCAGGGTCGTCCCGAGCCTGGGAAGGTAGAGGAGTGCTGGGTCAGAGGCATTCCAAATGAGAGAGGCCCATAGCGTGTGTCTCTTCCGATAGTCTGGTTGCTCTTCAAGGACAGGGACCTTACCTTGTTTGTCCTGTATCCCCAGACCCAAACACAATGCCTGGAACAAAGGGGACGTTTGCTGCAAGAACTAGTGGTACTTGATAAGTTTGGCCGAACGAGTCTCTCCACTGGGGGCCAGCTTGGTGAGGATTAAGTGAGACGTATTTGTCTAGGGATTTCCAAGTCTAAAATGTCACAGCACTGGGCCTCAGCAAAAGGCTCTGTTGGCAATGGGGATCCCTGCAGGAGGCTTTAAAGGTGACCAGGACCTTGACAATGGGCAGTCCCAGGGAGAGGGCTCCAGCTCCCCTTGTGGGTTGCATTCAGGCCAGAGTGACAATAAGGGGGGTGTCTGGCACACACTCCCCACTAGTTCCTTCCACAGGGACATCTCAAGGACATCTCCAAACTCCAGGGGATAAAACAGTACGGGAGGTGGGGGGTGGTTGGTGGGAAGAGTGCCATCTGGACAGCTCAGAAAGACAGGGGAGAGGGAAGTGGATGATTAGTGTTTTAATTGACAGGGACCTAGGACCTTTCTAGAAATAGGTTTGTAAGAACAAAGGGCAGACATTTATTCTCTTCTAGAGAGGACAAGAATCCTCCAGGAAGGGACCTCAGGCTTCAGCAAGAGTCTCTCATTGATTAAGAAATACCTCGTGGCCTCATGGTCCACCCCAGCTTTAGATAAGGCATGCAGGCTTCTCTTCCTTCTGTAACCCGTGAGGAAGGCTACCAGAGGGCAGAGAATAGAAACAGCCACCAAGTTCCTGGGCCAAGTCCAGGGCTTCCTGGCCTATATTCAGACAACCTCAGCCTTTCTCCCCCTCTTGCAACAGTCCTTGGTGTCTTTATGTGAGCTGCTTATTAACCAGGGGATATCAGGACACTGGGAGGGGACTGCCGGGGCCGGTTGCCAGAGAGGGTAATTCAGAATCGCAGAGTGGAGCAAAGCTGGGATGTGTGTCATCTGTGTGACAGAGGTAGCCGGGCAGGATGGAACCAAAGTCTTGCTGGAGCATCAGGTTGGAGGGTCCTGTGACCTGCGGGTGGCCAGGAGGCCCCGGGGGTTCACCACCCGCAGCGCCCATCCATAGAAGAGTTCCGTCAGCCAGGACAAAGGATGATGGATGGCTCTGAAGGCAGGAGCGGGAGTCCTAGGTGTGGGGGGGCAGGGCAGGGCACGGCACTGGATCACCGCTCCCCTCAGTGGGCTCTTTCAATGCTATAGGAACTCCTCTACCACCTTCCTTTTCCAAAGAGACTACTACTTTTCAAGAAGAGGTCCCAAATTGGACATCTTCCCTCCCCCTCTTCCAGTAAACTGCTGCTGACAGTCCCAGTCTATAGGATTGCTACTGACGGGCTTCAGCAGCCACCTGACCCCCCTGAGGTCAAACCATGGAAGCAGAGCCCCCCTGGGCCCCGGAGATGGTTCTTGATACAAGGGCAGGGAATGGCTTCCTGCTGGGTCTAAAGACCCGAGGCTTAGCCAGGCTTCAGTTGGGCCGCAGGGTGACAAGTCTTAGGTTTCAAGTTGGGATCAGCTGCGCTGAGGGAAATGGTTGGGGAAACTCTCCCTCCTGGCTTCTTTCCTCATGGAGGATGGCTAAAGGAAGAGAAAGCTTAGAGCTGCTGAGCTGGTGTTGGTGCCTTAAAAATAATGATATAAACACAGCCCAGAAGTTGGCCTGTGGACTCCCTGATGGGGACCAGACAAGAAACATTGTCCGGACTTACCCTTCAGCCCACGCTCTGCCCTCATCTATCACCTCAGAAACTAAACAACTTCCTCAGATGGCCCCGTGGAATATAAATCATCAGGGCCCTAGCTTCCAAGAAAGCTGTCCACAACTGCAGCCCTCAGAAATACTTGTCCTCCTGTTTCTTCCTCCTCTGCGCTCAGAACAGGGTGCTAGCAAGTCAGATTCGCCCATGACTGTAGCAGGTCACCGCAAGTATGCTGCTCAACTCCTCTGAGCCTTGGTCCTCACCTACAGGCTGGGGACCGGTCATGTCTCCCTCGCAGGTGTGAGGTGGAAGTGAAATGAGATAACTCAGGTGGAGTGCTTAGCACAGCACCTCGATGAACTTTAGCCGCCGTGTCATCATTCCATTGGCTGAAGACCATTCCCAGGTACAGAGAAGGAAAACAAGCAAACACCACTTCTAATTCTAATCCCAAACAAGAAGGGCTGTGGGCCGGAGCCGTGATGATTTCATAAAGCACCAAGCTTCCTTCCTTGCTCTCACGCCTAATCTGTGCCAGATTGGTTTATGCTTGGCAACCTCAGTGACCTCCAACGTGTTTAGATTCTCACAGAGAAGCCCAACGGATGCCTAGACCCGGCTGGAGCAGAGACAAAATTCAAATGCTCCGGGGCGGCAGAGAAATACAGTATGAGAGATCATCACAAAGAACATTTGTCCCGATTCTGAGTGACTGAAGAGCTGTGGACACTCAGAGAGCCCCCTTTTCCCAAGACAGGCAGGAGATCTAGTTTACAAATTCTTCCTTTCACACATATTTCCACGATGGCATCATAACGTGTAACACGTTTGGCTCTCCACCGAGCAGGTAAAGACACGACAGCATTTCTGTCTCCGAGCTGTTGAATGCCAAAGCCTTTGCTTCTGCTCAGGTGTCCTAACCTTCCCTGCCTGGGAATTGGATCTGGGGTAATGGGTGACCCAGCAGGCACAGAAATGACAGATTCCTGCATCATGTAGCAACGCAGGGGACAACCTGGGGCATCTGGCCTGGCTGGGAGAGGCAGCCTTAAGTACACCGACCTTTGTCCCTGTTTGCTCTTGGAGAGGGCAGGCCCTGCCAATCCAGTCCTCCTCTTCTCCGTGTGTGCCCGGGACTCCGGGCTAATCAGAATGTTCCCGGGAACCTGAGAAGGCCTGACCCTGGTGGGTGGCAAGCAGAGACCTCTTGAGGCAGTCAAAGGGCACTCTGAAACTTGTTCAAGACACGGCAGGGATGGGGCTCGGAGGCGTGTGCATACTCCTGCCCCCAGAAGAAATCTCTTCCCTTCTGGCTTTTTCCCAGCCAGAAGGTTTATAATTAATTAGCCATCTGCCCGTCCAGAAAACTCTGTCTACTCTGGGACACTGCTTTCTTCAAACCACTAAGAGGCCCAAGGGAACATATTAGAGGACAGTAGCCCCGAATCTGAGCTCAGCAGGGTCGCCTTCCTCGCTAAGGGCTCATTCTCTGAGGGGGGAAACCCTCCTGTGTCGGCCCTGCTCACTGCCAACTAAGTGGCGGCCTGAGGAACCTGCATGTCTTCTCTTCCGGCAAGGTTCCCCAGTCCTCTGGTTCCCCAGGCTGGACACGGGGAGGGTACCGCACGCGCGTCTGGTGGGAGAGGTGCGGGCACTCTCTGGCCCTTCCGTGGTGAATCCTCCTGCTTTGTTATTTTTTTTCTTTCTTCCCTAATTTCCCTGAGTGACGGGAAGTGCTGGGGCTTGAGGCGAGCTGAGCCAGAAAAGCAACTTTTCTTGAGAAGAGTCTGAGGGTTTTCTCTTCTAAGTGGGACGTTAGGCCCTGGCTCCATAGCCCCTTCAGCCTACGGAGGGCACCGTGCCTGCCTTCCAGCTGGCAGGGGGGCCCGCCGTCAGAGAGAAGCATCCTTCTCTTTCACAAATAAACAAATCCGATCCATGTGCTAGAGGACTTAGGGTGTATTAATAGCCAGATATTTTGTTTTCCTATTCTGGTGCTTATCCCCTTCCACTAGTATAAAAGATAAGAGAACACAAAATGTTCTCCACAAGCCACCTTTCCCCCTCCCCCAGGGCCAGGCAAGCCAGGGGGCGTGAGCTCTTCTGTTGAAAACCATCACTGATGTACGAACTCGGAGAAAACAGGCTTAAAAGTTTATATTCCATCTCTCTTGGCTACTGTTGCTGCCCAGCAAAGAAACTCTATACTGTGTAAACCCTCCGGGCAACCTTCAAACAATAGAAAATACCCCAAACTAAAAATAAAGGCCGTAAGGATGGAAAACGTGGTGGTGCTCTGGTGAAGTGATTCCAAAGTCCAGGTGAAGGAGAATGCCGTCAACCCCTTCGCCTGCTTCCACCCTTCCTAAACGAGCTTCTTATAAGCAGACATCTTGGGTCCCTCTTCTTTTTATTCCCATACTCTTAGTTCTTTCCATGGTCATCCACACCTTTGACGGGGAGGGGGCTCAACAGGCCTGTAATGTCGGGCTGCCCTCTGTCCTAAGGAAAGTTCCACAGGCTCTAATCAATGCACTTCCCCAATGGCTCTGGGCCTTGAGGTCCCGAGAAACCCAGGAAAGGAGAGGGTGGGGTCCGACTTAATCACCAGGGTCCTTGGCCCCGGAAGGCAGGAGGATCTGCTAGAGAAAAGTGTGACAGAGGCTGGGGTGGCCCGCCCAGAAGACAGACAGAGAAGAGGCCGCAAGCCAAGGAGCATGGCAACCTCCAGAAGCTGGAGAAGGCACCGAGTTGGATTCTCCCCTGGAGCCTCCAGAAGGAACACAGCCTTCCTGACTTCTGACCTCCCCAAATTAAGAAAATACATTTGTGTTGTTTTAAGTTTGTGGTAATTTGTTGCAGCAACAATAGGAGGCTGAGACAGCAGCTGAGAACCCGAGGCTCTTCCACAAGAATGAGAAGCCTGAGGTTAGTTCTTGGGCACCGTATTCTATCTAGAACCGTAGACCATGGTGTTTTCCTCCAGACGCACTTTACCACGGATGAACAGACCATTAGAGGGCACAGAATCAGCTGGGCTGATTAAATGAATAATCAAATAAACACACATCAATAAAAAGGCTGTTCCTTTTTTTGCCCACTGACAAGGCAGGCTGATCAATATTTTACCCCATAGAAAGACTTGAGCATCTGGGACATTATTTTCTACCATAACCTGCAGCCCCACCAGCGTCACTTTGACATCAGACCAGAAAGGGAAACTGGAAGAAAGAAAAAAAAAAAAAGCGCCTCTATCCTCCACTTGAGGTTGTTGGCTAGAAACTACCCAAGAATCTCCTGGACTTCTGTCTGGAAGGAAACACCTACGAGACTTCAAGGCTCTTCTTTCGTGAGCAGGTTTGCTTTTTTCTTTTTTTTTCAGTCTTATGCTCCAATTAAATGTCTTCTAAGGGCTTGCATAAGAGAGCCCAGGACACCTTACCTCAACAACAACAACAACAAAGAAAAAAGAGAGAGAGAGAAACATAAGATTTCCCTGATTTCTTGACTCCTAGAAGCATAAGCACTTGGAAGACCATAGTTTACTCTGTCTTGTGACATTTCTATGAGACAAGAACCATCAGTCCCATTTTGTAATTTGGGACCCTGAATTACAGAGAGGGCAAGCAACATGGATGTAGTCACACAGCAGGTCGGAGCGATTCACCCAAACCAGAGCACAGGTCTCCTGACCCTCGGTCCACACTGCCCTTGTGTTCCCATGCCCAGACTCGGTCCCTGGCTAACCAGATCAGTAGGGTGTGGCCTCTGGGTAGGTGGTCTCAGTGGAATGCAGAGATATAAAACTCATTAAACCTGTCATCACAAGGCAACCAATGACACCCCAGTGGAAAGGTTTTCCAGACCAGAGCTTTGAATTGCTTTGTGTGTCTGATGTGTGTGTGTGTGTGTGTGTGTGTGTGAGTTTGGAAGGTAGTCAGGGCTGGGGAACTGCCAGGTCAAGGTATTTGCACTCTACTTTGCATAAGTAAACCCACAAAGAGCTTTCGTTTTTTTTCTGGCATCAGTACACATCTTTTCCTAGCTTCTTTCTCATTCATCCCACCCCTTCTCTCTCCCTCTACCGTTCTTCTGAGACAGCATGGAATCTAACTTTAGGGGCAAAGCTAATAGATTCCCCAAGCTCACTGCAAGGGGACTGAGCTGGCTTGCACCAAACAGGTGCTGTGGCTTCGGGGCCGGAACGGTGGAAGCCCACAGCTCCGCCTGAATGCTGCCAAGCGCGGCACACTCTACCACTTCTACTCTCTCCTTTCACACCCGGGGGCTCTGCGTGGCGGCCCTCCTTCCTTGCCACCCACTTTTTGTGATTCTCAAAGACTATGAAAGGGGGCCCGCTCTCCTTTAAGACCAAAAAAAAAAAAAAAAGGAGAATGGAGTGATTTGGTTTTAGCATTTCCAAAGTGTAACGGACTCCTAATGAGGTTGTCCTGGCAAAGTGGATGGAGAAATGAAGCTGATTTTGCTCGGCCCCTCCCTAGCGGTCCAGAGTGGGCAGAGCCACACGTGGACCCTGTGGCACGTCAGGCAGGAGGCAGAAAATGGCAGCTGCCAAAGGCAAAGTCAAGTGACCCTCAACATCTGAATGGAGGGTGCTCGCTTCGGCAGCGCGTTTACTACAAATGATGCAGAGAAGGTCAGTGTGGGCCCTGCACGGGGATGACACGCAAATTCACGAGGCATTCCATGTTTGAAAAAAAAAAATCGGGATGGAGGCAGGTGATAAAATCACACCATGGGGGTCCAAAAATATCAAGACAAGTGAAAGGAAGGGCTGGTGAAACGTGGCACTTGGAAAGACCTGGTGAGCACTTTTTAAAATCTGAGCTATCCGTGGGCTCAGGTTTGGGTTTGGTTGGCCATGCCTCAACCTTATGCTAGTCCTAAACGAAAAATAACCAAGGCCCCCAGGTCCCCTTCCCTTGTGCTGGAGATGTGCTCACCCAGCACGGCAGAATGGAGAAATGGGTTTTACTGGTGAGGAGAAGTGGGGAGGGAAGACAGGGGCCCAGGGCAAAGGATCAGGTAGGAGAGGCCCCCAGAAGCTCTTCATAAGGTTAATTTCTGAGAAGAAAACTAGTGAGAATCCAATAATAGTAAGGTCCGCCACTTAAAGGCAGACAGGTCATGAGAGATGTGTAGCTGGGGTGACTGTGAACTTCAGTCAGGGCCTGACCTCTACCCAGCCTTCTGGTCTCCTTGTACTTGGCACCTGGGGTCTCGCCACCATGGACAACCCAAGGAAGCTGCACTCAGCAGCTACCCTCTACTTAGACTCCTTCATGTGTACCAACAAACAGAGGGATGGCTGCAGGGTATTGACAAAAGAAGACCCCTCCACAACAGGAATTTGGTGATATTTATATGGCATTAGGCAGGGGAGGACAGGGACATGGTCTCCTGGTCAGTTTCCCAGCTGCCGCAGAGCTGTGCCTACATAATCAGAAGTAAAAACATCTCAGGCCTCTGCAGCCACTTTCCAGGCTCCCCGTAAGAGCTTCTGATTACCAACGGGGTGTCTCAGATCTTTCGATAACAGGAAAAGAGGTATCTTAGGAGCTGCTAGATGGAAACATTCCAGGCCCTGGGATCTGGTTTCTCGATCTGCAAACATTTTAATAGTGGTAACAAGAAAGCTACCATTTTAACATTTTTAAGTGTAAGTTCATTTGTACTGTTGTGCGACCATCACCACTGTCCTAGATCTGCAAAAAAAAATTTTCAAGATTTTATTTTTATTGGGGCGCCTGGGTGGCTCAGTCATTAAGCGTCTGCCTTCGGCTCAGGTCATGATCCCAGGGTCCTGGGATCGAGCCCCACATTGGGCTCCCTGCTCCACGGGAAGCCTGCTTCTCCCTCTCCCACTCCCCCTGCTTGTGTTCCTTCTCTCGTTGTGTCTCTCTCTGTCAAATAAATAAATAAATTCTTACCAAAAAAGATTTTATTTTTATTTACTTGACAGAGAGAGCGTGAGAGAGCACAAGCATTCCATTCCATTCCACTTTTTTTTCAGGCTCCACCATCCCTACCACCTAGCAATGATTTCTGGGCCCATCCAAATCCGAACCAGCTTCACAAACGTCTGTTTCCAAAGTTCCCTTCCCCCAAACTGACTCATCCCTTCTGGTGTCCCTGGATGACTGCATATTTAATATCTAAGTGAAAAGGAAGAATTGAAAGGTTGAGTGTTAAAGGTTTTCAGCCTTGCTGTAGGCAGTTCCATAAATGGAAAGGCTTCCAGAGAATAACAACATGGGGAAATCTCTCTGGTCTGGAGCACCTAGGAAGCTGTAAGAAAATAAGTTGAGAAAAACTGTTGGGGGGAACTCAAGAGAGCAGAGAGGGATGGAGGAACAGATGGGAAGGGTGATGACACCTATATGCTCTTGATTCTCACATCTTTATTTATCTTTATCTCCAGCTCTAACCTCTCCTTGGAACACCAGACTCCTACATGTAGCTCCTAATGGACAGTTCCTCCTATGTGTCCAATAGGCACCTCACACTTCACACAGACAAAGCTGAACTCTTCATTTGACCCACCTTACCTAAATTGATCTTTCCTAACTCAGTACATGACAAAAATATGAAAGTCATCCTTTCAGAATGGCTGAAACAATCTTGAAAAGGAAAACCAAAGTTAGAAGACTCGAAGTTTTTTTTTTTTTTAAGATTTTATTTATTTGACAGAGAGAGAGACAGCGAGAGAGGGAACACAAGCAGCGGGAGTGGGAGAGGGAGAAGCAGGCTTCCTGCGGAGCAGGGAGCCCAATGCGGGGCTCGATCCCAGGACCCCGGGATCATGACCTGAGCCGAAGGCAGACGCTCAACGACTGAGCCACCCAGGCGCCCCTCGAAGTTTTTTTTTTTTTAATAAAGATTTTTATTTATTTTTTTGACAGAGAGAGAGACAGCGAGAGAGGGAACAGAAGCAGGGGGAGCGGGAGAGGGAGAAGCAGGCTTCCCACTGAGCAGGGAGCCCGATGCGGGGCTCGATGTCAGGACCCTGGGATCATGACCTGAGCCAAAGGCACTTAATCACTGAGCCACCCAGGCGTCCCAAAAGACTCGAAGTTCTTGATTTCAAAACTTACTCCATAAATCACAGTAATCAAGACAGTGTGGTACTGGCATAACGATATATATAGAACAGACAGATCAATGGAATAGAACTGAAAATCCAGAAATAAACTGTCACAATTATGGTCAATTGATTTTCAACAAGGGTGCTAAGACAATTCAATGACGGGGGTGGGGAATGAATGGTCTTTGGTGCTGGGACAAATGGGTACACACATGCAGAATGCTGAGGTTGGATCTCTTCCTTACATCATATATAAAAATTAACCAAAAATGAATCATAGACCTAAATATAAGAACTGAAACTACTGAAGACTTTTAGAAGAATACAAGAGTAAATCTCTGTGCCTTTTTCCCCCTAAGTTTATTTATGTTTTTTTTTAGTAATCTCTACACCCAATGTGGGGCTTGAACTCACGACCCTGAGATCAAGAGTCACATGCTCTTTCAACTGAGCCAGCCAGGAGCTCCAATCTTTGTGCCTTTGGGTTAGGCAAAAACCTTCTTAGATACAATACCAAAAATACAAGTGTCAAAAGAAGAAATAGATAATTGGACTTCATGGAAATTACAAACCTTCAAAGGACACCATGAAGAAAGTGAAAAAGGCAACCCACAGAATAAGAGAAAATATTTGTAAGCCACATGTCTGACAAGGGACTTGTAGTCAGAATACATAAATAACTCTTACAACTCAACAATAACCAGACAACCCAATTTAAAAATGGACAAAGGATCTGAATAGACATTTATCCAAAGAAGATATGGCCAATAAACACATGAAAATTAGCCCCCAGGGAAATGCCAACAAAACCACAATGAGATACTACTTCACACATAGTAGGTTGACTCTCATAAGAAGGTGGGCAATAACAACATCCTTTTCTCCAGCATCCTTGGTGAGGATGTGGAGAAACTGGCACCTCCATACTTTGCTGGTGTAAAATGATGCAGCTTATATGAAAAAGTTGCCGGTTCCACAAAATGTTAAACATAGAGTTTGCCATGTGACTCAGCCATTCTACTCCAAGGTATATGCCCGAGAGCTGAAAACATGTCTATACAAAAACTTGTATATGAATGTTTACAATAGCATTATCCATAACCACCAAAAAGTGGAAATAACCCAAATGCCCATCAACTGATGAATGGATAAGCAAAATATAATGTATTTATACAATGGAATATTATTCAGTCATTAAAAAGGAATGAAGCAGGAAGGAAGTTCTGACACATAAATGATAAGGTTCTTGAGGTTATCATGCTAAATGAAACAAACCAGTCACAAAAGGACAAATACTGTATAATTCCACTTACATGAGGTACCTGGAGTAGTCAAATTCCAAGAGACAAAGTAGAATTGTGGTTGCCAGAGGCCGAGAAAAAGGGAGAATGGGAAACTGTTGTTTAATGGGAATAGAGTTTAGTTTTACAAGATGAAGAGAGTTCTGGAGATTGGTTGCACAACAATGAGAATGTACTGAAAATACTGAAATGTACACTTAAAAATGATTAAGATGGTATATTTTATGTTATGTGTATTTTTCCACAATTAAAAAAAAGGGGGGATAAAGTAATGATACATTCTATTACATGGATGACCTTGAAAACATTATGCTAAGAAACCAGACCACATACTGTACGGTTCCATTTACATGAAATTTCAGAATAGGCAAATCTGTAGAGAGTAGATTAGTGGTCGCTGGGGGCTGGGGGATCTGGGAGGAATGGGGAGTGACTGCTAATGGGTACAGCCTTTCCTTTGGGAGTGGTGAAATGTTCTCAAAGTGAATGTAGGGATGGTTGTGCAACTTGGGGAATATACTAAAAACCACTGAATTTTTAAATTTGTGAATGTGTATGTATGTGAATTATAGCTCAACAAAGCTGTTCAAAAATTAAGGTAGGAAGACTGAAAATGAATGAGCTCTGCTTCTTTTCAAAACTCACTCCTGTTAGTTTCTGTGACCTAACAATATCTACAGTTGGCATTTGCATTCTCTTAACAAACTGTGGAACATGAGGCCGTCGCTACAACAGAATCGGAGAGGGTTATTCACAAACAGGAACACAGCTAACTCAGTCTGAAGAAGTTGGAGAGAATGTCTGCAGGCTTGAAGGAAAAAAATAACCCAGCAGCAGAGATAGATTAGCAGGAACTTTAAAAAAAAGTTGTAATAGGGGGGCGCCTGGGTGGCTCAGTTGGTTAAGCGACTGCCTTCGGCTCAGGTCATGATCCTGGAGTCCTGGGATCGAGTCCCGCATCGGACTCCCTGCTCAGCGGGGAGTCTGCTTCTCCCTCTGATCCTCCCCCTCTCATGCTCTCTG
This sequence comes from Leptonychotes weddellii, assembly GCF_054177405.1. Lineage (NCBI taxonomy): Eukaryota > Metazoa > Chordata > Mammalia > Carnivora > Phocidae > Leptonychotes > Leptonychotes weddellii. Next base: position 74,788,402 of record NC_138381.1, read on the forward strand.
TCTCCCATTCTGTCTCTCAGATAAATAAATAAAAAATCTTTAAAAAAAAAAAAAGTTGTAATAGGTCAAATGCATTTCTAGAAAAAAACAACTAAAAACCTTCAATACAAAGGGTTTGCAAAAAGGTCTTTAGAGTCTTGGCTGTTAATTTAGCATCAAATAGTTTTTCTCATTCTGAGGAAGTCCTACAGCGTATAACCTCCTCTGATTTCTTGACAGGAGAATTCGGAAGGTCAAATGTGCATTTTGCCTTGCTTCTCATCATTCTGTATTTAGTCATGTTCTGGAACATTAAAACAGACAATACCTGCAAAGATGTTTAAGGGTAGAATAAAAATGATACTAAAAAGGACAGTGTTCAGTCTTGAAGGAAATCCTGTCACATGCCATAGTGTGGGTGAACCTTGAGGACATTGTGATCGGTGAAATAAACCAGTCACAAAAAGATAAATACTCTATGATTCCACTTATGTGGGGAACCTAGAGTGCTTGAACTCACAGACATAACGTGGAATGGTGGTTGCCATGGGGAAGGGGAATGGAGAGTTGTTTAATGGATACAGAGTTTCAGTTTTGCAACATGAACACATTATGGAGGTCTACTGTACACCAATGTGAATATACTTATAACATTTAAAGATGGTTAATATGGTAAATTTTAGGTTATGTGTTTTTTACCACAATTAAAAAATTTTTTTTTAAGACAGTGTCGAGTTAAGAGCCTTAATAAAAATTTCATTTTTATTCTGCTATTCTGGAATGACTGACAAGGAAAGAATTTTCGAATTTGATAAAGGAACTTGCTGGCTGTGTTTATCTTCACTTTTTACTCCTGCTGGAGTAATGAAAATAGATCACTTGGTTTAATTTTGTGATTATTTTTACTTCCTGGTTCCTGCCTGATTATGCAATGCTTTTGGTTACAAATAGAAAAAAAGGAAAGTTTATGTGCTAGTCTTTTATTTTTATGGCATTTCATTAAAGAGGACTGGACTGAAAAATATTTCTATTTATATCAAGTTTTTATAAAAACTTATTTCTAAATAAATTGGAATTTTAGGGCCTGGGCCATTAGTTATCTTCCCCAAGGGCTATGAGCTGATGCTATTTTATATTTCCAAGTTTATTCTTATTTTATTTAATTAATTAATTTATTTTTTAAAAGATTTTATTTATTTGACAGAGAGAGCACAAGCAGAGGGAGAAAGAGAGAGAAGCAGGCTCCCTGCTGAGCAAGGAGCCCGATGTGGGACTCGATCCCAGGACCCTGGGATCATGACCTGGGCCGAAGGCAGCTGCTTAACCGACTGAGCCACCCAGGCATCCCTCAAGTTTATTCTTATTTTAACTGGTTTTACAACACACTAGCTTCCTCTTTCAACAAACTTAAAAGGTCATAGAATCTATCTTGAGTAAATCACAAAATCTTTCATAGAATTTTAAAAATTTCTTTACATTAACTCTGAAATGTAATCATTGCTTGGAACGGCCTCTGACAATTTGATACAAGACAAGCCATAAAGGACAGGCGTTCATTTACAATCATGTACAATAGGTCAAGTCTAAGAATAGCTACTAACTATTCTAAACCTGTACCATATGCCTTCCTGAGTTATCATCTCTGCTTTTAAACAATCATCATACGGATGCAATTCTAAGCATGTTAAATATTCTATAACTTTATCCAAAGCCTAATGGGAGTTCTAGCGTTAGATTTACATCAGATACCCTTAAATACTGAGAATGAGGCAGTGGTTAAGATGGCAAAGTCTCCAGGTCCTACTGGCAATTATTTCTAATTATAAAGCGGCACATTGTATTTACTTTGTTCTCTGGTTAACCAAGAGGATGATACTTGGGCACTTGCTACAGTAGGGCCTCCTTGAGGAGGGTCTGAATGGCAACTGTATTTGGCTCTGCAAAAACAAAGAGGAGACAGTCAGCTTGGAGGGGACTGCTAGTCTGACCCACCACCTTCATACGTTACCGTATTTTATCCTTTTGATAATTCTTTGAAGCTGTCAGAGAAAGAAACTGAGGTCCAAAGCAATTAAGTGATTTATTCAAGGTCACAGTCTTTCACTTCTATTCATTCATTCTTCACTGATCAAAGTTGCCTGTGTGCCTAACTAGGCACAGGGAATATAACTGCGAACAGAAACCCATCCTGCATTCCATGCTCTTCCAGTCTGAAGAAGAATCAGGTAAGGAAACATACGATTACCATACAGGACTCGTGTCTCTGAATGGCTGACCTTGTATGCTAATCATTTTACTGTTCCCCAGGTGTCCAGCACTCTCTCTACATGTTCCTGTCTTGGCTCACTAATCTCATCTCATCTCGCTTTGTGTGTGTGAGTGAGAATAATGATCATACATGTGGACACATACACAAACATACGTTACAAAACGTGTTTGTTTTTTAAGGTACAGGATTCCTCCATCTCCCATGCCATTAAAGGATCGTAGAGCTCCATCTCCTTTACTAAAAGATCTGCAGGCTCCCAGGAAATCTCATCCAGTTTGAGCCCTGGTAGTGGTAGTACAGTGTCAGGGAAAGAATGCTAATGATTCTTCCACTAGCTGATCCCAAAAGCTTGGCACAGGGGAGCTCAGTCTACTGAATATTTATATAGCACCTTGATTAAAAGAGCTCAAAGCAATATTCTAAATAGCTGAATTATAACCTCCTTTGTAAACTGCGTATTTTAAATACAAAAATAAGTTCCCCTACCAACCCTCATTATTTGCTAAAAGAAAAGAAAATAAAAATCACAAGATAAATTTCATAGAAAGAAGACTAGAAGTAAAATTTTAAGTGGCGATAATCTCTGGCTGGTGGGATTATGTATGATTTTAATTATTCAAAATTCTACAATTAACATTATGGACTTCTCAGTTAAAGAAAATATCACATAATCAATTAAAAGTAAGCCATAAAAAACTAACCCCACTCATAATTTTTTCACTCACAATTTTAAAAATACAAATTAAAATAATTCTTTAGACCTATCATACTGACTAGTATAGTCACCTAGCTTAGGCAAGGGAACAGCAAACTACACTCTGTCATACACAACCTAAGGGATTACAAATTATCACCAGCTTTTTGGAGAGTAATTTGGCAATATCTATCTATGAAAGAAATAAATGCACATACCTCTGAATATAATAATGCTACTTCTCAGGTTTTGTTTTTTTTTTCCTCTTCCTGACAGATATACTTGCATAAGAGTGCAAAGACTATTCAGTGCAAAAAGCAAGTTGCAGAACAGTGAATATAACCCCCTTTGTGTGCAATGAAAATGTCTGGAAGAATATTCCAAAAGTTAACTTTGGAAATGCCTCAGAGAAGTGAGAAGACTGAGGTTGCTGAGGGCTTTTTATTTTTTTAAACTAATACTGTTTGACATTATTTGACTTGTTACATTGAGCTTTATTTTTATTTTTAGCAGTTTTATTGGGGGCATAGTTCACATACCACACAATTCACCAATTTAAAGTGGTTTTTAGTGTATTCACACATTCAATGTTTCTTAATATATTCACAGAGCTGTACCATCATCAGAGTTGTATAATCATCAGTGTACACAGATGATTAATTATGTCGTTCACCTGAAACTCATATAATGTTATATACCAAATTTGCCTCAAAAAAAAAAGAAATTGGAAGATGCTCCAAAAGTGAACTTAATAGTGGCAAGAGAATATGTGAGATACAATCAGAGAAAGTTTAAATAGTAATGGAATGATATACATAAACAAGAAGAAAAAAAATATGAGAACAAAAAAAGTTGGAGAGTGTCAGGGACAGAAAAAAAGACAGATGCTAAAATGAGTTTGAACCAGGAATGTATGAGATCCGCCTTCATGAAATAAACATATCTGGATTTTGTAACAAAAAGATCAAGGTAAGATATTTGGGCATGATAAGGAAATAAAGAAACTCTTGATTTGATGGTACTGCAAATATTTGGATAAACCAGATTCTATATAAATCTGCAGACAGCTGGATATGAATTCCATCTATGGAAGACACAGATAAAAAGAGTTTAGAAAAATACGTTCACTTTGTAGTTGCTAGAAATCTCTCCTGTGTTAGGAAGGCTGACAGCGAGATACTAATTCCCAAGCAATAAATACTTAACTGAACATCAATAATGCTCTGATTTGGTTAAGAGTATCTGAGAATATAAGCAGAGCTGGATAGAGGGAAAAGGGCTCCTGAAACATCCTGACAAACTTAATCAGCACAAACCATGCAGGAATATTCTTTTTGGCTCAAAGCTTTATATATGTTTTTAGAAGAAGGATGAAAAAACATACATTTGAAAGATAATGTTTTATTTTATTTTATTTATTTATTTTTAAAGATTTTATTTATTTATTTATTTGATAGAGAGAATGAGAGAGAGAGAGAGCATGAGATGGGGGAGGGTCAGAGGGAGAAGCAGACCCCCCGCTGAGCAGGGAGCCTGATGCGGGACTCGATCCCGGGACTCCAGGATCATGACCTGAGCTGAAGGCAGTCGCTTAACCAACTGAGCCACCCAGGTGCCCCGAAAGATAATGTTTTATAAAAACATTCCACAAAGCTCACATTTAATCCCTGTATTACTTAAAATAAAACTACCTTTTCTTTGAGACTTCTCCCTCATTCAAATCTTCTTTGAGCACTACAGATCTTGGGAACATTTTGTAGGTATCATCTTATTTTCCTTTTTCGTATCTTTAAAAAGCACAGTTCAAAAGTTGTGCAGTTGGAGGAGTCTCCGGCACCGGTAAGAGCAAACTTTACACTTAGCCTATAAAATCTATTAGTTTGGGTACTGTTAACTCTTATTTACTTAATTAGGGCTGTGCAGTGACTGCAGCAATTCCTCTAGCTCAACATCAGTAAAATAATGGAAATGTACACAAGGTGGGTACACCCATGGAAAGTCTGTTCTTATAAAGGAGTAAATGTCAGATTAAAAATAAAAGTCACCACTTTTTGAATCAGGAAACTGCAAAGAAAGGCTGGAGCAATAATTTATAACAATTAAAAATTTAAGATCAGACTGTTATCTGATGGGATGGATCATCTTTAAAAGTATCTTAAGTGGTGGGGCGCCTGGGTGGCTCAGTTGGTTAAGCGACTGCCTTCGGCTCAGGTCATGATCCCGGAGTCCCGGGATCAAGTCCCGCATTGGGCTCCCTGCTCGGCAGGGAGTCTGCTTCTCCCTCTGACCCTCCTCCCTCTCATGCTCTCTGTATCTCATTCTGTCTCAAATAAATAAATAAAATCTTTAAAAGTATCTTAAGTGGTGATAGTTTTAAAAATCTGTTGACGATTCAAAATCACTCGCCTTGTAGCTAACAGTTGATGTCATTGATTTGATTCCAAATCAAGCAACAAGGAATCCTTGAGAATAAGCTATCCTTTGAAGTATTATAATATGGTGTTTTTCTGTGTCTGCACGTGCATGTGTGTGTGTGTGCACGTGTCTGACACATTTTACTGGGAATTAATGTACTGCATACGCTGGAGACTGTTGCTAACAATGTAATCATCTCTATAAATGCTCTGATTGACTACAACAGCTTAGGAGACCATAGGAAAATAGAAAATGTTACTGTCTCTGGTGATATGCCGTGCAGAACAATGACCAGACTCTAATTCTTAGTTACTTATTTGCTTAAAAGTAAAATTGCTTTATCAAACAGGTTACCTAAGTCTTGTCCTGTGACTGTGACAACAAATTAAAAATGGAACTGCTTAAACCTCCAAAATATGCATAATGGTAACTGAAAGAACGTCACTTTAATGACAGTTAAAACCATCCATCTCCGTGGGCTAAATGTAGATACAACTGGAAGCTAACCTTGGCTTTCAGGCTTGAGGTTAGACTAGCAGGACTTGTATTGTCATCTGGACAGGTGGCAATAACCTTAGCCGGGGATGTCAGAGCCTCCCCAGTCTTCTTTTAGATCTTACATCAAGCTACAATGAACCCTGGCTTCAGAACAAATTTTGAATGCCAGAAAGCAAAGGCGAAGGGTTAACCGCTCATTATTTTTTATTTCTCAGATGTTAAAATATTTTAAAAAGCAAGGACAGCTCAATTTAGATTACAAAAAGGCGCTCTGATGAAAAGCAAATGTGTTCCTAAATGTATTTTGAAAGAGATGGTTAGAAAGCTAACATAGAGTTTGTGGTCTAAATATATCATTCTTTTAGAGGCAGAACATATTGCTGGGGGGAAAAAATCCTCCATCACAGGACTTATGGGATATAGTAACTAAAATGTTTTTCCATCCTTTGAATTTTCAATGTTGGGAAATATTATTCAGTAGACCCAGAGAGAAGTCCTAAATTGGAAAAGCAGCTGCATCCAAGGTCATCTCTCTTGTTTCCAAATATATCTTGAAACAAATGCAAGAAGGGCACTTTGCTGAGTGTTATCTGGACATATATAGTTTCAATCAAATTCTTCAAGAAGTGTCAGAATAAAAGTTGAACATTTGTTTGACACTGCCAAGTCACTAGCAAGTGGGTCTCTTCAAGCGTGGAGGCTCTCCTTGGCGACTTGGCAATTAACTACAACAAAAAGGAGTTCTTTTTCCTACTCTCAAGAAAAAGAAATCAAGCACAGTTAAACACCAGCTCTGAATTTTCTCTCACATTTTTTAATATATAGAAAATAATATAAACTTATAAAAATGTCTCTCAACAGAAGTATAACTCTTAAATATACTGTTTCTAAGCTCAATTCCTTTGAATTATCAAATCTTCTTCACACATCTGAAAATGTTACATGGAACGAAAAAGTGGTGATAGAGATGACACAGAGTTGTAACCTGAATCAAAGAATAAAATGCTGAATCTTTGAGTTAGTGTAAAAAATTATCCCCCTATATGCAAAGAAATAAAAAAACTGGCTTATTGCCTCTCCTCTGTCATGAAAAAAACAAACTTAGTCCATGTTAGTAGTCTCCTGTGGCAGTGATCGTCTTTCATTCTCTACAATGTAGTGAGTCTCTCATTTCATCAAGTGTCCAAGGAGCAGCAGGGATATTAACAACTCCTCCCAATTATCATACACCAAATGGACATGACTTGCAATTGCACCACCTCAAAACCTTCAGCAATTTGGTTTCTATTTCCAAATTATTCCTGATTCCCTCCAGTCTTGCCTGGCTAGTACTTGAGGGCATTCCTTTCTCAGGGCTCCCTCTTCCCCACGGAGTTCTTGCTTCCTCCCTAAGCCACATTCTGGCCCTTGTGTGCAGAAGGGTTTTAACTTGTACCTGCATCTCCAGCCTGCCCAAATTGTTCCAGCCCAAAGTGTTTTTTATTTCGCCCTTAGATGTTAACTTTTTTTAAAAAATATTTTATTTATTTATTTGACACAGACAGAGATAGCAAGAGCAGGAACACAAGCAGGGGGAGTGGGAGAGGGAGAAGCAGGCCCCCCGCCGAGCAGGGAGCCCAATGCAGGGCTGGATCCCAGGACCCCAGGATCATGACCTGAGCCGAAGGCAGACGCTTAACAACTGAGCCACCCAGGGGCCCCTAGATCTGTTAACTCTTGATCCCATTCCAAAAAGCTGCATTGAAACTTTTAGAGACCCTACACCCTGAGAAGAGTGCAAGGAAATCTAATAGTTCTGATTTTTCTTTTCTTTCCTTTTTATTTTTTAAAGGTTTTATTTATTTATTTGAAAGAGCAAGAGAGCACAAGCGGGGGAGTGGCAGATGGCGAGGAAGAAGTAGGCTCCCCACTGAGCAGGGAGCCTGATGTAGAGCTCAATCCCTGAGCCGAAGGTAGATGCTTAACCGACTGAGCCACCCAGGCACCCCTAATTCTAATTTTTTTTAAATTTTTTTATTTGACAGAGAGAGACACAGCGAGAGAGGGAACACAAGCAGGGGGAGTGGGAGAGGGAGAAGCAGGCTTCCCGCGGAGCAGGGAGCCCGATGTGGGGCTCGATCCCAGGACCCTGGGATCATGACCTGAGCTGAAGGCAGACGCTTAACGACTGAGCCACCCAGGCGCCCTAATTCTAATTTTTCTAATGAAAACTTCTTTGATCTCTGAAATATCAAACACTTTCAGAAAATTCCGACTGTATCCATTTGCCTACTGGATAATCCAGTGCTGAAAACTGCTTCAATTATTGGTTACATTTCTCATCTTGGTAACTAAGACTTCAATTCCCTGAAAGGGGAGGCCATGCCTTTTCCTGCTTGATGCGTTTGATACAGAGCTAGATGTAGGAAAGGGCCAATGAGCACCTGCTGGTTTCATCCCTGAGGCCCTCTCACACTCTCCCGTTTACCTGTCCAAATCTTCATCTTTCCAGGCCCCCAATCATTCCTCCCTCTTGGACAAGACTTCCTGGACTCCACTTTGACCCTTTAGTCTTCTCTAGATCTCTGCTGTGATTGAATTTTGATAGCACCACAAAATTTAGCACTTGATTATTAGGTTTTGATAGGTTTGCTACTGTTCAATTTATTGTTAGTCCTGTTAATGATGGGGCCATGTCTTATACACTTACTGTACCTTTTCACAGAGTTTAGCTGAGTGCCTAGCACATCAAATTACAGAGCACAAGGACTTGGCACATGATAGAGCTCCTTCCTCTCCCTCATGTATCTGGGTAACTTTCTGAGCCATTCTAGACTTCTTGTCATTTCCTGAGCATGCCGTGTTCTTTTTTTTTAAGATTTTATTTATTTATTTGAGAGAGAGAGAATGAGAGACAGAGAGCATGAGAGGGAGGAGGGTCAGAGGGAGAAGCAGACTCCCTGCCAAGCAGGGAGCCCGATGCGGGACTCGATCCCGGGACTCCAGGATCATGACCTGAGCCGAAGGCAGTCGCTCAACCAACTGAGCCACCCAGGTGCCCCAACATGCCGTGTTCTTAAACGCCTTTATGTCTTCCTCCTTTCCCATGGCTATCAAAATCTTAATTCCTTCTTACAAACCCAGCTCAAGTTCTACCTCTTCCATTAGTCTTTTCAGTCCCCCATGTCAGAATTAATTGCTTCTTCCTCTGAGCTCCTAGTTCTTTTTATACATAAAAGAACTTTATTTTTTGCTACATAATATTAGAGTCTTCTAGTCTGTGAGCTCTTTGAAAACAAAACCCAGGTCACGCTCACTTTATATTTTAGCAGTTAACACAATGTCAGGCACACAGAAGATATTCAATAAATATTTGCAAATAAATAGATGATGAATTTACCATTTCATTCTCCAATTAATCAAGGAATATCTTGCTAACTTCTTTGGTTTGGCCTTGGCATTTTCATAGAGGAAGGCAAGAAATGTCTATAAAACAATTCAATGGATTCTGGATTTGACCAAATTAAATAAACTTAGTGGTTTTGCTTAATATTGTACTGTATTTCAAATTTTAAGTATTATATGGTATTTCAATTTTTAAGTTCCATTGCAGCATGTAAAATAAAAAACTGGAATCTATCTATATGTCCAGCAACAAAAGACATATATGATTTTAACACTTTCACAGAGAAAGATTTAAATTATAACCTATAAAGCTTGCATCTGTTCTGTGTCTAAAACTATTACTTCTTTCTTTTATGTATTTACTTGACATTCATTTTTAGCATAATTCCCATGTCTAGATGGTAGAGTTCGTTTTTACTCATTTACTAAAGCCTCTTTCCCCCTTAGGTACAGTAAGTGAACACATTTAAAAAGAAAGAACTATAATTTCACACATATTATAGTTCATTAAATGGATATCAGCCTGTCTGCATATATACAACCAGTATATACATGGGTCACACTGTAGTTTATACAGCACAGGAGTGAAGAGCCCTGGCTTTGGGCACTGGCTCTGCACGCTGTGTAATACCGTGGAAGCCTATCTGTGCCTGTTTCCTCATCTATTAAGTGGGGATAATAGTATTTACCTCCTGGCGTTATTGTGAGAGGTACATTAGTTCAGACACACGAAGTACTTAGGACAGTATCTGGTCCATACTAAGTGCTCAATAATGATTATGATTACAAAGCTTCAGGGAGTAAAACTGGTTCAGTCTTGCTTTGCCTAACTGCTGTTTCTAAAAAAAATGCCCTCCCTCTGTAAGTTTGCTTCATTTCTAGAACCCAGAAACTAATCAGCAGTGCTCTTTAACAATGAAACAAGCTCCCTCGTGAGGAGTGAGCCGCATTGCGGTTACTCCACGGAGGCTGGGAAGTGATTTGCTCCAAGCGCTGATTTCTGCACTGTTGAGAGGCTGAAAGAGAGCTCTCAAAGGTCCAATTTAATAACTGATCACCCGAATCATTCTGAGGTTCCTTTCCAGCTCCAAAATGCGATGGCTATTTACCCGGTTACCGCGTGCAGGGCAAAGCAGCAGCCCCGCCAGGACCCTGCTGGGACACTCTCGACGGAGGTGGAAATGAATACTTCCACTGAAAAACAGAAATCTTTAATTTCCTCCTGTGTTCTCTCTGAATAGTGAATTTCCATAGCAGTAAACCGAGTTTGGTAACTCAAGGCTCTCGGCAATTCGAGAGGAAATTGTGAACTATCTGCCGAGAAAGTACTTCCAGTTTGCCAAAAGAGGGAGCCTGGGAGCAGAAAGCATATGTTCATCCAAGTCTTAAAAAATACTTGTTTGGATTCTGTGTTTTAGTTTTTGATTTCTTTTGCAAGGATGGGATGGGACTGAATGACAGTTATGCCAATTTTTTCTTTTTTATATTGTCTTAAGACGGGAGAGTCAAAGATTGAAAATATACAGATAACTGAATGATCTCTATCTTTCCTGGACAAAATGCTCACCTCATGCCTGGCTGCCATACGCTAAACGGCTCTAATTAAACTGTTTTCATTAAAAGGAAAGGGAGGAGGAGCTAAGCCAGTAGCTCCTTCTGGGTAGAGAAACAATTACATATTTAATAAAAGTGCAACTTTAAAAAAAGAATCTTCTGGCTGCCACAGATTGTTTAAAAAAGGATTCGTTGCATACACAATCTAGATCTTACTTTCAGTACAACAATGGTTGAATATATTGAAATAACCAGGTTTAATGGAAGTTAATCATCAGGCTGCTTACTTACCCACTCCCTAGGGCTAAGCACTCCTTCATGCCAAACAAGAAGAATGATGTAAGCGCCTAGAACCATTTGGAGAAACAAGCCTTTGATTCATGCTCATTAGTCACTAATGTAGGGTAAATGCCTGTGTATGACAAGGAGGTTTCTATAAGACACTCATCTCCATAGGAAGTCATTTTTCAATACAAACTGGATTTTGCCATTGTAAAGGCAGCTTTGGCAAGTTATCCATTTGTGCATATTTTCAAATTCAATTCAGAAGATCTCAGCAAATTTATACATTTTTAGTTGAGCAACATATTCAGTCTCTTCTTTTTACTCCAATTACCAAAAAGTGCTCTGTATCATGTTAGCCTAAAAAGTTAAGAAATAATCATACTTGGAAAATGCACAGAGCTTAACATTTTCCAGAAAATTTATATATGTCATATAAACTAATAAGGCAGAAAGATACATTTGGATTTGATAGTTTAATGAAATGGTTTCTTTTACTATTGCTGCCTATTGAACTAAAGCAAAATGATAGAAAGTATTAATCTAAAGAAGAAAGTTAAGTGTTCTGTAATTTCCTGAAATCTGGTTTGATTTCCACAAGCCTTTGAACAATGTTCTAAGACCCTTCTGGTACACTCTCTGGACCAGAAAAATACATGATCTTGGATTTAGATGTTAATAGACTTATAACAGAAAGGACATTATCCTATTATAAGATTGTTCTTAAAGGACAACCTTTAGAGTTGGATTATTTCCTGAACTAATATAGAAAGCAAGATAAGCAGTAGCCTTTTGAAATTTACAGTTTATACAGTCAGTCCCATGCAACAGTTGGCAACACTGAGTCCTAGGAGGAGCAAATCCATGAACGCAAAAGCAGATTTCACAGGCTACATTTTTCTTCTTTATTTGGGCCATCATGTGGAAGACAGATTATTTTCCAAAATGATTAAGTACTCTCATCAATTAGCCAGCTAGAGTATCAATCCTGAAGGAAAAATGTAATAAGCTCTCCTGTAAGTGTCAGCTGTCAAAACTGTCAGAGTTAGTCAAAGCTTTTTAATGTTCCAATCAAATCACAAAATGAGTGGAAAGTCACTGCATAAAACCCATTAAGATGCATTACTAAATGTCCAATGTTACATAAAAACTATAAATAACTTTGTACTTTTAGGGTTTTTTTTTCAATTTGCTTTTCCTGAAGTAATAATGATGTTCTGCTTCAGTTAATAAAGTAATTCTGGAGCTGCCTAGTGTTTAATCCACATATTCCTTCTGTGTGGAATAAAGATGGCAAGCAATAATCAAATCAGAATTATAAGCATTCCTTGGAGTATCTGTCATTAACAATTTTTAAAATTAAGAGAAGAGCACCAAGGATAGTTAGTGAAGGCTAAAAAAATTAATCACCAAGCATAATAATCTTACAAACTGACTTTCTTAGGGGAATAAAATGCTGTTTTGTTTCTGTGATGGACATCTAGTCTTTCTCAAATATTTGCAAAGAAATTCATACTCTGGCTAAAGGGACATCATTTGCCACTGGCTTAAAAATAACAAGCCAGTGGCCAACACTGAACAAATACATCTACCTCAATGTTCAAAAACTGATTTATTGAATTAAGAAAGGTTTGTTTCCACACTGAAACACAGCCTTTACTCGTTTGGTATCTGGTGGATCTAGCTGTTGATCTAAAGGCACAAATGAGAATTCTGGTAGCTGATACTTTCCCAAATAAGAGGCTAAAGTAAGCTAAGAACCAGATTGAAACCACAGAATAATATTAAAATTCTTCTTTTTTTCCTTGAAATTTATTAAAAGAAGTTTCTTTCCATACTTTCTTGGTAAGTTCTTCCTTGCTCTGATGGATCCCATCTTTTCTTGCAATAGCTCCTAGAGTTACCAAGGTTGGTAAGTTTATCTGATTACGAAGGAAAAAGCTTTCAAACAAAAAGTAAGAGTAGAACACACTTGGAAACAAAGAGATCCAAAGCCATAATCAAGTTTGCATGTTTTGCACAGGGTAGAAATAACTTTCTTCATTGAAATGTTCTTTGCCTCTCACTGCCATCCCCAGGATAGCTACAGAGAACTAACCCAAGATGGACATGCTAATAATTTGAAATCTGAGTTTTCAAATCTAAAGGGAAGACATTTTTTTTTTTAAGATTTATTTATTTATTTTAGAGAGAGAGAGAGAGAAAGCAAGAGCACAGCAGAGGGGCAGAGGGAGAGGGAGAGGAAGTCTCAAGAAGACTCTGCGCTGAGCATGGAGCGTAATGCGGGGCTCGATCTCAGGACCCTGAGATCATGACCTGAGCCAAAACCAAGAGTCAGACACTTAACCGACTGCGCCACCTAGGCACGCCTAAAGGAAGACATTTAAAAAAGTATAATGAAACTGAAATGAAGTAAAGGATAGCATATGAATTTAGTATCTTTCTTTAAGGAAAAATCAAAGAAATCTTCAAGTACCCTGCCCAAATGAAGCAGAAATTAGAAGCACTTTGGACCCTTGAATTTCACTTGGAATCCTACTGTAGCTTTTTAGCATATGATAATTTCTATATTCTAGGACTACTTTTTTATATTTAAAATAAAAGTCCCCAAGACCTAAATACTATAATAGATTTTGGGTGAAAATAAGTAATAATCCTTAAATTTAATACAATACCATAAAATGAATCGTTAAAAAATAAAATTTGACACAGCTACATAATTAAAAAATAAATAGTCATCATATGTGCACCAAGTTTTATTTGCCTTTAAATAATACAGACAGAACAAATATGTTATTCAAAATAGGAAATTTTCTTGAATTTTACAGAAGAAAGAGAAACTGAAGTGAAACTGTAGGAATTGCTGAACTTCAGATAAATGTTTCTTCAAAACAAGAGATATTAGTTCCTAAAAGATTCCTCAAAAGTTAAAAAAAGATTAAGAAGAACATTAAGCCATTGGGTTATTACATTTTTAAGAAACTACATGCTTCTTAATGGACATGTTTACATTTACAGAGAGTAAACTTAGCCGCCTGTCTCCTAAAACTCCTAAGACACCACTGATCTCTAAACTAAGCAAAACAATAAAAGCCGTTTTTCATATGAAAAAACTTTAAAACCTAAATCTACCTTAACATTATCTTCCAAGGAAACTTAATAGGAATGGTTAGCCTGAAAGCAAAATGTTGTACAAATCACTTTCCAGAAAAAAATACATTATGGGATTATGCTTACATCTAGTAGTATCAACTAAAACCCCAAACGATGGCACATGGATTCAAAGTACCAGCCTGTCCTCCCCGCCCTCCTGAATTACCTGACCCATGGGAGTTTGGCTTTGTTGTTTCAGAAAGCACTGTTTCTTACATTCCATCAACTGTTCGAAATCACGCCACATTTTCGCTTGTTTCATATTTGGACCATGACTTTCTCGTACAGCTTTTTGTTTTTCTCGGAGTTTCTACCATAAAAAAAAAAAAATCAAGAATGATTAAATCTCAGTTGCAGGGATTTACTTCTATTGCTATCATCAGAGGAACATGGTCTGCTTTTTGTACATCTGATGAGTAACAGTTAACTAAACCAGGTTCTTCTGAGATGTATGAAAACTAAGATGATAAAAGTTAATTAAATTGATGATAGATGTAGGAAGCTTGAAGTTAAAAAGAATAGAAAAACATAAAAGAAAGGGAGGGGAAAAAATAAAGGGAATCAGGAAAATGGAACAGTATCATGGTGTGGAAAAAAGAATGCGGATTTTGGAAGTCAGAAGACTTTGGTTTCAAACTTGGCTTTGTCACTAGCTGTAAGTAAGACAATTTCTCTGGACCTCACTTCTCTCAATTGTCAATTAAGGTTAATAAAAGGGGATAATTATAAAATTATCTGCCTTATAAGATGATGATGATGATTATTATTTTTAAAGATTTTATTTATTTATTTGAGAGAGAGAACGTGAATGAGAGAGTGAGAGCATGAGCAGGGGTGTAGGGCAGAGAGAGAAGCAGATTCGCTGCTGAGCACGGAGCCCGACTCAGGGCTTGATCCCAGGACCCTGGGATCATGACCTGAGCTGACGGCAGTTGCTTAATCGACTAACCTACCCAGGCATCCCATAAGATTATTTTTTCACATGACATAATAGGTCTGGAAATACTTGATAAACTATGATATGTTATATATCATTATTATTAAATATTATATTCTTTCCTGAATCTGTGTGTGCTCTATGTGTGCCCAAATAAATCAAATTGTATGCATATATTCCTCAGGAAGAAGGTTTTGTGATATTTTTAAAAGTACACTATTAAATAAGCCATATCCTTATCAGAATTGTTTTTTTGTTTATTTTTATTTATTTTTAAGTAGGCTCCATGCCCAGTGTGGGGCTTGAACTCACAACCCTGAGATTCAGAGTCTCATGCTCTACCAACTAAGTCAGCCAGGTGCCCCCAGAATTGTTTTTGTTACTAATAGCCTATATGATTCCATCTGTCAAAACTGTTCTAATCATAGACTCTAAAATTACAAACAGGAATAAGAAAGTGTCTCAATAAATTGTAAAAGTATACTTTGGTTCTGAATTAGGGCAAATTCAGAAAGGGTGACTGAAAGGAGGCATAGCAGAAAGTCAGAGATAATGAGAGGAAGGAAGGAAGGAAGAGGGAAAGGAAGGAAGGCAGGTAGGCAGAGGAAAACAGAGATGATGACAGTGCACACATCAGGAAACACAGTGTGACAGAAATGTACCCAATGACACTGTGAGTGTGAGAAATCACCAAGGACAGAAAAATAAGCAAAGACATGGAAACAGGTAACACAGAAACGTCCCCATCCTTTCCTCTATTGTATACAGCTGATCTAATAGTTGATCTAAGGACACAAATGAGAAGGCTCGTCACTGGTACTTGCCCAAATAAGAGGCTAAACTAAGCTGAGGACTGGATTCAAAACACTTTACTGAAGACTGCCCTCCCCAGCTATGGCTAATGAAAGCAAAATTAACAGCAAATAGCAACAGGAAACAAAGCAGAATTAAGAAAATAGAATTTAGGGGGGCGCCTGGGTGGCTCAGTTGGTTAAGCGACTGCCTTCGGCTCAGGTCATGATCCTGGAGTCCCTGGATCGAGTCCCGCATCGGGCTCCCTGCTCGGCAGGGAGTCTGCTTCTCCCTCCGACCCTCCCCCCTTTCATGCTCTCTCTCTCTCAGTCTCTCTCTCTCAAATAAATAAATAAAATCTTTAAAAAAAAGAAAAAAAGAAAATAGAATTTAGGGGTGCCTGGGTGGCTCAGTCAGTTAAGTGTTTGCCTTCAGCCCAGGTCATGATCCCAGGGTCCTAGTGATCCTGGGGTCCTAGGATCGAGCCCCCATGTAGGGCTCCCTGCTCAGTGAGGAGTCTGCTTCTGTCCCTCCACCCTGCTTGTGCTTGCGCTCTCTCTCTCTCTCTCAAAAAAATAAATAAAATCTTAAACAAAAAAAAAAAAATAGAATTTAAATATAACTAGCAAATTTTTGACACAATACCTGGAAAGCAAATACATCTATTTAAGTCTATGTTACAAAAAAAAAAAAGAGAGAGAGAGAGAGGCAAACCAAGAAACAGACTCTGAACTGTAGAGAACAAACTGATGGTTCCCAGAAGGGAGGTGGCTGGGAGGATGGGCTGAATAGTCGACGTGATGGGGCTGAAGGAGGGCACTTGTGATGAGCACTGGCTGTTGTATGGAAGTGTTGAATCACTATATTGTCCATCTGAAACTAATATTACACTGTATGTTAGCTAACTGGAATTTAAGTGAAAACTTAAAACAACTAAATGATCTCACAACAAATATTTTTATCCTCATGAATTAAAACAAAAGTAGTAAGTCAGATCAAGAATTTTAAGAGTTCTTAGAATGATTTTAAGATTAAGGTATTACTTAACTATACATTTTCTTATATTACTGGAATAATTTCCTTGTCAAAAATCCTAACAACCTTTAAGTTATTTAAAGAAACTGAAGACAATACATGGGCACTGTGTCAGAAATATTAAATTTAATGTGCTTCATAACCATGTGTGTTTGAAGCCTTTAACTTTATGAATACAACTGCCTTAGTATATAATTTATTTTTAATGTTACTGTCACTTGATATAGATTTATTTTGTTGATAGTTGTACAGGAATACTTGTCACGGATTTCATTGTTCTTTAAATGGGAGGTGATATAGTGGGGGTGAGGGGAGTTAGAACTTCCAGTACAGTACTCCACAGCACTTGGTAAGGCCAATTCTAGTATATGGTAGTATGAGTTGTAGCACTACAGGTTGGTTTAATTCCAGAAGTCCGCTTGGCCTGAGGAGGGCTGTGGATGTCCAGTCTATGCCTGTTCGGAAGGCTTAGGCTATCATCACTTTTAAAGGTTTGGTGTTTTCCTTAAAAATTTAGATCTACTCTATCTCACTGATATGTGGAATTTAAGAAACAAAACAGAGGATCACAGGGGAAGAGAGGAAAAAATAAGAGGAAACCAGAGATGGAGACAAATCATGAGAGACTCTTAATCATAGGAAACAAACTGAGGGTTGCTGGAGGGGAGGGGGGTAGGGGGATGGGGTAACTGGGTGATAGACATTAAGGAGGGTACGTGATGTAATGAGCACTGGGTGTTATATAAGACTGATGAATGAATCACTGACGTCCACTCTGAAACCAATAATTTAAAAAAATGAAAAAAAAAGAAAGAGCATCTGGAAAGAAAAAAAAAATTTAGATCTACTCTAGCAATGAGAGGATTGAGGAACTTTGTTTCTTAAATGATAGAGACTGACAATTGGGGGATGAGCTCATCAATGGCTCCTTTTGCTGAAATATACTTGTCAGACTGCTGCTACCACTTTTTGCAAAGATCCTGCAATAAAACACCACACTGGAAGGGGAAAGAATAATCTCTATTCAGATTTAGCAATTACATTTGGGTCTTTGAAAGGATTCAGGTTTGATAAATATTTCTCTATACAAAGCATCCATCCACATACTTTTCAAAACAAAATAGAGGAATGTTTTTCATATGAAAAAATATATTACCTAACATATGAAATGTTTGGATGAAAGCTAGTTATTGACAATCATACTAAATCCTAAAACCTCAAAATCTCTAGTTAATGTTTACAACTTGATTCAAATATATGCTTTCAAACACGAAATTATTTTTTTTTCCTTTTGAGTATGGCATGTCATTCCATAAATGGAAGAAGATGCACAGAACTCACAATTTCTCTGATAGAATGGAGGAATCAGCTTTAAGCTTTCCTTTCATTTTTTTTTTTTAAGATTTCTTTCATTTGTTTATTTATTTATTTATTTGAGAGAGAGTGAGGGAGAGAGAGCACAAGCCAGGGGAGAGGCGGAGGGAGGGGGAGAAGCAGACTCCCTGCTGAGCAGGGAGCCTGATGAGGGACTCGATCCCAGGACCCTGGGGCATGACCTGAGCTGAAGGCAGACGCTTAACTGACTGGTCATGAGTTTAATTATTGAGGTAGGGTGACGGTTACACATGAATTCATTACATTATTTCTTCTACTTTTTATATAGGCTTGAAATTTTCCATAATAAATGTCTTTATACGTTTTTTAGTTTTTAAGTCTTTTTCAAAAGACTTTACAAAAGTCTATTTAATTATTATGCCATTGTTGGGCACCTGGGTGGCCCAGTCGGTTAAGCGTCTGCCTTTGGCTCAGGTCATGATCCCAGGGTCCTGGGATCGAGTCCCTCAGCAGGGAGTCTGCTTCTCCCTCTCCTTCTAACTCTCCCCCCTGCTCATGCTCTCTCGCTCGCTCTCTCAAATAAATAAATAAAATCTTTGAAAAAAAATAATCATGCCACTGTTTTCCACACCATTTTTTCCCTGAAGTTTAACTTTAGAATATTACTTACAGGTTTATGGGAGCTAATCTAGCACTTATGTAAAAGCATAGATACATGTATGTTTTTAATAATTCAAACTAGAAAATGTAAATAAAGGGGCGCCTGGATGGCACATTTGGTTGAGCAACTGACTCTTGGTCTTGGCTCAGGCTGTGATCTCAGGGTCGTGAGACTGAGCCCCACATCGGGCTCTGTATTCAGTGTGGAGTCTGTTTTAAGACTCTCCCTCTCCCTCTGCCACTCCCCCACAAAAATAAATAAATAAATCTTTAAAAAAAAAGGAGGAGTGCCTGAATGGCTTAGTTGGTTGGGTATCCAACTCTTGATTTCGGCTCAGGTCATGATCTCAGGGTCATGAGATTAAACCCCACATTGGGCTCCGTGCTGAATGTGGAGCCTGCTTAAGATTCTCTCTCTCTTCCTCTCCCTCTGCCCCTCCTTCCCCACTTGCACTCTTTCTCTCTCGAAAAAAAAATTAAGGGGCGCCTGGGTGGCTCAGTCGTTAAGCGTCTGCCTTCGGCTCAGGTCATGATCCCAGGGTCCTGGGACCGAGCCCCGCATCGGGCTCCCTGCTCAGCGGGAAGCCTGCTTCTCTCTCTGCCACTCCCCCTGCTTATGTTCCCTCTCTCGCTGTGTCTCTCTCTTCAAATAAATAAATAAAATCTTAAATAAAAAAAAATTAAAAGAAAATGGAAATAAGGACACTGGTCCTGAGTTGTTGATAAATACAGATTTAAAAAAAAAAGATAGGGGTGCCTGGGTGGCTCAGTTGGTTGAGCGACTGCCTTCGGCTCAGGTCATGATCCTGGAGTCCCGGGATCGAGTCCCACATCGGGCTCCCTGCTCAGTGGGGGGTTTGCTTCTCCCTCTGACCCTCCTCCCTCTCATGCTCTCTGTCTCTCATTCTCTCTCTCTCAAATAAATAAATAAAATCTTTAAAAAAAAAAAAAAAAAAGGGCGCCTGGGTGGCTCAGTTGGTTAAGCGACTGCCTTCGGCTCAGGTCATAATCCCGGAGTCCTGGGATCGAGTCCCGCATCGGGCTCCTGGCTCAGCGGGGAGCCTGCTTCTCCCTCTGACCCTATCCTCTCTCATGCTGTTTCTCGCTCTCTCTCTCAAATAAATAAATAAATAAAATCTTAAAAAAAAAATTATAAAAAAAAAGATAAAGATAGAGCTGGTGTCTTTAAAATGACTGTCAAAAAGTGTTGCTTTATGAAGCCAATTAAAATAATCAATGAATTGGGTAACTTAAGCCCCGATGGTCAAGGTCTTTACTACCTACCACCTCTTCTACTAGGAGTGGCTCAGAGAACTGAGAAAATAAGACTTAATCACATATTCCGGCTTTCATAAGACTGGCAGGGAAGGAGCTGAATATGACAAGGAAGGTTTTTGGATTATTTGTGTTAAATGAATCAGTGTTTGTAAACGGCATGGAACAGTGTCTGGATCACAGTAATGAGCTTTGTGTTTATTAAATAAATAAATTTATACTTATCTCATAAAGAGATACCTGAGAATTATCTGAAACTTGATTCATTACATGTGGCAGTTGTTTCTTATCCAGAACCTTCTCATAAACTCTTTGTTAAATAAAACTAGATTTTTCTCTAAAAATCCACATGCCTTCACTTTTGTATACACACACACATAAATTCCTAAAGAGTCTTCATCGTTGCAAGAGTTTAAGAAAAATCCAATTTCCCTTTGAAAACTGTACTATAACCTTTATTTATTTATTTTTTTAAAGATTTTATTTATTTATTTGAGAGAGAGAGTGAGAGAGAGAAAGAGCACAAGAGGGGGGAGCGGGAGAGGGAGAAGCAGACTCCCTGCCGAGCAGGTAGCCCGATGCGGGACTCGATCCCGGGACTCCAGGACCATGACCTGAGCCGAAGGCAGTCGCTTAACCAACTGAGCCACCCAGGCGCCCTGTACTATAACCTTTAAAAAGAATGACAATGTCAAAACCATGTACTGAAAGCCTGAATTAGATACACTTAAAAAAATAAATAATACATTCTTACCTTTCCAAGGTTTTCCTGTTCAGCAATGTTTTTTGTATACTGCTCCCTAGGGGATCAACATAACGATTTAGTTTCAATTTACTTCAATTGATTTCATCATACAACTAAATTATAAATTAACTTGTCAATCTAAATATATTAGGCAATATAGATAGAGTACTGGAATCAGAATGAAAGCCATTACACTCTCTTTCCCCATCATTAGGCAGTTCTTCTAGTAAATACTGCATAAGAAATTAAGAGAATTAAAATGTTAAGTAGTATTTCTGGTTAATTTACACTTAAAACAATGGTAACGCATTTTTGCTTAAGCTACACTTTATTATTTTGTTATTTTTTTAAGTTTTAATTTATTTAATTAATCTCTACACCCAATGTGGGGCTCAAACCACAACCCAGAGATCAAGAGTCACATGCTTTTCTGAGTAAGCCAGCCAGGCACCCTAGTCACACTTCATTTTTGAAGAGGTTTGTAGAAAGAAGGAAGCACACACATTATAAATAAACATTAAGTAACATCTAACCCTGCAATTTTACTTCTAGAAAGTTGTCCTGCAGAAAAACACTCATAACTTAAGATAAATGTAAAGACTATTTACTTCACCCTTGCTTATAACAGTGAAAATCTGCAAACAAACTAGATGTCAATAGATGGGGAAATATTTAAATAAATTATGGTACATATATTCAAAGGAATAATATAGAGTTGTAAAAAAGAGGGGGTGAATCTATAAATACTGAAATAGAATTTTAGATATGTATAATTAAGAGAAAAACTTTATATGTAGTTAAACCTGATTTTTTTATACATACACACATAAAATCTTCCCATGCATTTGCACACACACACTAGCAAATGCATGGGAAAAGAATATGGAGTAATTATACACCAAAATATTTTTATTTTTTAAAAATATTTAATTTATTTATTTGAGAGAGAGAGAGAGTGCAAGCAGGGGTAGGAGCAGAGGGAGAGGGACAAGCAGACTCTGTGCTGAGCCTGGAGCCTGACGTGGGGCTCAATCTCACAACCCTGAGATCATGACCTGAGCCAAAATCAAGAGTCGGACGCTCAACCGACTGAGCCACCCAGGTGCCCCTACACCAAAATATTAACAATAGGCATTTCTGAGGCATGGCAATGTGGGCAACATTCAGTTTTTGGTTATTATACTTCATAATGGTTACTATTGTTTTTATAAACATTTCCTTTGTAAACTAAAAAACCCTGTAATTTTCAAGTAAAAATAATACAAATAACATTGTATTGTGTTTTTTTTTACAGTCTTTTTTTTTTATTCTTATGTTAATCCCCATACATTACCTCATTAGTTTTAGATGTAGTGTTCCATGATTCATTGTTTGTGCATAACACCCAGTGCTCCATGCAAAAGGTGCCCTCCTCAATACCCACCACCAGGCTAACCCATCCTCCCACCCCCCTCCCCATTGTATTGTGTTTTTAAACAAAAGTATAATTATACATATATATATTAAGATTTTTCAATTATTTTAAGTAATAAACGTGGGGCTTGAACCTACAACCCCAAGATCAAGGCTTGCACACTCTACCAACTGAGCCAGCCAGGTGCCCCAAAAGTATAATTATATTGTAATACTTCATAAGACAAAAAATGATATTTAAAGTGTTAAGGACAAAGATCGAAGGATGAGGAAAAAGGAATCAATGACAAAGAAGATAAAAGAGGCTTCAGACCTTTAGACAGAAAAAGACGGTGTTTCTGTGTAACGCTACATTGTAGTAAGAAGTTAAACAACACAAAACTGGAAATCTAAGAAATCATAAACCACAAAGAATTTCTAGCAGCTTAAATGAAGGAAGATCATGCAAAAAGCGGAGGTAAACGCAACTAGACTGGAGAGAATGGGAATCAAAAGCACTCATGGTCCTTGGGGCGCCTGAGTGGTTGTCAGTTAAGCACCCACAAGGGGCTGGGCACTCAGCAGGGAGTCTGCTAAAGACTTTCTCTCCCTCTCCATCTGCCCCTCCATTGTTCCCTCTTTCTCTCTCTCTCAAATAAATAAATCTTAAAAAAAAAAGTACTCAAAGTCCTTACAGAGCTGGATTGAAGGCAGAATTTGGACATAGAAATGAGGGTAGAAGGGAATAAACACGATCTTGATGAACCTTTATTTTGACCTTAAAATTTATGAGACACTAAGTCAAACTGTTTACCTCCAGCTCTGCAGTGAAAAATAGCTAGGAGAATATAAATGATATATTCCTTAAAAAGAACTTATTGATATAGTTCGGATAGCTTTATTTACTTACTTAGAGGGTGAGAGGGAGAGGGAGAGAAAGAATCTTAAGCAGGCTCCATGTGGAACCTGATGCAGGGCTCGATCTCACAACCCTGGAATCATGACCTGAGCCAAAATTAAGGGTCGGCAGCTTAAATGACTGAGCCACCCATGAGCCCCAAGTTTGGCTAGCTTTAAATAATTCATTTATTACCCTAGGACTGAGAAATGTCCAAACTATTTTAGAATTTCCATTTATATTTAATCAAGAAATCAAAGGCTCATGCTCTTTTACCATACAACACTAATATGTAATTTTTAAATTTATTTGATGAATTTATTCAAGAAATAATTATGGAGCACCTGTTATGTACCAAGCATGCCCTGGGGTTTCAGGAAGAAAACAAGACAGAATCCTTTTTCTCCAGCAGCTAATACTATATAATTTCCAAAACACTGCTACATGCATTATATTTAACTTGATCTTTGGTGGTATAAATTTTCCTCCTTATTTGCAGATGAGGAAATGATTTGCCCAAGGTTACAAAACTCAGAACTGGAAAAACCAGGTTAGAAAGAAATTTTATGAGTCCCTCTTTAGTACTTCAAAATAAAACATCTGCCTCTTTAAATAAAATTAAAATTTGCAGACAATCTTTCAAAACCATGCTAATTCCTCAGACCTTTGGTTTTACTCGGAAGTATCATAAAAGTAGAAAATGGAATAACAATAAAAATATTGTGTCTATAATAATAATAATAATATTTTAAACATGTATCAATGAATTTAGAGTACAGTTAACTCCATTTTATTTATAATATTCTTATGTCCTACTCTAGCCAGGGAAAAGTATTTTTTCTATAGGAAAATAAAGGAATGGTAAAGGTTTATGATGATTTTCAAAATGATGAAGAAGAGTATCTGGCCTGAAAACCAATAGTTCAGAGGCAATATTTCCTTCTTTACCATTTATATTGTAACTTTGGAAGAAATGGAACTTAATTTCGAAAACTTTTGTTTTTCAAGCATAAAAGTAACTTCTCACATTTGTAAAATATTACCACTGACCATATAGATTTATTTGAGCAAAGGTTATATTCAATGAAAGAATGTGAGTAAGTACATTTAATATGTGTAATTTGTCAGAGTATTAGAAGAAATATTGTTCTATTTATAGGACATGTTCAGTCTGGCTTGCATTCCATTGCATTACATATTTAAAAAATTAGATTCTGCAACATTCCATTTATTAGATTTCCTTTTTGTAACATTAATGTAAATGCCACTAAAAATCTCAAGTGCAATCTAGAATAAATGTGAATCCTTATTTTGAGTTCTTACTGGATGGTAAAAGTCAAACATCTGAATTGTGGTAAGGGGCAAAGAAAGCTTATCTTGTTCAATCACTGCATTTTGTCACAGCTAGCAATTCAGCCATAAGTGCATTTTTTTCAGGCAGCCTTTGATTTATTACAGTATGCTGCAAGCTTGGATTACCAAAAAAATCATATAAGGACTAGTGGTATTTACACACCCTTCCTTGAAGGCTGGCACAATGCAAACACACAGCATCTAGCTGAAATACACTCACGCACTACACAATGAGCAGGCAGATGACTAGAGTCCAGGCCATGTGGGACTTTAAAAATAGACCAATCTTAGTGCTTATAAAAACGGAACCATGAAATTATATGTATTCCTGGGGAGGGGAGAATGGGAAGTTACTGTTTAATGATTACAAGAGTTCTGTTTGGAGTGATGAAAAAGGGTTGGTATTATATACTAGTGATCACCGCACAATATTGTAAATGTAATCAATGCAACTGAATTATACCCTTAAAACTGGTAAAAATGGCAAATTTTATGTTATATGGTTTTTTTGCCATGATAAAAAAAAAAAGTAAGCAAGCCAGCAAGAAAATTGTGTGTTTTCCTACTTAGTTAGTTAGTAGGGCTGGACTATCTGGAAGATGTTTAACAAGACTTAATCCTAAATAATATCTTAGTATCTGCTTATTTAAGTACTCCCAATCTTAGTAATTTAGTAATTCCATCTTGTTTATAAAACTTCTATAAGTGACAGCCATAAAATAGAATGAAATCTTGCCATTTGCAACAACATAGATGGAGATGGAGACAAATACCTTATGATTTCACTCATATGTGGAATTTAAGAAACAAAATAAATGAACAAAGGGGGGGAAAAAAGAGAGACAAACCAAGAAACAGACTCTTAACTATAGAGAACACATTGATGGTTACCAGAGGGAAAGTAGGTGGGGGGATGGGTGAAATAGGTAATGGGGATTAAGAGTATATCTATCATGATGAGCACTGAGTAATGTGTAAGATTGTTGAATCACTATATAGTATACCTGAAACTAATAGAACACTGTATGTTAACTATTCTGGAATTTAAATAAAAAATTTAGTAAAAAAAAAAAAAAAATGGGGCGCTTGGGTGGCTCAGTCGTTAAGCGTCTGCCTTCGGCTCAGGTCATGGTCCCAGGGTCCTGGGATCGAGCCCCACATCGGGCTCCCTGCTCAGTGGGGAGCCTGCTTCTCCCTCTCCCACTCCCCCTGCTTGTGTTCCCTCTCTCGCTGTGTGTCTCTCTGTCAAATAAATAAAATCTTTAAAAAAAAAAAAAA
>NC_138381.1:74814829-74831629 GCF_054177405.1 Leptonychotes weddellii
GGGCGCTTGGGTGGCTCAGTCGTTAAGCGTCTGCCTTCGGCTCAGGTCATGGTCCCAGGGTCCTGGGATCGAGCCCCACATCGGGCTCCCTGCTCAGTGGGGAGCCTGCTTCTCCCTCTCCCACTCCCCCTGCTTGTGTTCCCTCTCTCGCTGTGTGTCTCTCTGTCAAATAAATAAAATCTTTAAAAAAAAAAAAAAGTAAAAAAAAGAAAACTTCTATAGGTGAAAACATTAAGTAACTCAATATAGAAACAACAAAATTACTTGCCTAATTGCCTTTCTTTTTTCTTGTTGATCAGAAGAGACATATGCCTTCATCTCATCGGTAGCTCGACGAAGTTGTATTTCTAGGTTCTAAGTGGAAAGACCAAGTTTTAGGTTAAGTCCTTGATACAGAAAAATCTCAGAAAGGTTTTTGATCCATTTTCTTTGTTTTACCTTGATCATACAATTTGTGTAATGGTATCTACTTTCTTCTTGAAGACATTCTTCACGTAGTCCCCTGACTTCCTACAATATATAATTTTAAATGGGCAACATTACTGAAAGAATAATAATCAAATACAGAGAGGATGACTTTAAATGTACAACAAAATACCATCAGCGTAATTTCTTCTTTTGAAATTACAATTTTGTTTACCATAATAGACTAGGTAGCAATCTTTTCTAGAGACTACTCATATCACTCTAAAACCTACAGGTTTAGTTATTCACTTATTAAGTACCTATTGTGTGCCCAACTCTGTGCTAGGTGCTGAGGACATAGCAGTGAACAAGACTACAGATTCCTGCTCTCATTCAAGTAGAGGAAACAGACATAAGCAAGGAGACAGGTAATGAAGGTAGTTTCAGATAGGAATAAGTACTATGAAGAAGAGTCAGCAGCAGAATGTGATAGGGTAACCAGACGGGCAACATTAGATAGGGTGATCAGAGAAGACCTCTAGGAGGAGGTAACATTTAGGCTGAGACCTGATGATGAAAAGGGGAGATCAAGGCAAAGAGCTGGAGGCAGAGTGTCCCAGAGAGAGAAGAGCACAAGCAAAAGCTATGAGGTGAAAACAAGCTTGGCCTGCTTGATGTGCAAGAAGGCAGCCAGTGTGGCTGCGGCCTTGTGGATGAGGAGCAGAGCACCTGGACATGAAGTTCAGGAGGCAGGTGAGCCTTGCAGACCATAGTCTGGAAGTTAGATTTTAAGTGCAATGGGAAGACAGTGGAGGGTGGCCTAAGTTTTCTACAGGTTTCTTTGGCTCTCTATGGAGAAAAAAACCTCAGGAAGGTGAGGGTAGAGGTGGGAGACCAGGTCTGAGTTACTGTGGGAGTCGAGCAGATGCACGATGAGGGCATGGACTTTGGTGGTTGTGGTACAGATGGAGAATTCAGTGTGTACGCATCAAGTCTGAAGAAATAAAGATCTCTGGAGCTTAGGAGACCGGCTCAGGGGATGAGGGTAAAGATTTGGGAATCTTTTGTTGTCGGTGTAATGAAAACATGCATGCACAGGCAGTTTTTGCTAAATTGCTAAAATAAACTATCTTCTTACCTGTTCTAATTTGGATCGATTGCTTTCGAGGCCTGCTGCACAGCTATCATACTGGGATTTCTTTTCATCACACTCCTGGGTTAGTTCCTAGTTGAAAGGATAAATGACTGAATAAGTGAAAAACAAAGGCCTAAAATGTGGCCCTGAAACAATGCATGCCCTTGTCAGTCTTGTAACTTAACTCTAAGCTTCTTGGCATACTTCAGAGTTATTTATACAACAATCAGACATTTGAGAATTATGACAGATGAAGGTACTGATAAAAATAATAGCTACCATGTATTGAGCTGTATGCTAGGCTCTTTATTAGGAGCTGGGGATACAACAGTGAGCAAAACAGCCAAAATCCTTTCCCTAAAGTGTGTTCAGACAAGTAAACAGCTATGATGGGCAAATATAAGTGTTATAGGAGAACGTAGGGCTCTCATAGGACCTAACCCAGGCTTGGAGATCAGCAGGGATAGAGAAACTGATATCTAAGTTGAGGGATGAAAGATTAGTACAATAGTTAGGGGGGAAGGTGAACAAGAGAGGAGAATGTTCAGGAAAAAAGAACACTATGTATGAAGGCTTGGGAGGGAGAGAGAAGAACAATAATTTAGGATGAACAAGTAGTTTATTATACTGGAGTATGTCTGGGAAGTGGGAGAAAACACTGAAGTCTTTGGCAGGGGCTTAGTCAGAAATATGGAAACCATGGTAGGGCCTCTGAGCTTTACACTTGTCAATAATTCAATCTCACCACAACCCTTTTAGTAGGTATTAATATCCTGACACCATGCTGGGAGAAAGTTCATGGAGGCCAAGTATCTTGCCAAAGATTATACTGCTGAAAAGGGATGTCAGAATTTGAATTCAGGCTGTTTGAGTAGTTTCAAACTTTGTTCTAATGTAATATTTTGGATTAGATAACTTGAAAATCTTCTATAAATACTAAGAAATGTTAAAAATATCTGCAAATGGGGCGCCTGGGTGGCTCAGTTGGTTGGGCGACTGCCTTCGGCTCAGGTCATGATCCTGGAGTCCCGGGATCGAGTCCCGCATCGGGCTCCCTGCTGTCAGCAGGGAGTCTGCTTCTCCCTCTGACCCTCCCCCCTCTCATGTACTCGCTCTCTCTCATTCTCTCTCTCTCAAATAAATAAAATCTTTAAAAAAAAAAATATCTGCAAATGCTTGATAAGGTCGAGCAAACACCTTTTCAAAGCCAGAGCTGAAATGAACTTCTCAAGGAAGTAAGAGGAATTACCAGGGCCAGAAACAAAGGATGACACCCTGAGTCTGCCCTTGGTGAAGGAAGCTGGGAGCAGTCAATCTTGGTAACGGAGGGATTCTAATATTCAGGCAGGGCAGAAGACAGAGTGGAAAGTTAGAACTGAGAACCCCACAGAATCCAAGCTGTTTTTCAGCCTGGGTGTAAAGGGTTAACACCAGGCCTGGACTGAAGCCAGCCAGCCTCAGAATGACCTTGGTTTCACACAGCAGTTTCCGTGGGAACAGGAGAATTAACATAAATGGGTTAATGTTGTGTGTGCTTCCTTTGTTGTGTGGGACTGCATCTGGTTTGGGGTGACTGGCACAGTAGGAAAAACGGGTGGGGTGCCCGCTGCGGAGAACATACACTAAAACTGGAATGATACAGAGAAGATTAGCATGGCTCCCGTGCAAGGATGACATGCAAATTCGTGAAGCGTCCATATTTAAAAACAACACAAAACTGGTGGGAGCTCTCTCCTGGGCTCAGACCTACTTGGTGGTGACATGGCTAAACGCACCAAGGAGGTCAGAATCATCGGTAAATATGGGACCCGTTATAGTGCCTCCTTCAGGAAATTGGTGAAGACGGAAATAAGCCAGCACTCCAAGTACTTGCTCTTTCTGTGGTAAAACAAAGTTGACAA
The DNA here is from genome assembly GCF_054177405.1 of Leptonychotes weddellii. Classification (NCBI taxonomy): domain Eukaryota; kingdom Metazoa; phylum Chordata; class Mammalia; order Carnivora; family Phocidae; genus Leptonychotes; species Leptonychotes weddellii. The sequence continues at coordinate 74,818,271 of NC_138381.1, forward strand.
GAAAAGCGGTAGGGATCTGGCACTGTGGTTCCTGCATGAAAACTGTAGCCAGTGGGGCCCGGACCTACAGCACCACTTCTGCCCTCACAGGAACATCTGAAGGAATTGGAAGACCAGTGGAAGCTCCACCATCTGAAACACTGCTGGTCTATGATAAATGGGTTAACTTATGCATCAAAATTACTTTGGTTTGCTGTTAAATTTGTTAATTAGATGTTCTGATTTTCATTGCATTAGTTTTGCTTTCTCAAAAGAGGCTTGGGAATGAAAATCCTTCTAATTTTAATTGGAAAAAGGAAACCGGTGGTAGAAAGGAGCTGTGACTTTTCTGTATGAAAGGGACCTACAGATACCTAGGGCTCTCATGGGTGACAGTCATACACACCCTGAATGGGAGAAGGGGCAATAGAGGCTGTGACTGCTGGCCTCTCAAGGAGATGCGGACACTCTAGTAGATGACAGCCCTTTGTTTTGGTCTGTGAGCCTGATGGCTAAACTAGTCAGTAAATGCAGCTGCGCTGTGGCAGTGGCAGCTGGAGGAAAGGGGCCTGTTCCCAGGCAGGTTTGGGTTTGAATTCACCCTTACCTACATGAAATGCTAGGCTGAGATATGAATTCAAAATTAGCTCTAAGCTTGTGATAGTCCTAAAACACCTGGCAGAGCCAACTGCAAAGCCACTCTGGAGGGACACACCCACCGTCCTAGCTGCTGGGATTCAAAAGACAAAACCCGGGGTGCCTGGGTGGCTCAGTTGGTTAAGCGGCTGCCTTCGGCTCAGGTCATGATCCTGGAGTCCCGGGATCGAGTCCCGCGTCGGGCTCCCTGCTTGGCAGGGAGTCTGCTTCTCCCTCTGACCCTCCTCCCTCTCATGCTCTCTGTCTCTCATTCTCTCTCTCGCAAATAAAAAAAATCTTAAAAAAACAAACAAACAAACAAAAAAACAAAAGACAAAACCCTACTAAAGATAAGCTCATAATCCAAAAGTAAAAACACACATGGAAACAATCAATCCTTATGAGTGAAGATGAGAAGACTAAAAAAAAAAAACAACCCAGCAGGACGGCACTTCCAGGAACTTTGGATAGTAGAAATAAACCTATTAAATGAATATGCTTGAAATAAAGTTATAAAGGAGGAACTGAAAACAAAAGATTAAAAAATGTACAGTGAATAAAAATAGACAAAGATGAAAAAAAGTCACTGAAATTAAAAATTGAATGGCATAAACATAAGAATAGACACAGCTCAGAAGATAAAAAGAGAGATGAAGAAATTATTTAAAATTCATTGCAGAGACACAAAAAGATAAAAATATGAAGGCGAAGTCATGCAACAGAAGACAGACACCCCCTGTTATCCCCATAGGGACGTGATAAGTATGCCTAACATGCATCTAATAGTAGTCGCTGGAGAACAGACTAAAAAGAACAGGGGAGAAAACATTTGAAGATATCATGTGGAATTTTCCTGGAATTAATGGAAGACAAAAAGCATAAATTCCAGCAGAGCAAATAAAACTAAATCTGTATTTAGATCGTGGTAGTGACACTGGACAACACCAAAGACAAAGAAAGAAATATTACAACCAATTATAGGGAAGATATTACCAATATCTTTAATGATAATTAAACTGATAGCAGACCTTTCAACATAAGAGAAACCAGAAAGCAATGAGCAAGCCATTATTTAAGGAAAAAAAAAAAGATGGCTTACTTATAGTAATGATTTTTTACGGAGAGAACTACTTACTACAAGAAAACAAAACAAGGAAATTTGATCAGGAAGAAGAAAACAGAATCCAGAAGGAAGGATCAACATACAAGCAGCAATGGTGAGAACTGTTAAATATGTGGGTAAATCTAAACAGGAAATGACTGTATAAAGTAGTGATTTTAAGTAATGACCACCATGACGACTGCTTTTAGAGACCAAGAAATAAAATGGAAATAAACTACCAGAGGATAACAACACAGACGTAAGGCAGGAGAGGGTGTTAAACTATTCTAAGGTCCCTGTATTGTTGGGAGATGCTGATTAAATTTAGACTGTCAAGTCAGAAAAACAGACGTTAAAAATCTAAGAGTAAACAGTATCAGAATACAAGATAGGAAAGGAAATAAAGGGAATAAAGAAGATAAAAAGAAACAGAGTGGTGCGATTAAGGGCAGGAAAGAAGCAGCACAGTAAACAGGATGCACAAAATAGAAATAAATCCCAATGTATCAATAATAAAAGTAAATGTAAATGGGATTAAATTCACCAATTCAAAAGACAGAGTCTCAAACTGAATGAAGAAACCACCCACACAAGATCCAGCCACATGCCATTTATGAGACAAGTGACAAAAGTAAGGGCATAGAAAGCTGAAAGAAAATAGAAATAAAAAGATATGCCAAGCAATCTTAATCATAAAAAAGTTGGCATACTTATGCTAATAGCAGACAAAATAAAAATCTTAGAGCAGGAATTTTAATTTAAATTTAAAAAGCATTAGCAGAAATAAACAGTAAAAAATAATGATAAAATGAATAATTTACAGGGAAGGTTTTTCTTTTAAAACTAGGAATCTTTTTCTTAATTGTCGTAAAATAACATAAAATGTACCATCTTAACCATTTCTAAATGTACAGTTAAGTACTGAGTACACTCACATTGTTGTGCAACCGATCTCCAGAACTTTTCATCTTGCAAAACCGAAAACTCCTATACACATTAAACAACTACCCATTCACCAGGAAGTTTTAAATGATACATTTGAGAAGACTGATCTGATGAACACATAGAGAACCCAGTACTCAACAACTGGAAAAGACATACACATTTTAAGATCAAGGCATTAAAAAAATTAGGTTGGCCTCCTATCTCTTCATAGCCACACTTAACCTAGAAGACGGTGGAGCTATACTTTGAAAATTCTCAAAAAAAGAAAGCACGATGTAAAGATTTTATGTTCAAGTCAAGTCAATTTTTTAAATATTTAAGGCAAGAAACTCTAGAACACGCAAGAACTCATCAGGGAATATTGTTCTTTTGAGTTTTTTTTGTTTTTTTTTTTTGAGGATTCTCCTAAAGGACAAATCACAGAAAATAAAAATTAGGAAAAAGGGCAGTGAAAAGATTGGTGATGAGTACTGAATCTAATAATTACAGGTCAAACACTGAAAACAAAAGTGGGAACCAGGGAAATAGAACTGAATGTAAATGTTACATGCCTTAGCAATGTAGAAATGATACAACAAAACCTGCAGGGAAGGGAAAGGTAAAAGAAGGTGGAAGGTAGAATAAATAAGCTGGTTTCCTCAATTCTTAATTGCTGGGGATGGGTGGGGAAATATCAAAGGATATAATTTAAAGCTGATGAATCAAGTTATGAGGATATTAAAAGTATAAAGGCAAACAGTAAGAGAGACTATAAAATTGACTAAAATCAGGTGCTAAAGGAGAGAGAAGGGAGGGGGAAGGAAGAGGAAATATACTAATTTCATCCTTGCTCACAGTGGGGATTAATAGATAATACCTACAGAAATGGATGATTAATGGGGAGTTACAAATAAAACCACCAGAACAAAACCACAAGCCAGAAACAAATACAGGGAGGGAGAGGGAGAGAGAGAATGAGAGGACAAACAGGATTTTTTAATAGGTCTTAAAATCGAGAGCTACCCTTAAAATGTACTAAGATCAAATATGTCTGCGTATCAAATAGATATAAATGGCTAAACTTACTAATTAAAACAAACCCTTCAGATTATATCACATACCCAAACCCAATTCAACTCTATTCAGAGACACAGCTAAAACAAGATAACTTTCAAAAAGCTAAAAGCAGGGCACCTCGGTGGCTCAGATGGTTAAGCGTCTGCCTTCAGCTCAGGTCATGATCCCAGGGTCCTGGGATCGAGTCCCGCATCGGGCTCCCTGCTCCTTGGGAGCCCGCTTCTCCCTCTGCTTCTCTCTCTCTCTCTCTCTGTCTCTCATGAATAAATAAATAAAATCTTTAAAAAAAAAAGCTAAAAGCAAAAGATGGGCAAAAGTACAGTAGGCAAATGCAAATAAAATGAAGCAGAAATTTTGTTCTTAATATCAGAAATGAATTTTGTCTCCCACTACCAAAAAGGCCTTTGTCCTTTTAGAGAGTAGAATAAAGGTATAGAGAACAAACTTTAGGCAGCCAATAAATAATTATCCATTCATTAATTCTCAGAAAATTTCTGGAAAACACGTAAGGACCTGTTTTACTTTTGGGGAGTGTAGAGAAAGAAATAATTTCTATTCTTTCCCTTAAACAATCAATCACAGATTGAATTCTTACCCAGAGCATGTATTTACTTTTATAAGAAAAAGTGATCAATAAGAAATATTTCAGTAAAGGGGCGCCTGGGTGGCTCAGTCGTTGGGCGTCTGCCTTTGGCTCAGGTCATGGTCCCGGGGTCCTGGGATCGAGCCCCGCATCGGGCTCCCTGCTCAGCGGGAAGCCTGCTTCTCCCTCTTCCACTCCCCCTGCTTGTGTTCCCTCTCTCACTGTGTCTCTCTCTGTCAAATAAATAAATAAAATCTTAAAAAAAAAAAAGAAAAGAAAAGAAATATTTCAGTAAAATCAATAATTGTATCGTATACTCTAAAATGAGTATTTTAGCTTTTTCCATATATTAGCAATTATATGTATTATGACACTGAATTACATATAATTTATAGAACTACTCCTAAGAAAACAAACATGAAACTTTTCAAAATCCTATTCTACCTCTAGGTGACTATAAAAGATTTAGATAAATGTAAATTATACATCTGGAGTTATGATACTCTGATTTTCAAACAGTTGTTAATATTCAAATTTAGAACATGCAAGTACAACAGAAAGGAAATGTATTAACACTTCACTATAAAATTTCCTAAATATCTGAGTTGCTCATTAAAGCAAGAAGTATATATTTTTTAGTATAGTGCATTTTTTTAAAAAGATTTTATTTATTTATTTGACAGAGAGAGACGCAGTGAGAGAGGAACACAAGCTGGGGGAGTGGGAGAGGGAGAAGCAGGCTTCCTGCTGAGCAGGGAGCCCTACCAGGGGCTCGATCCCAGGACCCTGGGATCATGACCTGAGCCGAAGGCAGACGCTTAATGACTGAGCCACCCAGGCACCCCTAGTATAATGTATTTTTAAGTAGTTCTGCACTTTACCAATATATCTATGTAGTTTTGAGTGGTAAGTACACTCAAACAAGTTAAAAATAATGGTTCAAGTAGAGAACAATTAAGAATTTCAGTTAATATTTGCAAAGAGCTTATAATCAATGACATGGCTAGCCTTTTAGTATACTTTTTATCACAAAAGGTTTCTGGATAAGAGTAGAACTATACATGGATGCAGGAGATGGACATATGGAGATAAGCAAAACGAGCATCAGGCACTCACCAAACACACTGAATTCAAACATTTAAAAAAAAACAACAGTTAATACAAATATAGACAAGTCCTGTACTCTTTTTTTAAAAAGATTTTATTTATTTATTTGAGAGAGTGAGAGAGAGCACAAGCAGGGGGAGCAGCAGAGGGAGAAGCAGGCTCCCCGCTGAGCAGGGAGCCCAATGTGGGACTCAATCCCAGGACCCCGGGATCATGACCTGAGCCGAAGGCAGATGCCCAACTGATTTAGCCACCCGGGTGCCCCTCTGTACGCTTTTTGAAAGATTTTTTTTAGGGGAGCCCAGGTGGCTCAGTCGGTTGAGCATTCAACTCTTGGTTTCAGTTCATGTTGTGATCTTGGGGTCGTGAGATCGAGCCCCACATTGGGCTTCACGCTTGTCGGGGAGTCTGCTTGAGATTCTCTCTCTCCCTCTCCCTCTGCCCCTCACCCCACTCGTGCTCTCTCTCACTCTCTCTAAATAAATAAATAAATAATCTTCAAAAAAGTTTTTTTATTGTGCTAAAATAATACATAAAATGAAAATTACCACTTAAACCATTTTTTAAGTGTCCAGTTCAGCGGCATTAAGCACATTCACACTGTTGTGCAGCTGTCACCACCAACCATCCATCTCCAGATCTCTTTTCATCTTCCCAAACCAAAACTCTGCCCCATTAAACACTTAACTTCCCATTCCCTCTGCCCCCTACAACCACCATTCCACTTTGTGTCTGTGAATGTGACTAGTCACATTCCTGTAAGTGGAATCATATGGTGTTTCTCTTTAGCAGTGTGAGTTTTCAACATGGCAGGAGACAGAGATGAAAATGTTGACATGGCTTAGGTACCCTCTTCGACTTGATGATAAGAACTGGAGAGTTGTATTATTTGGGAATGGTGGTAAGATAGCTACATCTCTTTATAATGAGAGATGTAGGCAGTGCTTCATATACAGAGAAATCTGGTTAAATTACATGAAAATGAGTTTCAGGTTTGGTTAAATTATTATACTATAATAAATGACTTTACAGAATTTAAGATTTGGTATATGGTTTACTTAGAAAACAATTTGGTTGAAAAGCAATAATATCCCTTCTTTTAAAACTATCTTTAATAATTATAATGATTCTATAGTTCATGTTCTTAATCATTCTATCTACATTGTCTGAATAGAACCTTAAAGTAACTAGCAGTATATACTAAAATTCCAACCATTTAAAAAAGTATATATGAGAGGACAAGGCTAAAATGCAAAGATGAACACTGTTCAGCTGTTACTAATAGGATAATAACGGGTGGTGTACTAAAGATATCAATTAAAGTCCCTGACATACCTATAGCCTCTCCAGAGGGAAAATTCTCTAGGCAGTCATACTTGGTACCATATCACCCTCCTTTCTTCTCATCCTGTCCTTACCCATGAGCATAGCTGGTTAGGCTAAGGATGGACCCCTGACCTGACCTGAGGATAGCCCATTGTCTATAAGACAATTGGGCATGAAAAACTGCCCCCAAAACAGAAGAGCTGCACCAGGAATTTGAATTAGAAAATGCAAAGAAAATGGGGCAGCTAGTAGTGAAAACTTCAACACAAAATATATAGAGAGAAAGGTCATAGGGTGCAATATGAATAATGCTTGGAACATAGAAAGCACTTAATAAATGTTTTTACTATTACATTCATCATCATTATCCACATGCTCCCACTGCTAGCATTCCTGAAACTTCCCTGACCCAAAATGCTCTTTGGTTACAGTACCTCTACCTGTTCCAGACAGATTATGGTTCTGATCCTTGGAATTCCATGCAGTACATTTCCTTTACTGTCTTAAATATCCTTTCAATAAAATTCATTTAAAACATAAATGAATTTAATAAAAGAAATATTTACAAATAGATTTCTTAGCTTACTATTAGGAAGAAATTTTTTCATCACTAGAAATACATATAACCAGTCCCTTTTGTTTCCAAGTTACTTACTCAAGAAAAGCATTAAGTAAATCAGTGGATTAGAATGTAACCATGAAAACAATTCTTGATGTCCTTAATCTCAAAACCTTGTTCAAAAATTCCCTTTCTGAAACTTTTCCTTCCTAACAATCACATCACTTGCTTCCTCTTTCCTTATCAGTTAAGTATATGATTCTGATTATACTTTTTTCTTTCTTTCTTTCCTTTCTCCCTCCCTCCCTCCCTCCCTTCCTTCCTTCCTTCCTTCTTCCTTCTTTGTAAGCTCTATGCCCAACATGGGGCTCAAACTCAAGACACCAAGATCAAGAGTCACACGCTCCACCAAGTAAGCCAGCCAGGTGCCCCTTTTCTATACTGTTCTTTTTTTTTTTTTTAAAGATGTTCTATATTTTTATTTGAGAGAGATAGAGAGCACGAGCGGGGGTGGGGGGGTAACGGGCAGAGGGAGAGGGAGAAGCAGGCTCCCCACTGAGCAGGAGATCACAACCCGAACTTAAGGCAGACAATTGACCGCTTAACTGACTGAGCCACCTGGGCGCCCCATCTATATTGTTCTTAAGTTGGGTTATCTTTTGTCTTTCTTGAAATTTGTCTCATCTCACCTATGAGTGTATGGACTCCAGAGAACAGGGACTTGTCTCTTCCATTTCTTTTGTGATGACAGTGGTGTGTACTGGAATGAGCAGGAAATGTGAAATAAGATAATATAGATGCTGGAGTCAAGCTGCAACTCTCTCACGGCCTACTTGTCTATTTGGATAAGTCACTAAACCTGGCTCAGGCCCCACGGCATTTTCTATAAAAAGGAAATGATGTGATTTTTCACTGTGCTCCCTTGACTGATGGATGGCATTCGTGAAGAATTTTATAGTTCCATACTCAGGCACATGCAGTACAACCCACATTCAAACCTAAAATTACTACATGGAGAGTGATAAAATAACAACAGCTAATGTCAGACGGCAGAGGCCATCGGATCTGCATTTGTGGAGGGCATTTACCTTCTAACAGTTTAGCTTCAAAGCAGTGGTTAGAATTAGCATTCAAGCAACGGTATTTCATCACTTATCACAAGCTTTCGTAGTTTGCCTCTGGCCCTGCTCCCCAGCAAAGCAAGTCCATTAATCTAAAGTTAACTTGTCACCACTCACTGGCAGACTCTGAGCTTTTACCTGGCCACAGAAGAATGTGACTTCATATTTATAGCTCTGACATATATCAGATTTAAAGCAAAAATCTAACCTAGCTGCACTTGTGATTTCAGCTTAAACTCCTTCTCTTTCTCTCTTTCCCCCGATAATTTGACAAAACAAACAGCACAAATTAAACAAAAAACTTAATAGGTCACATTATTACTCTATTTTGTGGAATCATATCAAAATAATAATAATAATTTGCTTTCTATAAATTACCCAAGTAAAATATTCAGGATTCTAACTAGTACATCTGAACAAGATAGGATGCTAAAAGTATCACAAATCAAATTCACTTACTTGACATTTCTGACGCAACTGTCGTAGTTCTTTTATAACTGGGGCTAGAGCTGACTTCTTTTCAGATACCAGTGAATTCAGCTTTTTTACCTGTCATTTAAACAAAATACATGAGATCTAAAAAAAAAAAGAATTCAAAAGAACAAAAATACTACATGCTTAAATGTATTTATTAAAGTGTTATATAAAAGAGTAAAACTGTAAATTACTTCAAAACCAAACAATGGGGAAATGATTTAGTAAATGTTGTTTCAGTAAGATGGAATAGCATTTAACTATTCAAAAGGTCAATTATTAAGACTGCAAAACATGGGAAAATATTTGTAATCTAACATTGAATGATGAAAACAAATTAGAAAGTTGCCTGTATACAACTACAATCATGCTGTGTTATTAAAAAATATGTAATTATGTAGATTATATAGTATATACATAACATGATGAAGTGATATTCAAAATACATAATAACCCAAAGGATATAAGTAATGACCAATCAAAATGGACACTAGCCATAGAGACTAATGGGATCTCAGAGTCTTCTGATTTTTAGGAGTCAGATTGTAGTGAGATCCAGAGGGTTCTGGGCAAGTAGCCAATGTGGAAAAAAATAGGTGGAAGTGGGTACTCTGAGAGTCTGAGGCAGCAGCTAATTACCAATAAGGAAAAATTTCAACATTTGAATGTCTGATGAAGCTGCCATCAGTGCATTCAGGCTGAACAGCAGCTCCAAATATGGAAAGATACTAAGGACACACACAAAAATGAAGTAATTTTATTAGTTAGTGTGGTATGATTTGGGAGAACTTATTTTTTATCTTAAATATTTCTTTAATGTTCTGTAACTTTTACACACTTCAAAAACCGCAAAGATAAGGCAGGCATTTCAATACATAATGCTATAGGGTATTTATTAAACCCATCATGTTTCCTTGGAAAAAAAGCCCTACAAAATGCATAAATTATGACAAGTTGAACAACTTACTAGAATGGAAACATTCAGAAGAGATTGCTAAAGACGATGAAAGAATATAAAGTAAACAATGTGCAGAAATTAAAATTTGAGTGTTTCACTGAAAACAAAATACAAAAACATCTGCCTCTAGCTATATAATTAAAAAAAAAACTATAAAAAAAAGTGAAATCAGGGCGCCTGGGTGGCTCAGTCATTAAGCATCTGCCTTTGGTTCAGGTCATGATCTCAGGGTCCTGGGATCGAGCCCTGCAAAAGGTTCCCTAATCAGTGGGGAGCCTGCTTCTCTCTCACCCTCTGCTTCTCTCCACCCCGCTCTTACTCTCTCTTTCAAATAAATAAATAAAGTCTTTAAGAAAAAAAAATCAAGTGGGACGCCTGGGTGGCTCAGTCAGTTAAGCATCTGCCTTCGGCTCAGGTCATGATCCCAGGGCTCCTTGCTCAGCAGGGAGTCTACTTCTCCTTCTGCCTGCTCTGCCTGCCGCTCCCCCTGCTTGTGCTCTCTCTCTCTCTCTCTGACAAATCAATCAATCAATCAATCAATCTTAGGAAAAAAAGAAAAGAAAGAAAAAAATCAAGTGTAATCACCATTTCAGACATGTCGTCAAGTGTTCGGCCTTTCATCTCATCAACCTCAGTCTTCAGTGCAGATACCCTTTCTAGCTCTTCCTGGGTGTAACTATATCCAGATATACCCTTTTTCTCTTCAATAGTTTGCTAAAAGTAAAGAATAAAAATAGGTGTCAAAAATGGGGTCCACAAAATGGGTGTTAAAACCTCGATGATTCCATAAGAAGTATACAGATTTAATATATAACAATAAAGTTATAAATAAAATAAATTAGCTTAGAATCATAAATAATTTAATAATAAATTATAATTTGATGATAATTACATATCTTTATAGGTTATAAACTTGCACTAAATTTTACTTTGGTATCCTTGGGTGCACAGTATTTCTAATTTTAGCACTCAATAAATATTTGGTGACTGAATGAATTCTCAAGTGATCAATATATTTGCATTCACTCACCCATCCAGTATTTATTATATACCTAAATGTGCTGAGTATAGTTCTAAGCACCAAATATACAGCAGTGAACAAAACAGGAAAAAAAAACAAAACTTCCCTCACAGAGCTTACTTCTAGTGAGAGTAAACAAGCAATATGTAGACAAATAAAATACATAGAGTGTGAGGTGAAAATGGGGTTGGAATCTTAAAACAACAGGGTGGTTAGAGAAGGTCTTTCTGAGATGACGACATCTGAGCAAAGCCCGAATGAAGTGAGGGAGCAAGTCATACAGATATCCAGAGGATCAGCAAGTGAAAAAGACATGTCTTTCCCAAGAAATAGCTAAGAGACTGGTGGAGCTGAAAACGGAATGAGAATGAGGTTCGGGGGGAGGGATCATACAGGACTCATATGATTTGCTGGAACAGTCTCAGTTAAAGTCTATTGTCCTTTGCATTTTCAAATGTGTCCTACTTCAGATGATAAATTATATGGTAACTTTATTTTTAGGCCAATGAAAGAGCTTCGGCTTATTTTAAATGAGATGGGAGGCTTGTTGGGTGGTTCAGAGTAAAGGAATTTTTAAATAGCCACTTTAACATCTGTGCTGAGATCAAACTGAAGAGGGACAAAGGAAGCCAGTTAGAAGGTTACTCCAATAATTCAGGTTAGAGATAATGGTAGCATGAATCAGATGGTGGTGGTAGAGGTAATGAGAAGTGGTTGTGTATCTATTTTAAAGGTAGATCCAACAAAATATTATGACAGATTAGATGTAGGGTGTGAAGGAAAATGAAGGGTAAAGAATGACTAAAGTTTCTGGCCTGCAGAACTGAGGGGATGGAGCTGCCATTTGTTGAAATGAGAAAGACTCGGTAAGACCAGGTTTGAGGGAGTAATGAAGTTCAGAAATTTAGTTTTGGGCATTTAAAAGATTCAAAATGTCTAGTAGATATCCAGTAAGAGGTCAAGATGTTATACATATAAGACTGGAACTTGAGGAGAAAGCTAGGCTAGAGATACAGAGTTGGGAGTTGTCTGCATAGAGAAGGTCTTTAAAGCCATGAGACAGGATAAGATCACCAAGGGAGTGAAAGAAGAGAAGAGATCCAAGGGCTAAGCCTGAGGAACTCCAATTTTTAGATCTTGGAGAAATGAGAAGAAATCAGCCACAGAGTAGGAATAGGAGTGCTAGTATGGGAGAAAAACAAGGAGAGTGTAGTTTACTAGAAGATAAGTAAAGGAAGACGGAGTGATCGACTATGTCAAGCACTGCTAATAGGCCAAGTAGGAAAAGGGCTAAGAAATGCTCACTGGGTTTAGCAGTGTGAGGTACTGGTGATCTTGATAAGAGAAATTTTGGTGCAATGACCTGATTGGAGAGGGTTCAAAACAGGATGGAAGAACCAAAAGGAAAGAAAGAAAAGGAGAGAGGGAATGGAAGAAGAGTTGGAATTTGGGGCTGCCAATAAAACTGACACTCCCGAGAAAGGAGTAGAGGGAACTATAGAGTATTAGCCCAAAATTCTGTATGCAATTTCCTCTTTGGGCATTACCAAATCCTCAGCTGTGCACAGGGAAGGTAAGACTCCTAGCAGCCAAGTGGAAATAATTAGATGGGTGACTAAAAAACTGGGCAAAGACTTCAGTATCTCATAGTGCTACAGAGAGAGAGGTAGGAATTCAAGACTACTCAAAGTGTGTTGCTCCAGACTATCAGCTGAAACCCTAGAAAGGCTACTCCTAAGGAGTCATAACCTAAGAGTAAGAGCCAGGCACAAGAAGTATTCCTGGGAGTAGAGTTTCTGCCACAGGTATAAGGACTGCATATTAGGAGTAAGAGAAAAATATCAGCTTTAGCAAAACTGGATCAAGATGATCTATGAGGAAAAAAAATCAAATGTTCTTTTAAGGAAGGAAATGTTTCCAGAGCCTGACATTCAATAAAAAAGTACCAGATAAGCAAAGTAACAGGAACAAATGTCTGAAAATCAAGAGAAAAAAATTACAGATAATAGAAAGATACCCAGATGAAGTCATCAGATAGGACATTTAAAATAGCTGTGATTATTATATTCAAGACAATAAATGAAAAGTTGGAGAATGTTACAGATAACTGGAATCTATAAAATAAAATCAAATGGCAATTCTAGAACTGAGAATGGTAATAAGTGATATTCAGAATTCAATACATGGTTTACATAGCAGATTCGACACAAAAGATTAATGAATTAGAAGTTGGCACAGCAGGAAAAAATTCAGATTAAGTCACAGAGAGCAAAAATAATGGAAAATTTGTAGAAGGAGGGTTAATAGGACAAATGAAAACTCTCAGTGCTGCATTTGGTCCCAAGGGCATAGTAATACTCAACATCTTCTTCCTTTACCATTCTAGATTTCCCTCATGTTTGGCTAGCACCTTCACTGGTCTAAGTGACTTTCTTGGTGGGATGACCCAGCCCCTCATCTTTAAGAGGTGTGAGACTCTAGGAACCATGACC
>NC_138381.1:74832129-74957417 GCF_054177405.1 Leptonychotes weddellii
GGTCATGGTTCCTAGAGTCTCACACCTCTTAAAGATGAGGGGCTGGGTCATCCCACCAAGAAAGTCACTTAGACCAGTGAAGGTGCTAGCCAAACATGAGGGAAATCTAGAATGGTAAAGGAAGAAGATGTTGAGTATTACTATGCCCTTGGGACCAAATGCAGCACTGAGAGTTTTCATTTGTCCTATTAACCCTCCTCCTACAAATTTTCCTAGAAATTGTGACCAACTAGAATCCTGTAGAAGCTATACCTAAATGGAGTCAACTTAACATGAGCAACAGGTAGATCCCAGCATTACAAGGGATGGATTGTAATGGATGTTGTTGGTGCCTCACTCAGACCTCATCTGCAACCTGCCATGAGAGTTGTTGATTGCTAAAGGTTCACAGTTGCCCCCTTCTCCAGAGAATGCCCTCCCATTGGGCTAGGAGGTTACATCCTGCCACCAGCCACTGACTGACCGATATGGGAGTAAAAAGGCCAGGCCCTTTGCCTCAAGATGTAATCAACTTCACACTGCATTCTGACCTCCAAAGTTCCTCACAGAATCAAAATGAAGCTGTCTAATCAGGACTACATCCTTGCTTGGCTCTTTTCTGCTGCCCTATCTGCTTCCCTCACTCCCCTTCTTCTGAAGGCACTCCCTCCCTCAATAAATCACTTGTACAAAGTATTTCCTCTCAGGCTCTGCTCCAAGGAACCCAACTTAAGAAAAAATGTAAAGAAAAAACTGATGGAACTAAAAAAAGAAGCAGACAAAGCAATAATCATAGAGATTTTAACACACCTCTCTCAATAACTATGGAATAAGCAGACAAAAATCTCAATAGGAATATGGAAGATTTGAAATCATGGTTAACACAGTTGACTGAACTGACATATAGAGAACACCATCCCCAACAACTGCAGAATACACATTCTTCTCAACTGTGCTGGGACAATTACCAAAAGAGACCATTTGCTGGACCATAATGCAATACTCAACAAATTTCAAAGGACTAAAATTACACAGAATGTTCTCTGGTCACAGTGGAAATAAGGTAGAAGTCAATAACAGAAAGGTAACTAGAAAATGTTTGGTTTTAAGCAACATTTGGTTTTAAGCAATAATCCATAGATCAAAGAAATCATAATGGAAATTGGAAAATATTTTTGAAGTGAACAATAACATAATTACTATTTATCAATTTTGAAAGTAGTGCCATTATGCACAGTAAATTTTCTATCTGAAGTTCCCTAGATGCAAACAATATTCAACAGCATGAGACACAAAGTTCATATTGCCAGCTAACCATGACTGGTTGAAACTTCATTCACATCCACCATATTAATGCTAGCTGGTAAACCAACATCCTGATGAAATAATTTCCCCATGGGTGAAAGGAACAAAAATCCAAATCAAGAAAATTCTGAGGAACTGGTGTCCACGATGAGAGATTTTGCTGTTAGAGGGACTACTCTGGGCTTAACTCTTTTCTGAAAACTAAGGCACAAATACATAAGGTATAAGCTTGCAGGCAAACTTCCATATGGTATCTTTCCTAGATATTTCTTTCCAGAGCTCCAGAAGTAGTTGCTTAGAAATTTCTGCCCAGCAGGCCATGATAAATAAATATTTTATAGTCATTCTCTTGGTATGATAATTTTTCTCATATTAACTAGCTAATCAAAGAAAAACCTACTTGGAATTCAACCCCAAAGTCAGCACACATGAAAAAGTTAGTGTTTACTGCTACATTAAAAAATAAATGAGGGTGCACCTGGGTGGCTCAGTTTGTTAAGCATCTGACTCTTGGTTTTGGCTCAGGTCAAGATCTCAGGGTCATGAGATCAAGCCCCACATAAGGATCTGTGCTCAGCACAGAGTCTGCTTGAGAGTCTCTCCCTCTCCCTCTGTCCCACCCCTGCTCACACATATGTGCACTCTCTCTCTCTAAAATAAAATAAATAAAATCTTTAAAATAAGTAAAAAATAATAAGTTTATATGATATCTCTGTAATTAATCAGAAAACATTAATAACTTTATGGTGTTTTCAGTAAAAACAATGACCTCAGTATACAGCTATAACCCATAAACCTCCTGGCATTTATATTTCTAGCACAGCAAGATAATATTGTATTACCAGTTGATGTTGAATATTTTCATGACGTTGCTTAAGAAGTTCTTCTGTCCTCTGCAAGAGACCGAATTCAGCTTTAAATTCAGCTATTATTTGATGCTTCTTTTTGAAAACTGTACTCTTGCTTCGAAGTTTACTGACATATCGTTTGAACTATAAAAGAATACAGCATATAACCTCATGAGTAGAAAAGTCATTGCTAAACATATATAACCTCATTGTACTAGAAAAATTTTATTGTCTCTTGTCCAACATGGGTATCACAAGTACATAATAATTACTTAGTTTCATTTGAAAACTTGGAAAGACTAACTGCTTAATTAAAATATTTTGTGTAGATTTTAGTTTTTGGACCCATCTAAATATTGTAAATCCTTACATAAAAGCTATTTGTTTTGGGCCTTACCAATAAGGATTTAAAAAACCAGAAACTCAACCCTATAAAAGTAAAAAGGTTAAAAAGGAAGGAGGAGGAGAAGAAGAAGAAGAAAAAGTAGGAAACCCACTCTGGCTGTGATCTTATCATGATATCTCTTGCATACTGTCCTATTATGGTAGCACTGCATCTACTGAGATTAATATAGCCAACCAGAATAGTTAACACTTGTAGCTACTATTTATCATTTAAGAAATGTACTCTGACCATATACACTAAGAAGCATCTGAGACATTGGGATGAAACTCATCCCAAACCTTAAAAAGCTAAGAATATTCCAACTTAGTGGGAGTTTACAGTTGCTTAATTCAGCTATTTACCTACTAATGATATAAAGTTATAACTACTCTAATGGAAAGACCCCACTATTAAGTAATACCAACTATAGTTTGGAAAAGCAAATGAAATGAATAGGAATTAAAGTAATTCATTTGATAAACAGTACTTACTATTATGTACTAGGCACTATGCCAGACATGGAGAATAACACTCTAAACAAGATACTCAGAAGTCCTGCCCTTACCAAGCTTAAGGAAATAGTGGCAAAAACAAACATTGAACTGAGGTTTACAACCATGGTGAACATTATGAAGAAATGAAGCGGTCCTGAGAGTAAATAATAAAAGAGTTTAGCCTGGGTTGGGATGAAAGCAAAAAAAGTGGGTCTTGGGATTTAGGGGAGGTGGATTATGGCAAGCTTCTCAAAATAATTACATTTAAGCCAAGACTGAAGAAGTAAGAGTGTGTTGGAGGAAGGAGGAAGAGGCAAAGAAGAACATTCCAGGTAGAGGAAACAGAAGGTGTAAAGATCCTGGCTCATAAAAAGTATTGCTTGATATAAGAAGCAAATGCCAGAAGCAAATGTTGAGAAATTTCTGGTATTTCTGAAACAGAACATAATACTTAAAAAAAAAAAAAAATCCTTCCTCGTATGTACCATTATACTAATAATTTTCAGATTTTTTTTACTATATAAAATAATTTTTCTTCCTACTCCATCCTTTTATTAACTACATTATAAAGAAAATTTCCAAGTAAGAATTTGGCCTGTTATATTTAAGCACATCACTTCAAAACAAGTTTCCATTTTACCTAATACAAGGTAATTCTTTTTTTTTGAAATTTTTATTTTATTTTTTTAAAGATTTTTAAAATTTATTTTAGTGACAGAAGTGTGAGCAGGGGGAGGATAAAAGAAGGAGGGAGAGAGAGAGAGAACCTCAAGCAGACTCTGTGCTGAGCATGGAGCCCAACGTGGGGCTTGATCTCCTGACCCCAAAATCATGACCTGAGCCAAAATCAAGAGTCGGATGCTTAACCAACGAGCCACCCAGGCGCCCCATTACTTTTATTATTTATAAAATTATTTATAACTCTTCTCAAGTTAGCCTTTAAAAGGATTGGGTATTAAAAAGGCTAAGATTCTCAAAGAATTACCTTGTAGGGGAGTCTGGGTGGCTCCACAGGTTAAGCATCCCAACTCCTGATTTCGACTTACCTCATGATCTTGAGATCGTGCGCCACGACAGGCTCTGTGCCAGGAGTGGAGCCTGCTTTTTTTTTTTTTTTTTAAAGATTTTATTTATTTATTCATGACAGACAGAGAGAGAGAGAGAGGCAGAGGGAGAAGCAGGCTCCCAAGGAGCAGGGAGCCCGATGCGGGACTCGATCCCAGGACCCTGAGATCATGACCTGAGCCGAAGGCAGACGCTTAACCATCTGAGCCACCCAGGCGCCCGAGCCTGCTTAATATTCCCTCTCTCACTACCCCTCCCCCCTCTAAATAATAATAGTAATTAACGTATTACTGAAATTTTGGAAAACAGAAAAAGGAAAAATTCACTTGAAGCCTCTATTCCAATGTAAGTTCTACTACCATGTTGCTATTTTTCCTCCTAATTTTTAAGGCTAAACATAAGGGCAATAATTCTAAATTGTAAGGTAGTTAAATAGGAAGCACAGCATTTCTAAAATTTAGGTAATTTTTTTCCTTATTTGGAAATCCAATCAATTTTCAAATTGATTGATTTTTCAGTACGCAACAATAGTGAGATTAAAAATTCTTCACATAGGAGCGCCTGGGTGGCTCAGTTGGTTAAGCGACTGCCTTCGGCTCAGGTCATGATCCTGGAGTTCCGGGATCGAGTCCCGCATCGGGCTCCCTGCTCAGCGGGGAGTCTGCTTCTCCCTCTGACCCTCCTCCCTCTCATGCTCTCTGTCTCTCATTCTCTGTCTCTCAAATAAATAAATAAAATCTTTAAAAAAAAAATTCTTCACATAAAAATAACCATCTAATTCCTAGTTTAGACATCTTTTAATACTTGACTTAAACTTTGAAAGAAATGAAGAACCCACTGTGTTTTAGAAGAAGGAAGTTCAAAATATTTTTCTCTCCATGATTAAGTTAGTTTTAATAGTAAGGAATCCAGCCCACACACAGCAAATTATCAATGGCTGGATTATAGGAATGGTTTAAAAATTTAAGTCATACCAATGTATCCAGAGTCCAATAACTTGCAATTTTTCCTTTTAAAGAATAAATGTGTAAGCCTGACATAACCACAGACTCAGAATCCCTAGAGTAACTATATGTTCTATTAAAAGTGTCCTGGGCAAAGTGCCCAAAATGAAATCAACTCTGTTCATCTGCTATCTTCTGTATTATCTAGGCCACTTTTTCCCTTCTTTATCATGCTGTGCTCCAGAATTATTTTTAAAAGCTAAAAGCTATCAATATTTTTGGTAGAAGAACAAACCCACCAATTACTCAATATGCTCTATGCTAATTGGTTATTATTTGACATTCACAGGACAAACTACCTAAGGGAAGGGTAGTCAGGGCCAGATTAATGATAGTTATGTACAATTAAGCAATAGGTGGCCATCAAAGCAGTCTAAGGGATCCACTACGCTGGATGAAATTAGAGGACAGAAAACACATTATCAATGTTTTTCCTCCATTGGAAGTTTCTTCTCACTATCATTTGGATTTTAGGTTATTTCTGAATTTTCAAGTTGTTACAAAAAACCATGATGAATATATTGAAGCTAAAACTTCAGAAACATTCTTTTTTTTTTTTAAAGATTTTATTTATTTATTTGAGACAGAGAGAATGAGAGAGACAGAGAGCACATGAGAGGGGGGAGGGTCAGAGGGAGAAGCAGACCCCCTGCCGAGCAGGGAGCCCGATGCGGGACTCGATCCAGGGACTCCAGGATCATGACCTGAGCCGAAGGCAGTCGCTTAACCAACTGAGCCACCCAGGCGCCCCGAGAAACTTCAGAAACATTCTTAACAATTTCTATAGGACATACTTCCAGAAATGGTCAGAAGGAAATAAGGTTTTGATATATTTTGTCAAACTGCCCTTCAAAGGCTATTTATAGTGCCTTTAATCATTGTCAACTTGATAATTAAAATAGTATTTTACTTTTTATTTGCATTTTTTTATTAAGGAAATTCACTTTTTTGGTCATGTTCATTATTCATCTGGGGGAATTTTTTTTAATGATTTGCCTGTCTTTGGCCCATTTTTTTATTGGAGCTTTTAATTTTTCCTGTGGATCTGTAACAGTGATTCTCAAACTTTTTGGTCTCAGGAAAGCTTTATGTATTTTTAAAATTATTAAAGCTCTCAAAGGGATTTTGTTTATGTAGACTGCTGCTGTGGCAAACTTGAGGGAATAGAACACAATTTCAATTAATGGACCCCTTACTTCATAACATATAAAAATCAGTTCCAACTGGATTACAGACTTAAATGTGAAAGATAAACATCTTTTAGGATATAAGAAAATATCATCATACCTTTGAGATAGGAAAGGATTTATTAAACAAGACGCAAAAAGCACAAACTGAAAATAGATGATCAATAAACTTAACTTGGCTAAAATCAAGAACTTTTGTTCATCAAAGTATATATTAAGAGATTAGGAATATAAATCACAAATTGGGAGAGCATATTTGTAACACATTAAACCAACAAAGGATTTGTATCCAAAATATATAAATTAAACCTATAAATCAATAAGTGAAAGACAAATAATCCAACAGAAAAATGGATAAAATACCTGAATAGTCACTTTGCAGAAGAGAAATCCAAGATGACCAATAAACATATTAAAGGATGCTCAACCTCATTAGTAACCAGTAATACAAACTAAAACCACAGTAAGATACTATTTTAACATCCACCCAATTAGCAAAAAGAAGTCCTTCAATACTAAGTGTTGGTGAAGATATGGAAGAAGTGGAATACCTGTATACCACAGGAAATGGAGGATTTATAATTTAGAACAACAGTTTGGAAAACACTTCATATCTACTTCAGTTGACACTGTGTTCAGCCTATGCCCCACCAACTCCACTCCAATAAATAGCAGGGCTTCTCAAACTTACCTATGGTGATGGAGCAGTTTTAAAAATTTCTAATCATTTGTAGATACTTAAATAAAACAATAAAAATATTTAGGAAACATCACGTTACTATAAATGTTTCTAAATGCTTCTGTTCAACTTATATGGTCATGGATTAGTAACTAACAGTTTATGGTCTAAAACAGGACTTCAGACAACTCTTTGAATAGAACTGCTCCAGAGTAGAGCTTCGTAAATGCAGTATGCTCCAGTGCACTCACGTGGCACAAATATTAAGTGTATGCCAAGATAGTAATCCACTAAGACTTTGCAGCAGTTGGGCAAGATACTATAAAGAACTCCCAAGCCAGTCACCCTCAGCTGTACGCAGCCTTGTCCTTTTACCTCAGTATGCTAAACAATGATCAATTTTTTTTAAGTGTCATATTGTGAAAAAAGTTAAACACTGCTCTGGAGAAATTCTGTTCATAGTCACATACATAAGAATGTTGACAGAAACACTGCAATAGCAAAAAACTGGAAAACAAGCCACAACAAATTGTTGTATATTCAACTACATATATACAGTGAAAGTAAACAATTTTAAGTTCAAGAAATAATGTACAGCAAAACAAGCAAGTTACAGAATATACAGAGTATGCTTCCATTAGTATTGCTTAGGAAAACTAAACAATATAGTTCAGGGACACAAATGTGTGGTCAAACAGCAAATAAGAGTCAGAAAATGACAAATACCTAACTTGAGATGGTGGTTACCTCTTAGAGGGGTGGAAATCAAATAGGATAAAGGAGAGGCACACAGAGAACCTCAAAGGTTCTTTTTTTAAGCTGAGTGCTAAGTATATGTTCATGATCTCATTGTTCTTTACTCTTCACATATGATACACACACACACACATATAAACACATTGTCACCTACCTTTACTTAACACATTTTTAAAAATGAACCATTTTGAAAAGTAAATAAACATTAAAGAATCAATATAGAAGGTCCCAAATCTAACCAATGAGTTCCAGAAGAAGAGAATTAAAAAAAAAAGATTTTATTTATTTATTTGACAGAGAGAAAAAGACAGAGTGCAAAAGCAGGGGGAGCAGCAGGCAGAGAGAGAGGGAGAAGTAGGCTCCCCACTGAGCAGAGAGCAAGACTCAGAGCTCGATCCCAGGACCCTGGGATCATGACCTGAACTGAAGGCAGATGCCTAACCGACTGAGCCACCCAGGCACTCCCAGATTTTTTTATAAAGAGTAGAAATAATACAAGAGGGGCGCCTGGGTGGCTCAGTCGTTAAGCGCCTGCCTTCGGCTCAGGTCATGATCCCAGGGTCCTGGGATCGAGCCCCGCATCGGGCTCCCTGCTCCGCGGGAAGCCTGCTTCTCCCTCTCCCACTCCCCCCGCTTGTGTTCCTGCTCTCGCTGTGTCTCTCTCTGTCAAATAAATAAATAAAATCTTTAAAAAAAAAAAAAAAGAAAGAAAGAAATAATACAAGAAAATCTCCCAGAAC
Source organism: Leptonychotes weddellii (assembly GCF_054177405.1). Classification (NCBI taxonomy): domain Eukaryota; kingdom Metazoa; phylum Chordata; class Mammalia; order Carnivora; family Phocidae; genus Leptonychotes; species Leptonychotes weddellii. The sequence continues at coordinate 74,840,572 of NC_138381.1, forward strand.
TGAAGGATATAAGATTCTAAATTGAAAGGACCAATAGAATTCCCAGCTCAATGAAAGAAGAAAAGATTATTTAAGCCCATAACCTTAAAAATTTAGAAAATCAGAGGTAAAGAGAAAATCCCAAAAGTTTCAAGAAGAGGTAAAATAACAAGAATAGTAACAATAAAAGATCATATCAAAGGAATGGGAATTAAAACTGCCTCAGACAGCAACACTGAACACTAGAAGACAACAGAACAATGTCTTCAAAATTCTCAGGGAAAAAGATTTTCAACCAGAATTCACCATTCCATCAAACTATCAATCATGTATGGAATGGAGTAAAGACAAGATGGAATAAACACAGATGGAATAAAGACAGTTTCAGACAAGCAAGATTCTCAAAAATGTACCTTCCAAGTCCCTCTTTTTCAGGAACATTCTCTATTACAACAAGGAAATAAACCAAGAAAGAGAAGACTTGGGATGTGGAAAGCAGGGGATCCCAAACAGGAAAATGGTTAAAGAATTTTCAGGATGATGACTATGAAGCCCCAGACTACAGTTTACAGCAAGCCTATGGTTCACAGCAAGTCTAGATATAAATCTTCCGACTGGAACAGAAGAATGAGAGGGACTCCAAAAAGAATACACCTAAGGTTTACAAAATATAATTAACAGATTACTGTGTATGGACATATGCCATATTAAGATAAATTGTACAGTTCTATCAGAAGGTCTGGAGCTGAGTGGGTGATAGGTACATGAAAAAACTAACCAAACAAAAACAAAAAAAAATAGGTCAGTATTAATTTTTTTTTAAGTGTACAAGTGTACAAGACTACAAGGATATGTAATCATAGTATACTACGTGGCTCAGCTGTAAACTGTGTTTCTACAATTATCATAATGAGGGCACCTGGGTGGCTCAGTCGTTAAGTGTCTGCCTTCAGCTCAGGTCAAGATCCCAGGGTCCTGGGATCGAGCCCCGCATCAAGCTCCCTGCTCCTCAGGAAGCCTTCTTCTCCCTCTCCCACTCCCCCTGCTTGTGTTCCCTCTCTCGCTGTGTCTCTCTCTGTCAAATAAATAAATAGAATCTTTAAAAAAAAATTATCATAGGGAGGCTCTAATGAATGGAAGGATGGGGTATGGGGGTAGACAGGGAATGAGAAGTGTAGGCTAAATCCTCATCTCCTATGGTAGTATATCCAAAATGGAAAAAAAATTTTAAGTTTCAGCACAAACATGCTATTTAGAAATGTAGAAGTAAATACTACAAGAAACAACCAAAGGCATTAAGAGAGATTGCCTCAAGGAAGCATGACTTGGGAATGTGAAAGGGGATCATTATTTTCATTATAAGCTTTGTAGTACTATTTTAAACTATATATTTGTATCAATCTAAAAAAAGAGTAATTAAATTAAAAGTACAACCCACCTCAAAGAAAGCCCATCACCAACAAAAACCTAACAGCTGACAGATTTTATTTTGAATAGACTTTGAGTATTAAAAATTAAATTCACTCATAATTCCATGTTGTAACAATTTATATGAGCAAAAAGTCACAAATAATTTCATTTAGGACTTAATCATTAAGGTCCTAGGAGCAGTACAACAAGGTCACAGAAGCAGTTCAGAGAGGTGTTAAGATCATAGGCTTTGGAGTCAGAGAAATGTAATTTCAAATCCTGGCTCCACCACTTAAAGTGACCTTAGGCAATTACTGTTTTGTCTTTATATATCAATTCAATTGAAATAAAAAAAAAAGGAGGTAACAATACTTATCTCAGAGTGATATGAAAATGTATGTAAGGCAATTAGCACAATGCCTAGTGTAGCATTCAATAAATAGGAGCTATCATTGTTATAATTAATTATGTCACAATGGTTTAATAAAGCAAATTCTTGACCTAAACATTTGCAATTATTAATAACCATAATTGTCACCATATGGTAGCCAATTCTTGAAAATCCTTTATTACCGTGTAAAGGGTTTTTTAGAACCTCTGAGAATCAAAACATACAATGTTACCATTATAAAATGAATGATTATTTGTCTAAAATAAAACTAGGTAGTTTTTAAATAAAATCTATAAAATATACCAAAATTCTATAAAAATTGAATAATGGATAATGATTAATAATGTCTATCACTCTGTTTGAATGTAGTTAAGGAGTACCTAGAAAATAAGAGATGATAACTGTTTCTTCTAAATAGTAAAGAAATAAAGAAACGTCAAGTAATTAAGCAGAAAAGTAAAAATCTATGTGTGATGGATGCTCTTTAGAACTAAAATAGAATAATTAGTGCACCGGGGTGACTCAGTTGGTTAAGCGACTGCCTTCAGCTCAGGTCGCGATCCTGGAGTCCTGGGATTGAGTCCCACATCGGGCTCCCAGCTCAGCGGGGAGCCTGCTTCTTCCTCTGATCCTCTCCCCTCTCATGCTGTTTCTCTCTCTCTCTCATATAAATAAATTTTTTAAAAATCTTAAAAAAACAGAATAATTACTACTGCAAGCAATGACAAATCTATATAATCTCAGTACAACTATGTAAAGATTTTGAATATATATATATATTTATAAGCCAAGATTGGGAGAGAATTAAGAAATAAAAATAGCTGTTGTATTGGGTGGATAGAGTTATGAGTGACTTTTTTGGGATTTATTTTTTAAATACTTAATTTAAAAATATTTTTAAAATAATCTTTAAAGGAACTCTGGCATAGGAGATAAGCAACAGATTCTTGGAACATTAAGGAAAAGCTTTCTATAGCTCACTATAGCAGGTTAATAAAGCAAATTTGTCATTAAAGTGAACTAGAAAGCTTGCCACTGTGCAGGAAGGTCCATTATAGCAGCTATTACTAATCATTTGGACCAATATACATTTGTTACCTAAATTTGTCATTTATGAAGAACAGCCATCATTTTAAATGCTGAGATCAATAAGATTAAAGCTTTATAGAGCTAGCTAGCTTCTAGCTTCAGGACTAATTTTACAGATTCCTTTGTGATCAAAATGGAATTTGCCAGATGTTATTTCTCTTTTTACCATTTAATATGTCTTAGAACCTTTAATAGTAATGATCAAAATCTGGGCTAGCTTTTTAAATGGACAAAGCAGCTTATTTCCTTAAGTATATAACCATTTACAAATGCTTTTCAAGCTTATCTGGAACTCAAAAGCATTATTAGATTCCAGGTATCAATCTGGATATTTATGCAGAAACAAGCATCTCTCTGCTCCCGCTGCAAATTTTCTACCTCAGTATCTGGCATGAAAACTATTTTCACAGTAATTAGCTGCGAGGACCTTACAAGACAACCATATAATAAATACTTCATATTGTCAAGAACCACAAAAATCTATTTTTTTGAAAAAGCACTATTTCCCTTTTACAGAAAAGGAAACCTATAGAGAAATTAATACAACTCACCAAATTTCAGCAAGTTGGAAAAACTGGACTAGAATGAGTACTTTTGTCCTCAAATTCTGTTAGTCCAATATGCATGCTATTTTCCATTTCTTAATTAAATCACATCTTTGTCAGTTACTTCATCAAATGATTTTTAAGCATGGAAAACTACAGAAAAAGACCCAAGAGAGTTAGGTGTCACATGAGGTAACACCAACTGTTCAAGAGTAGCATGAATATGACCAATGATCACGAATTTTTCACCCATTTGTCAGTGTCTTCTATTTTGTCTGAATTCAGACTTGTAGAAAACCCGAAGAGACTGTCTTTTCATGTTATGCTGAATAAATCATTTGGACTCCCTGAAGTCTGGTCTCAGATATTTGTTTTAAGGCAAGAAAAAGTTTCAAAGCAATCTTTCTGTTAAAATGATAGTCTTCAAATCACCCATCATAACTAGTGCCAACACAGACACACATACAAATATAATTCTAAACTTTTGCAACCTGTTAGTATTAGGTTTTTAGCTTTAAATTAGAAAATTTGGGGGCGCCTGGGTGGCTCAGTCGGTTAAGTGTCCGACTCTTGATTTCGGCTCAGGTCATGATCTCAGGGTCCTGGGATCACCCCCCCCACCACCGGGCTCCACACTCAGCGTGGAGTCTGCTTGAGATTCTCTCTCCCTCTGCCCCTCCCCGCTGTGCTCACTTGCAATCTCTCTCAAATAAATAAATAGATCTTAAAAAAAATTAAAAAATAAATTAGAAAGCATAAGCAATGTAATTACCCATAAATGGTAGTGGATAGTTAATTGCTAATTCTTTTGAGAGAGTATATATACCAGCATATATATTGCTTATGATATGTTTTATTATATGTCTTAAATGAAACTTGCATATTATATGCTTATCATATGTCTTAAATGAGACTTAAATGAAACTTGTGGCACAGGAACATCCATCTGTGAAACACAGTTAATCATGCCATCAAGGTCTCTAAGCTTCTATTATAAATCAAATCACCACCACACAGCTGTTACTACATTAGACATAATGGATTTTTCAACTGCTGTCCAAGCAGTTAACTCTCAAAACATTTTGCTATGAAAAGTTTTCAAATTTTGGGCTGCAACTGTGGCTAGCTAGATTGCATGCATAATATACTATTTCTATTACAGTGAATTGAGCCAGACTTATTTGATTTTGTTTTGTTCTATCTCTTGGGAAATTTTAGGGGCCTCGGGTCCTGCTATGAACTCTAAAGGGTGTAATGTGACTTGAAAGGTTCTAAAAATATCACAGGTTTGCCTGGGCTCACTTAGAAGGGTGGATGATTCAATTACAAGTGTCAAAATTTGATTCCTAATTTTTCGGGATCTGACAGCTGCAGCAAACCTTGCCAGGATTCCCTTATCTTCACTGTGCTTCTCTTTGAAGTATTTAAAGAAGATTTCATAATCTTTGCAATTTAGCTCTAGGATTTCTATCGGTAGCTGTAGAATGAATTGGTGGGATCTTTCTAAAACTTCTTATAAACATTATTTGACAAAGCACATTTTTAAAGCAGTCATAACTGCAAAACAGGTGAGCTTCTTGTAATGGTTAGGGAACAAAACATAATGGACTCTATACTCATACAGCATTAACCAGGAGTGACCTTTCAATGCATGAAGTACCAACGGAACCTTAACCAGAGGTTCATTTGTTACTATAAAAAAGTTCAGACCCTGGGGCGCCTGGGTGGCTCAGTCAGTTGAGTTACTGATTTTGGTTTCAGATCAGGTCGTGATCTTATGGGTGATGGGATCGAGCCCCACATCCGGCTCCACCCTCGGCAGGGAGTCTGCTTGAGATTTTCTCCCTCTGCCCCTCCCCTGGGCCCTCTAAAATAAATAAATAAATAAATCTTAAAAAAAAAAAAAGTTCAGAACCAAAAGGCATGCATTCATTTGAATGACAGCTCTAGGAAGGGTACCAGCATTGCATCATCAGGGCTGATTTTTTTGTTTGCTTTTTCAAATAGTTAAAGGAGAGATTCAGAGATATCAAAATGACTAAGATGGGAAAGATCAGTAGCTATGTGGGACTTACTACAAGAGGCACAGAATCTCTTCTTTGCTCTTCCATTAAGAGAGATAGTCATCACACTCAGATTGCCACCTATGAAATAGCAAAATTTGTACTTACCAAAGAATTAACGGAGGCTAACAGTTTAAATGGCAAATTTAGGTTTGTGGTTAGGTATCTAAAAATAACTTTATCTGGGATGCCTGGGTGGCTCAGTCTGTTACGCGTCTGCCTTCAGCTCAGGTCATGATCCCAGGGTCCTGGGATTGAGTCCCAAATCGGGCTCCTTGCTCAGTGGGGAGCCTGCTTTTCCCACTGCCTGCCACACACACACTCTCTCTCTCTCCCTCTCTCTCTCTAACAAATAAATAAAAGCTTTAAAAAAATAAAAAAACTTTGTACAATGAAATATACAACTACAGTTAAGACAAAGAGTTAATATAAGTAATTTTTCCTATCAACTGAAGCCTACAAAGAAGTGCCAAGACATTTTTAATATTATCACTTTTCTGATGAAAAACATACATATATCTAGATTACATTATATACTTTCAGATTTCCACACATTTACTAAGTGCCTGTTACATGCCAGGTATTAAGTAAATGATGGTGAACAAGAGATAAGCCCCTGCCACCGTGGAGCTTACTGCTTTCTTAGGGGAAGCAGAAACTGAACAAGTGTTCTTTTTTTATTTTATTTTTTATTATTATTTTTTTAAAGATTTTATTTATTTATTTGAGACAGAATGAGAGAGAGAGAGAGCACATGAGAGGGGGGAGGGTCAGAGGGAGAAGCAGACCCCCCGCCGAGCAGGGAGCCCGATGCGGGACTCGATCCCGGGACTCCAGGATCATGACCTGAGCCGAAGGCAGTCGCTTAACCAACTGAGCCACCCAAGCGCCCTGAACAAGTGTTCTTAAGGTGTTCTATGGTACAACACACAGGAACAGAGTACTATGGGAGTACATTTCAGGGTCATGGAGTATGAGCTGGGGAAAAATAACAGGGGTATTATTCTGGAAGACATGCTCCTTAATTAAGTTTATTACATTACCTTAAAAACATCATACTGACTACAGCAATCTTTTATAACAACTCAGAGTCAAATGTATGACCATTAACTTACACTTTGCTATAATACTGTTTTTATGTCCCTTCTTACACTGAATCCTGCATAAAGTTAGATAATTCTATGCAAACATTTTAAAAGCACTCCAAATTAAGGAAAACTAAGGTCACTTATTTTAATACTTAAAATCCTGTCCAAATAATTCAAGTTATCATAACTTAGAATAACTGCAATAATTTGCATTTAGAAAGTCCTAAGAGAAAACCACATGAGGATTCTAACTTAGGAGGGGAATTTTTGGGTCATATGGTAATTCTGTGTTTGGCTTTTGAAGAATTGTCATACTGTTTTCCACAGCAGGTACACCACTTTATAGACAAGGAAACTGAGGCACAGAGGAGTTCGGCTGATAGGTGGCAGAGCAGAGATCTGCACACAGGTGTTCTGGCTCCAGAGCTGATTCTTTTAACTTCCATAGAATTCTCTTAACCTCCTCATTTACTGACATGGAAAAATCTCCAAAACATTTTATTAAAAGCAAGTTGTACAATACACACAGAATAAAACCATTTATATTTTTAAAAACCCATAAAACAGTATTATCTATGACTATCTTTAAAGAAAAGGCTGAAAGGATACACAAAACTGGAAGCAGGGGTTTCTCTCTGGTAAAGGGGCTGAGGGACTCGGATTGGGGGTGGGAGGTAGTCAAGGAAGACTTTGACTTTATGTGTGTTGTTTGATTTTCACACCACAAGAACATATTCAGGTATTACTTGTATAATCATATTTTTTAAGATTAAAAAAAATCCAAAACATTGATCCAGTCCAATCTTTTTTTCTACTAAATGCACACATTACTTCTAAAATGTCCCTCAGGGCGCCTGGGTGGCTCAGATGGTTAAGCGTCTGCCTTCGGCTCAGGTCATGATCCCGGAGTCCTGAGATCGAGTCCCGCATCGGGCTCCCTGCTCTGCGGGAAGTCTGCTTCTCCCTTTGCCTCTCTCTCTCTCTCTCGAATAAATAAATAAAATCTTTTAAAAAAATAAAAAAATAAAATGTCCCTCATCCAGCTTCTGTCATAATATTTTATTTATTTATTTATTTTTAAAGATTTTATTTCTTTCTTTGACAGAGACAGAGACAGTGAGAGCAGGAACACAAGCAGGGAAAGTGGGAGGGGGAGAAGCAGGCTTCCCGCTGAGCAGGGAGCCCGATGTGGGACTCGATCCCAGGACCCTGGGATCATGACCTGAGCCGAAGGCAGCCGCTTAACGACTGAGCCACCCAGGCGCCCTGTCATAATATTTTAAATGGTGGAGCACTCTACTTCACCAAAGCAGCCTGCCTAACTACTGAAGAAAGCTTAAGTTGTAGAAATTTTCCCTTATAGCCAATCAAGTATTTCTTTCTCACCATTGGTCCTAATTCTGCCTTCTCTCAAACAAATAAGAAGAATACTAATCCATCTGTGTCAGGGGTCCCCAAGACCATCCCCAGGTTCAATGATTTGCTAGGAGGACTCACACACAGAACCCAGCATATAGTCATACTCTTGGCAATGCTTTATTACAATGAAAACATAAAAGCAAAACCAGCAAAGGGAAAAGGAACATGGGGTGAAATCCAGAGGAAACCAGGGGCAAGCTTCCAAGAGTCTTCTCCCTTAATTCCTCCAGCAATGAGTTATAACAATATGTGTGAAATGCTGCCAACAAGGTAAGTTCATTAGAGACTCAGCACGCAGGCATTTGGTCTGGTCACGGAGGCATACTCTCTGTCTAGCCCTTACCAAAAGTTCAGGCTCTGAGAAGGAAAGCAGGTGTTCAAAATAAACCACATTCTTTGTATATACAGTTTAGGCACAGTGAGCAATTCTTATCAGGGAGTGGAGGGAATCTTTCTAAATTCCAAGTTCCTAGATGCCAGCCAAGGGCCAATCTTGCAAATAAGATTTTCTAAGAATAGCAGTTTCAGGCCTGGTATGTTAACTCTTTTTATGCACACCATCCTTTCTATAATCCTTTTGAAATTTAAGTGTAATTCTATTATGCCTTTTTTTTGTTCTCAGTTAATACCTAATCAATTCTTTCTATGAAAATTGCCAGACTTTTTATCCATTTTGGTTACCTTCATCTGGACTCTGCCTTGACTATGTCCTTCTTAAAACATATGCCAAAAATGTAAAACGGTATTCCAGGCATAATTTCACCATAAATAGGATATTACATTTTTCTTAATAGAGTATAATAATTTGTTTTCTGATGCTGCATTACTCATGGGTGGTATGTTGAGATGGTAGACAAAACTCAAATTCTACAACACTGTATTCATAATCCTATTAATGGCATTTTGTTTGTTTTAGCACAAAGCTCCTGCCTCCCAAAATGACTTTGAACCCTAATTCTATCATCTCTCTCAGGCTGACTATTCCTTCTAGCTTCCTGTCATGTGAAAATTACTAAGGGTTCTGGAGGGAGACCACCTCAATTCAAATCATGGTACTACTACTTACTAGCCATGTGATCTTGGGTAAGTTACCACATATCCTCTGTGTGCCTTAGTCCCCATATCTGTAAAAACTAGAAATAATGATCATAACTATCTCTTAGAGTTGTTCAATGAAATAAATGAGATAATGTATATAATAAGCCTAGGATGATGTCTGGCACATTGTAACTGCATAATAAACATTAACTATTAATTAATCTAAATTATTGATAAGAATAATAAACAGGTTGGTATCAATGACAAAGCTCCATGGCATTTTTGGGTAACTGCTTTCAGAGATGACAGCATTCACAATTCTTTGAGAATACTTGGGTTTTTTAAAATTAATTAATTAATTAATTAATTTGACACAGAGAGAGAGCGAGCACAAGCAGGGGGAGCAGCAGAGGGAAAGGGAGAAGCAGGCTCCCCCCTGAGCAGGGAGCCCAATGTGGGGCTCAATCCTGGGCTCAGTCCCAGGACCCTGAGATCATGACCTGAGCCGAAGGCAGTAGCTTAACTGACTGAGCCACCTAGGCGTCCCTATACTTAGTTATTACATACTAAAATCCAATATAAAAAACCTCAAGATATAAAAAAACAGACATTCATTATCATCAATTTTTAGTTATGTTAAGAGACTATAGTGTCTAAATTTAACCTTCTTATCACCTACCAAATACTGGTGTGAAGAGAAAGAAATCAAGATAGACTAGACTGATAAGAAAATCTCTACCACTGAGAAGATAATTTCAACAGTTCAAGAAATTCCTACCCATGTCAGAAGTCTGGCACAATAAGAGATAAACACATTCCTGTGCCTACTGCCATAATTAAGCAAGGCAATACAATGAAAATAAAATGTTCAAGTGATAACCAAAGTACAATGAAAAAGAGGAGCATTTTTAGACACTTCACCTTTTATTAATAAGAAACATCCAGGGAATACTAATGAAAAAGTCTAATGAAGAACAAATGCCTGTAGCACTTGTCATCTGCAAACAGAAGAGCTAAATTCTCAGATGAAATGTAACATCTGGAATATTAACTTTAACAGCAGTAGGAAGCATCAAAATGCATACTTCAATACCGAACTTTAAAAACTGCTAGCTGACCTCTAAAAAGAAAATGACAAAGGAATATAAATTACTAAATGTGTAGTATTAACACAGTCACATTCCTAAATTTTTCCAAGAAAAGATTTATCAACCAACCACATAGGGATAATCAAGGAACGAAGGTTTACATCCAAATGGCTGTCGTAGTTTCTAGCAAGCTAACAGTGTGCTCGCTTCGGCAGCACATATTCTAGCAAGCTAACAGTTAGTGACTGTTAGACCTGAGTTCAAATCCTTACTCTGCAACTCACTAACTGTGACTTTAGGCAAGTTACTTAAATTTCTCTAAGCCTATTTCCCCAATCACAAAATGGAGATAATATTTACCTCACAGGTTTTTTTGAGAGGATGAATTAGGATATACTGCATGCATGTTTTATTGTGGTTAAACACACATAGTATAAAATTTGTCCTTTTAACCATTTTTAAGTGTACAGCTCTGTGGCATTAAGTATATTCACATCATTGTGCAACCGTCATCAAGGATATGTTTTTAAAGATTGAGCACACAGTAACTGCTCAGTGAATAGCAGCCAAAATGACTATCATTAGTGTTATCCCATTCTGAGTCTGTGTAAATTATGTATCCATAAACAAAAACTATTTCATATTTATTTCTACTGAATTGCACCCAGTTTAGGAAATACTAATTTCAAGTTTTAAGCTGTAAACTATATTCTTAGCTTTCAAATTCTTCATTCAAATGACTGACAAAAATATAAAAATATCAAGAGCTTAACACTGAGCACTCAGTATGTGCTCGTGCTATTCTAAGCACTTTTCAGGTATTAACTCAATCTGTACAATTATAATTCTAGGAGGTATACAGTGATAACAGTCACATTTTACAGCTGAGCACAAAGAGGTTACAGGAGCTGCCCAAGGTTACCCATCTGGTAAGATGAAAAAGCCAGGAGATGCACTCAAACAACCAAATTCTAGAGCCCATGCCCTTAACCACTCCACTATACTGTCTTTCACACATGTAGTAACATGAGGCCCATAGGAATGATGACTTCCAGATGCCAGATGTTATATGTTGGCTGAGCCTTCCAGTTTCTTGGAAGCTTTGACATCCATTAGTTCGTGTGTTCTTCATAATGACAGTGAAGAGCAATCACTCCCATTTTATAGATGGAGAAGTGATTTGCTCAAGGTCAATAGGAATATGTGAGAAAGACCTGGATCCCAGATTGGTCACTTATTACATATAAGTGCATCTATATCCCCCTGAGCTTCACTCAACTGTAAAATGGAAATAACAATAACAAGAATATAAGAAGTAAAGAAGTGTGTGTTTGCAAGGCATCTAGCACAGAGCCTTGTATAAAAAGTGGTCACTTAATGTTAGGCCCCCCTTCCTCATTCTCCTATTTGTGACTCCTGGTATAGTTATTCTTTCTAAATGCCATGCTACTACTCGATACCCTCTCACCAACTGTGTTAACAGATGGTTGGCAAAAAACATGATTTTTTGGTGATTACCATGTGATACCAAATGAAACCTCACTATATTATATAATATTAGTATAACAAACTTCCTCCCTTTTGTCCATATGGTCTATCACTTTATCAAAGTAGAAAATAAAACTGGTCTACCAAGATTTGTCCTTTACAAAATTATGCTTAATGTTCCCCAATACCTTCTGTTCTTTTAAGTAACTGCCAAATGATTTACTTGACTTGTTCCAGTTTCTGACCAGATATTGTTTAAAAATTAAGTTGACCTTATCATTTCCAAAGTTATCTTTTTTCCCCTTAAAAAAAGTATGCTTTTTCTGTCATCATACACTTCTCCTATTCACTATAATTTATCAAAAATAAAACTTAATAGGTTGGCACCATGTTCTTTCCCCCTCACATCTGCATAGAAGGAATATCTAATGCTGAATTCATAAATTCATTGCACTATTCATGCCAAATGTGACCACGGCAATTAGTATTTCTCGTCAATTGGGCAGCATTTTCTTAAGACAAAAATGGTAGGAGGTAGCATGGTCTCTTATAAAACAAAATTACTGCATAATTAACGCCCCCGCCCCCCCACTGGATTGCAAGGATGTCACAAAGCACACCCTGTTAGCTTCCAAGTAACATTTAAAATATTCCCATCTCTTAAAGCAAACTGGAAGTGGATGTTAAAAGCCAAAGTAATTTTTCAGTCACATGCTGACTGCTGAAATCTACTACTTTTCAAAAGGCTTACAGCATACTGGGAGGCTACAATCGGTAACACCACAGAGAAAAGTGGTACCGTGGGAACAACTCATTTGTGTCTGACACAGTGAAGGTTCACTGCCAATTTGTAACAGTATGAATTTGGTAACAAATATGAATTTGAATACAAAGCCAAAAATGAAGTTTGGATGTGAGCAGCTTTTCGAAGTAGTTTTTGCTGAGGCCTAATAGCTAAGTAGCTAATATAAAATAATGAGCTATAAGAAGTGGCAAAGTACAGGCAATGATTGGGAATTAAAATAACACCTATCACTTGATTTGCCTTAAAAAAAAAAAGCGCTGTACTAAAAACAAGATATTTTGCTTCATTTATTCATTCTTTCTTTAGCTAATTTTATGAAAATGAGATGGGGTGTTATATTTTTGGTGCTTAAGTTTAGCCATATATACAAATGACAATATTACTTGTCCTACTAATCTCACAAGTCTGACAGAAGGATAAATGAAATAACAGCTGTTAAAACATTGTTCAAAAATTTAAGTATACAGCAACACAAGATAGAGTTGTATTTTTAAAATTTACAAGCATCTACAATGAAATCATTTAAATGGTGCCAGTTCCAGTGGCTAAATACACATTACTGACAGAGTAACTTAGTGATACTATTTTCTCATCCCTTTCTGGGATGACATTTATCAATGAATATGAATTTTTGTCTTATCTGTTAGTTCCTACTCATTTTGCCTTACTTTTATAACTTAATATTTATAATTAATAAAACCAATATAGATTTGCTTAATTAAAAAGTAAAAATTTGGAACATTATCTCATAAAATTACTAAGATCTATGTCATTAAAAGCAAGAATATCTTAATATTATTGCAAAGACTTTTCAGTTTTAAATAAATAGGTTTTATAAAATAAAATTAACTTTCCATTACTGATATTCAAACCAAAAAAGTAAAAAACATGAATGTTTTCAAACAAAAACAATATTCATATCCTTGTCCCATTAGACACCTTAACTTACTTCATCTCCCTTCAAAACTTCGGTGCCATCAAATTCACGGGTCTGATTTGTCTTCACTGACACCTCTCTCTCTAGGTTGGCTAATTTCTCCTTTGCTTCCTGAAGTTCCTCAGCTTTGGCTTCTTTTTTACGAGAAATGATGGATGCCTAATTGAGCATTAAATATGAATGTAAAATTAGACACACAATCAACTTTCTATTATCTTGTGAAATTACCAATTTTTTAGATTTTACCAAGAGAAATTTTCAATATCAGGTTGGCTTCTCCTAACCAATACCCTTTGCCCTACTACCTATCATCACCAGTTATCTGTTTAATATGAGTATGCAATGTATACTAAATATCAACCCCAAAACATTTGGAAGACAAAAGCCCTGAAAATATAGGCTATATCAGCAGAGAAACAAAATACAGTAACACTCGAACATTAATGAAGATGCTTTCTAGGTAAGTAAATAGAAGCTCTCCTTAAGTCTTTTATTTTTCTGCATGGTAGGTTTCCTTTCACTGAAAGAAAACAATTATGTCTTACTCTCAAAACTACAACACAGATTATCTTACTTAAATTCAATATCCATACTTTGAAAATGAAATGTTAAAACACCTATTTGGGGCATTCTAATAAATAAAGTGCAGGTTTAAAATCAAACATGTGACTCACCAGAATTAGGCCAATGTTAACACAATCCAAACGGCTGCGCTTAGCCATGAATGCAGCACTTTATATTACTTAGCAACTCTTGGGGGATTTCCTTAAATGAACCATGGCGGTACTAGTTTAAGAAAAACATTAGCCAAACTGTCCTCTTAAGTGAAATAGTACAAATATTTTCTTCACACAAATTTGACAGGGGAGGGGAAATCTCTAATGCAAACCCTTTAAACAAGTCTATTCTCTCTGTTTAAAAAATGAAAGACAGATGATGAAGGAATGTTTCTCTCTATGGAATTATTCTAGCCAAAAAAAAAAAAAAAAAGAGAGAGAGAGATAGAAGAATGATAAGAGTACCATAATCATACGGGAATCGATGGTATACTTCCTTAAAATGATAAAATAAATATAAAACTCAGCCCAAACCAGGATCTTATATTTAATAGAGAAACATGAGAGTATCTCCTACTAAATCTGGAACAAGGTAAAAATGCCCACTATCTCCACTATAATTTAATATTGTGTTGAAGGTATTTGCTCATACCATTAGACAAAAGAAAGCAATCTAAAGCGTAAGAATTTGACAGGAGAAATTGGAATTTTCATAGTATATGCTTATACACCTAAAAAACCCAAGAGAATCTATGGGAACACTATAGTAAACAAATCAACAGCACTTACAGACAAATCAGGAAGAAGACATAGGAAAGAAAAGCCCTCAATTATAAGAGCAAAAAATAAAATAAAATATGTGAGCAAGAGAAATTCCAAAATGTTGAGGAAAACAAACACTCCTGAAAGACCAAAAAATAAACTTGAACAAATAGAGACACATAACATGTTCTTAGATGGGAAGACTCAAATACCATAAAGATATAAGTTTGGAGGTAGGTGATAAATAAAAAGCAAACCCAATAATTTAAAAAATTATGTTTTTTTCAAGAGCTGGACAAGTGGATAATAAAGCTTAAAGAACATATAAACAAGAATTGTAAGGAAAACCCTGAAAAAGTACAGCAACTGGGGATGAAGGTGGCTACTTTTATCAGTTATTTGAACTTGATTACAAAGCTTCTGTAAATAAGTTGAGTACCTGAACAGAGAGGCCAATGGAAAAATAGAAAATACAGAAATAAATCCAATAGCATTTTTAAATTAGAACAAACAGAATCTCAAATCCATAGGGGTAAAAATGGACTTTTTAGTAGCTGGTATTGGGACAATTAGATAATTGGATAGCTATACACAATAAATAACATACACCAGAAAACAATTCTAAATAGATCAGAGAATTTAAATATAAAAAATTAAACAGAGAAGTCCAAAAAGAAAACTTGAGTAAATTTCTCTATAACTTGTAAGATGGAAAAATGTTCCTAAATATGCCTCAAAACCTGAAATAATAAGAGAAAAAACTATTAAATTTGATTTCATAAAAATAAAGAACTTTTCCATGGTGACATAACACTGTAAACAAAGTAAAAAGGCAAATACCAAACTGGGGCGAAATGTTACAATTATAAGCAAGACAAAGAGTAAATATTTCTTCTCTTCTTTTTCTTTTTCTTTTTTTTTAAAGTGGGCTCCACACCCAGCACAGAGCCCAACACGGGGCTTGAACTCATGACCCTGAGATCAAGGTGTGAGCTGAGACCAAGAGTCGGATGCTTATCTGACTGAACCACCCAGGTGTCCCAAGAGTAAATTTTTCTAATATATAAAGAAAAAAAGGCTAACAACTCTAGAGAAAAATGGGGATATAGACATGAAGGGACAATTCACAGAAAAAGAAATTAAGATGACTGTTACTCATGTGAGAAGATGCTCAACCTTGTTTATAATAAGATAAGTAAAAATTAAAACTATCACAGGATATGATTTCTCATCTACAAGGATGGTAACACTCTAAAAGTTCAACAACACACTCTATTGGGAGGCAGCAAGGAAACAGGTACTCTCCTACACTGCAGGTGGGAATATGAAATGCTGCAACCTCTATGGAGAGGAATTTGGCAATATCTAGCAAACTTACATATGCATTTACCCTTTGATGTAGCAATCTCACCTCTGGGACTATATCCTTAAGGTAATACTGGCAAAAATATGCAAAGACATAAACAAAAAGTTATCTACTGAAGCATGATTTGTAATAGCAAAAGAAAGGCAACAACCCAAATGTCCACCTGGTGATGGGCTGCATGAACTGTGGTATAACCACTCAACGGGGTACTATGTGACTGTGAACAGGAATAAGCATACCAACTAAGATGGCTATAATAAAAAAAAACAAATAATAACAAGTGTTGGTGAGGATGTGGAGAAATCAAAACCTTCATACACTGTTGGTGGGACTGGTTTGGAAACAGTGGCATTCCCTCAAAATGTTAAACACAGAATTATCAAACGAAATAGCAATTCCACTCCTAGGAATATACTCAAGAGAAATGAAAACGTATTTTCATACAAACACTCGTATAAGAAAGTTCATAGCAGCATTATTCATAACAGTCAAAAGTTAGAAATAACCCAAATGCCCATCAACTGATGAATGGATAAACAAAATATGATCTAGCCATACAATGGAATATTATTCAATAACAAAAAGAATAAAGTACTGACTCATGCTACAACATGAATGAACTTTAAAAGCTATGCTAAGTGAAAGAAGCTAGCCACAAAGGACCACATATTGTATGATTCCATTTGTATGAAGTGTCCATGATAGGCAATTCTATAGACAGTTTCGCTGCCTAGAGCTAAGGGTTGGGAAGGAAATGGGAAGTGACTGCTAATGGGTTAAGGGTTTCTTTTTGAGATGATAAAAATGTTCTAAAATTGATAGTAGTGATGGTTGCACAACTCTAAACATACTGAAAATCACTGAATTGTGCATTTTATATAGGTGAATTGTATGGTATATGAATTGTATCTCAATAAAGTTATAAAAAAAAAGGGGTTAAAGATTATTTTATTATTCACCAGCATATATCATTAAGAATTTAAAAAAGCAGGGTGCCTGGGTGGCTCAGTCAGTTAAGCGTCTGCCTTCAGCTCAGGTCATAATCCCAGGGTCCTAGGGTCGAGCCCCACATCAGGTTCCTTGCTCAGCAGGGAGCCTTGCTTCTCCCCTGCCTGCCGCTCCCCCCTGCTTGTGCTTGCTCTCTCCCTCTCCCTCTCTGTGTCAAATAAATAAAATCTTAAAAAAAAAAAAGAGGGGCGCCTGGGTGGCTCAGTCGTTAAGCGTCTGCCTTCGGCTCAGGTCATGATCCCAGGATCCTGGGATCGAGCCCCACATCCGGCTCCCTGCTCGGCAGGAAGCCTGCATCTCCCTCTCCCCCTGCTTGTGTTCCTGCTATCGCTCTCTCTCTCTCTGTCAAATAAATTAAAAAATCTTAAAAAAAAAAAAAAGAATCTTAAAAAGCATGGAAAATAAAGGTGTGTATTATATGCTCTTCCTT
Source organism: Leptonychotes weddellii (assembly GCF_054177405.1). Lineage (NCBI taxonomy): Eukaryota > Metazoa > Chordata > Mammalia > Carnivora > Phocidae > Leptonychotes > Leptonychotes weddellii. Next base: position 74,858,035 of record NC_138381.1, read on the forward strand.
CTCTAAGAAGGAAGATATATGAATCTATGTATATATACTATTATTTTTAATGGAATAATAAAGTATACAAATTTTTAAAATTTACCTATGAGGGGGGCGCCTGGGTGGCTCAGTCGTTAAGCGTCTGCCTTCGGCTCAGGTCATGATCCCAGGATCCTGGGATGGAGTCCCACATCGGGCTCCCTGCTCTGCGGGAAGCCTGCTTCTCCCTCCCCCACTCCCCCTGCTTATGTTCCCTCTCTCGCTGTGTCTCTCTCTGTCAAATAAATAAATAAAATCTTTAAAAAAAAAAAAATAAAATTTACCTATGAGGGAAGGAACGATTGGGGTGGATAGCACCAGAGTAGATGCTAGAAACTTCTTTGAATATTTCTTGTTTTTTAGATTTGACTTGGAATCATGTAAATATTTTAAATAATTATAAAACAAATTATTCCCTAAAAAGTAATCCCTAGGGGTGCCTGGGTGGCTCAGTTGGTTAATTGGCCAACTCTGGATTTCAGCTCAGGTCATAATCTTGGGGGCCTGGGACAGAGCCCTGCGTTGGGCTCTGCACTCAGTAAGGAGTCTGCTTGAGGATTCTTTCTCTCCCTCTCCCTCTGCCCCTTCCCCTACTCAAGTGTATGCTCTCTCTCACTCTCAAATAAATAAATAAATAAATAGTAATCCCTAAAAATAAAAATAAACATATATACGTATCCAGTTTAATTTGTGGCATAACCATATAGAAGAACTATTCTAAGTGACTTTAAAACAGTAATTTGTCTATTCCTAGTGGGATATATCTTAAGGACAAAACAAACTGAAAAATAATTTTCAGCAGCAATCATATTTTTGGTGGTAGTATTATTACTTTTATTTTGAAACGGTTGTGTGTAAAGTGTGGATTAAAGCAAACAATGAATTAAATTATGTTAGTGTTACCGAGAACCATTATTTTCCATGTGGGATAAGGAGAAAGATGTGAGATTGATGCGAGAAGCCCAGTAGCCTTGAATCTGACCTGGAAGGGTAAGTATGAATTCATGGTGTATATTAGGAAGAGAGAAAGAAAAAAACTATTTCTTAGCTTTGGCCACTAAAAAGACCTAAAAATAATGATCATCCAGGAGCAATGAGAAGTCCTAATACCCAGATTGCAGTCTCTAAATATTATTTCCTACTGAAGCTAATCAGACTCATAGAAGAAAGTCTAATTCCAAGCCTAGGGTAGGAAATATAAAAGATGAGCACAGAAATATCTTAGTCATACCAGAAAGCAAGGACATTATCAAAGACAAACAGAATCTTAAAAAGGAATCAGAAGTTACTTGAAAAGCCTCCTACTAGCCAAAAATGGGACAATTGAGCATCATTAAGGAAAATGTTTTAAACTTACCAAATATAATTACATCAATGATTCATAATGACATTAAGTAAACAAGCAACTAAAGAATGAAAAAGTACCTTAATTGATGGAGAATGAAAATGAGTTGGAGGAAACCAATTCTTTTTGAAAACTGAAGAATCAAGCATGTAGCCTGCCTTTCCTACATGAACTATAGCTCAGTTTAATCAAATTGTTGATGAGAGGAGGTTTCTTTTATAGAGGCAATCCAGCTAATAAATGAAGAAGGAATCAACAGTATCAATAGGACACTGTTATAGATAAACAAGTTTTTTCAATAAATTAACTGCAAGAAAATTATTAAATAGATAAATAAGCGGCAAAGAGAATCTACAGATTAAAAGAGACTTAAACATATCAATCAAATGCAGTGTATGAATTCTGTAAGGATCCCAATTAAAACAAAGCAACTAAAAAAAAAAAAGAAAGAAAGAAAAAGAAAATCTAGGAAATGTGAACACTGACTGGATATTTGCCAATATCAAGGAATTATGACATTTTTCAGATACGGTATGCTGTTAAGTTTTTTTAAGCCTTTATTTTTTAGACATACATTCTGAAATATTTATTGATGAAATGATATAAAGTCTAAGATTTGCTTTAAAATAATCCAGTTAGGTCTGGGGGTTTAGTGAAACAAGAATGGCCATGACTGTTATAGCCTGGGACACATGAGCGTTTATTGGGCTATTTTCTCTACCTTTGTATATGTTAATTCTCCAGTATAAAAAGGTTTTTAAAAATTTTAGCAACTAAAAAAAATTTTAGCATCTATGAAAAATGCTTTGTTACGTAGCTCAATATTTTCTGAGGTTACAAAATGCTCATCACACTAAACTCCTCCTGACTGGGTTCTTTTCAGATAATCCATGGCTTTCATTTGAACCTTTTGTTTAGAAATACAGAACAACATTTATACCCTCATCATCTAATAGTTGTGGATAAAATGATAAATGCCTTAGCACTAAAATTTAACTTATTCTATACTTGCAAACTAACTTTAAACCTGAAAAGGTATATTGCCTTTAATTGATTAAAGATTATAAATATTTTGATTTTATACCACTTAAGGTAAGCTTTCATTTAAAAAATCAAGTTTCACACTCAACAGAAACACAAACAGCTCCTTTACCACAGTTGGCAGTCGGTAAGGAAACTAAGCATGATTAGGTGTATTGAATTTCAAACTTGAACATGCATCTTTTGTGCCTTTTCCACAAATTCTTTGTTATAATCCGGAGATTAGCAATAACAGAAGAATATTCTTTACCTCCTTCTTACTTTAAGACTATCCACAACACAGCCTGGGGTTTTTACAAAGATGTTCACCAATAAGATGAAAGATCTAAATATGAAGGCCAAAAGAGTGGTCTTACCTGTTGCCTATATAGTGAGAGTTTGCCTTCAACTGGCTCATTTCTCATCATTTTCTTTTCAATCAGCTGATTGATCTGTGTGTTTATTTCATTTATCTAAAACAGTATGAAAGTAAAGAAGGTTAAAACTCTTCCTATGATTATACAAACTAAGTGACATCTGGCCAAACCAAGCTCTGAATTTACTGTTCTTATCATCAGTGATTTCATGGGAGGAACAGGTTCATTAATGTTATAAGTGGGCTGTTACGGTTATTTTTAGAAACAATTTACATTTCATAGTTCATGATATATATTTACATATTTTGATGACTTATATAACCATCTATGTTTAAATTATACTAAAGTATTCTCTGTGAAATATTTGTACATTATTATCAGAAAGACAATTTCTACAAATCTGAAGTTACCCCTCACCTAGCTTGTGACTTTCAAGTCACTGCAAGTGATAAAGCAAATCCAGACTAACACTCTCCAGGGATTTAGTTCAAGGAATTCATGAACCCAACTGAGAGCTGACATGGATGACATCTAAAAACCCTTCCTGTTCTAATGATCTGTGATTTGATGATAGCTGCCATTTATCCTACCATTAATCCTTTACCAAATATAATAAAATAAAAGTGAATAAAGCCAATAGAAGCATACAGTCCCTCAAGTAATAAACAAAAATTACATGGCTTTCAGTATATCTATCCTTTGAAAAGACTAGAGTTCTCCTGTTAATTGTATGACATTAAATTTGAGCCAAATCTCACTTGGACATGTAATTTCTATAAGTAAATTAAAAGAATAAAGTGGTCAGAATTATGTACTTAATTATAGTGGCTATTAAGCACAAATTAAGCACATTAAAGGATTAGCAAATCAAAATCTCAATCGTCATAATATTTAATTGTTATTTTTTAAGAATACACATCTGATTCGTGCTTTATTTCTATGGTATAAAAATTTTATAACATAAAACCAGGTTTCAATAAGCATTACAAGAAAGTTTAGTAATTCCAAAGCAGGCATAAAAGGCTAATACAAATATTTTAGTTTTAAATATAAAATTGCTATAATATTATTTTTGGAAATAAAAATTAATGATACATAAAATATTTTAAAATTTACCATCTAAATGATTATATTACGAATACATAAACCTATGAGTCAATCATATGCATTAATTTACATATTCAAGCTACTTAGTTTCCTAATCAGTTGACTAAGTCTTTATAACATCATGTGGATTAAGTAACAGCATTACATGCTACAATTTCTCACAAAGAACCCCTCATAAAAGCTGTCAACTCAGCACAGGTTAACTTAAGAGTCAAGGGCAGGACACTATAGAAAGCAGTTCACATAATTTTCACAGGACTGGGGATGAGATAAAATTGGGAGCTATAAAAAGAAGATGATTGTCACTTACTTTAGATTCAAGCTCAAGAAGATCAGAATGGCCCATGGCAGGCTCTGAAACCACTTGTTGTAAAAAATGCAGTTCTTTTTTCTTGCTCTCTAATTCTTTAGGAAATTTTTCAGTTACCATATAAGAATTAAATTTTAACTCCTCCTCTAGCCTCTTCATTAAACCTTTAAAAATAAAATAAAATATTCAGCCCAAGAGAGTAGGTATAGTGATACTTTGTGCACTTTAAAATAGAAGACCTGAATAATAGGCATATCTATTGAAAGCAATCTCTATAATAAAAAATTGACCACTGAAATTTTTTTTCCAATTTTTAAAAAGTAATCTCTACACCCAACATGGAGCTCAAACTCACAACCCTAAGATCAAGAGTCACACAATCCTCTGACTAAGCCAGCCAGGAGCCCCGACCATTGAAATCTTTTGATGTTAATTAGAATGATAACAAAGGACAATTTACACAGAAGAACATTAATATAATTTTAGAAAACGTAATATTATGATCTTTCCAAATTGCTACCTAATTCTTTTTTATACTTCACAACATACAAAAATAACATCCGCAGAGCCAGTATCTTTCAGGTCTTTTTTGCCTTTAAGTATTTAAAGCAGTCCACAACACAAATGGCAACATAAATGAAATCTCACCCAGATTCTTTCTTCTATAAGGGCCATTTACCCTTCTTCTTTCACAATACTTCTGGTGCAATTTATATTTCTATTCTAATACTTCATAAATGTTAATACATTATACTTTGTCAGCTTCAAACCAATGAAAACATTACTAAAAGTACAAGTTAAAATGCAAAAAAAAAATAAATTATCTACATTCATAAACACTTTTGGCTTTCCATATTTGGTAGTTTTGATACTGTAAAGTATTAGCTTACAGTAAGTGGTAACTTAAATTATACTTTAAATACTTAATAAGTTTTCTTATTTTGGTAGAGCACACAAATATATACACACAGAGATTTTCAGTGAATAATGGTTTTGTTATAAATTCCCAGGCTAGAGAGCTTTAAAAAGTTTATTTCAGATCTTTCCATTACACATTTACAAATTCTGGCTTGACTCTTTAAAACACTGGATTTCCGGTTTAAGTAATCTACGTAGGTAGATTGCATAATAATTTGGCCCAAAGTCTTAACATTATTTTTAGTTCTGTTGTGCTAACCATATATTAACATGTAAAAATTTATTAATGGCAAAATCACAAGTTTTCCATCCATCCCTACAATTTCCCCCTGTTTTCAGGGACTGGGGAAAGGGAGAGAAGAGAAAGTGTTTAATGAATCAGACTATAATTAGGCAGTCATTCCTACATGGTTTCTGATTAAATCTACATCCTGGCATCTTTGGCTATTAGGTGACTAGTTTTTCCATCTTCAAGTTCTTAAACTACATGTAATCAGAGATGTAAAGAATCAAATCTAAAATGTTTTTAAAGATTTAAAAGTCTTAAATATTATTTTCCTTATTTAAAAGAAAGATTTGGGGCACCTGGGTGACTCAGTCAGTTGAGCATTTGACTCTTGATTTCGGCTCAGGTCATGATCAGGGTGGTGAGATCAAGCCTGTGGTCAGGATCCGCCCTCAGAGGGGAGTCTGCTTCTCTCCTTCTTCTCCCTCCCCCACCCCTCATGCTCTCCAGCGCTCTAATAAATAAATAAATCTTTAAAAAAATAAAAGAGAGATTCAAATTTTAGAAAATACAAATTCATGTACAGTGATAGAAAGCAGATCAGTGGTTGCCTGGGAATAGGTAGAGGGACAGAAAGGGGCAAAAAGGAGCTATTACAAAGGACACAAGAAAATGTTTGGGGGTGATGGGTATTATTTGTTATCTTGATTAAGGTTGATGGTTTCACCAGTCTGTACATTATGTCAAAACTTATCAAGTGTATACCTCAAATATGTGCTGTTTATTATATGTCCATTTTACCTCAATACAACTGTTAAAAAAATGTAAAAACAGGGTTTCTGTCACATTTTAAATTCTTCTCTTAAAAGTTCTAACTTAAGGGCGCCTGGGTGGCTCAGTAGGTTAAGCGACTGCCTTCGGCTCAGGTCATGATCCTAGAGTCCCGGGATCGAGTCCCGCATCGGGCTCCCTGCTCGGCAGGGAGTCTGCTTCTCCCTCTGACCCTCCTCCCTCTCATGCTCTCTGTCTCTCATTGTGTCTCTCGCAAATAAATAAAGTCTTAAAAAAAAAAAAAATTAAAAAAAAAAAGTTCTAACTTAAGACCTTGAAAGTAGTCATATGTTCTATGCAGCTTTTAAAAAATTATCTTTCAAAATCCTGGTGAAATTAAATAGAAGGTCACTAAGATCTCAGTAAACTTTTTGATTAAAAACCCTCTAGAAATGTCTTACTGGCCCTACTATAGTTTAGTGAGTAGCTTCTTTTATATAATAAATCTCATGAAAGTGTAGAGTATAAAGATGAATTAACTTCCATGAGTGTTTTATAATAAGGCTGTTACTCTGAAAAAATACAAAGCACATTCCTACACTAAAAATACTTATGTTATTTATGTAAATGGAAACTTTCCATAAGTCATTTTTTTGTTACTTAAAAAGTTTAGATAGATCTTGTTAAAGGAAATACCTGGATCAATTAAACATATTTCATCTACCCTTTTCCCAGGCTGCTGAATACAACCCTTAAGACTGTCTTCCAGAAAGATGTCAACAAAGCAAGAACTCCTTAACTTGCTGCTCCCCACCCCCAAAGAACATATATTGCACACATAATATCTTATTTTTATGTTTTCAGCCCTTTTTTTCTTACTTAACTCCCCTCCTATCTGAGGAAATGATCATTTTCTTCCTATCCAGGGATTTGGTCTCTACTCCTACCTCCTAACTACTTAACAGACTATTTACTGAAGGCCTGTTGTGTGTAATTTAGCATGCTAGGGCCTGGAAATAGAAAGACCAATTATGACTTGGTGACTAGTCTGGAGTTGAGTTGAGTCAGATTCAGATAATGCCAACAATTAACATATTGTGGTAATTGCTGCAGAACATTCAGTGCACAGCACACAGGAAAGGCTGCTATCACTTCTCACCTTCTCCTCATGGATCTTCAATCTCCATTTGTCTGACTGACTCTCTTCAGCACACAATCACCCTACACTACTACCCTCTCTCAGTCTAGGCACAGTACTGTCTTCCTCATTCATTTGTATACTCCCTCCCGCTCACACCTCCTTTTCAAAGACAAGCAGTCAGAAGAAGCCTACCCTTTTATCTCTCCTTCATCTACTATATTTATGTTGTTTCAGGTCACTGTGCCTTGGCATGGAATGTCTTCTACTCCTTCACCTTTCCGACTTGAACTTAACTCAGGTGCTACCTAGTCCAGGAAGCCATTTGACTCTGTGATAGGGTTTGGTGCTTTGCCTCTTTGTTCTCATAGAACCCTGTGCTGAGCTTCATCAGCAAATTGGTAAAGCTGCATGATCACTATTCATTGCCTGTCTTTCCTGTATTAGACTGTGAGAACCTAAACATCTTTTTTCTATTCCTAGCACCCAGCACAGTTCCTGACATGTAGCAGATGTTCAACAAATACTGAACTAATGCACTGTAGGTTTGAGATAATTATTTCTATTACTACTTAACAATGCAATTGATTTTATTATTTAGCAGCATCTACTAACATATTACTTATATTAATATTTTACACCAACATCTCAAGAGATGCATAAAACACAATTTTATTTGTGAATTTTATTACTAAGTGAATAATTATGTATTTCCTGGCCCAAACAACTTCTCTTTAGGCTAGAAAGCCAATGCAAAATAAAGACTATCAATTCAAATAAAAAATGAAATATTGCTAATGCTATAAATACCTCTGGATATTCTGTGTAGTTGTCAAAATTAAAACATAATAGCAAGAAATATTTAACCTAGTAAGATTGAGGACAACAAATATTACAGAAATACATTTTCAGGTGAATATTATAAATTGTATTAAACTGCACTGATCAACTACTTGTTTTTCTGCATACCAAATCTTTCAATTCTTTTTTTTTTTTTTAAAGATTTTATTTATTTATTTGACAGAGAGAGACACAGCGAGAGAGGGAACACAAGCAGGGGGAGTGGCAGAGGGAGAAGCAGGCTTCCCGCCGAGCAGGGAGCCCCATGCGGGGCTCGATCCCAGGACTCTGGGATGGAGCCCCATGCGGGGCTCGATCCCAGGACTCTGGGATCGTGACCTGAGCCGAAGGCAGACGCTTAACGACTGAGCCACCCAGGCGCCCCCAAATCTTTCAATTCTTATACACGCTACCTTCATTTCAAAAAATTCACTATTAATAGTAAGTTCTAGTACTTAGTAAGAGTAGGCCTACACAAATTACTTATTGATATTAATTCTTAAATGGCTATATTTAATGGGTTTCTTTTGAAGATTTATCTTACTTTTTTGCACTAAACTGTGAAGGAACCTACATCAAATCCAAAGAATATACACTAAAAAGATATAGATTATACTAAGGAGAAAAAAAAATCATAAAAAAGTATTTTCTTTGTCCTGAAAATTAACATTCTCCTAAAAAGTGAAAACTTAGTGAATGAAGAATGAAATGACCCCAACAACTAATGCCTGGCAACTTCCAAGTATTCCTTGAATGTGAATTTATAAGACTAAGAGGCATAAGAGAATCTATGGAAAGCCACTAATTAACATGTATTAACCATATGTTTTGTAGGTAACACTATACTGGTTTTTCAAATATTAATTAAATATATTATATTTCCTTGATTCTGAGATGCCATTGATTAAATAACAAATATCATGGTAAATGTACATATAAAATGTAAGATATATCCCAATGGCAAAAACAATTAAAATGGGAAATATGGGTCTAGAATTAAGGAAATACTGTATTATCTCTTTTAAGAGCTTTATTGAGATATAATTTACATGCCATAAAATTCACACATTTAAAGTGTATAATTCAATGGTTTTTAGTAAATTCACAGAGTTGCACAACCATCACCACAATTAATTTTAGAACATTTTTATTGGCTCTGAAAGAAGCTCTATACTAATTAGCAGTCCCTTCCTCCCCATACCACATACACACAAGCTGTCATCTCCTACAACCCCTCAGCTCTAGGCAATCACTAGTTTGATTTTCTCTCTCTAGATTTGCTTATTCTGGACATTTCATACAGATGGAATCGTATAATATGTGGTCTTTTGTGATTAGTTTCTTTCACTTAACATGTTTTTGAGGCTCATACATGTTGCAGTAGATATCAATACTTCATTCCTTTGCATTCCATTGTGTGGATATACCACATTTTGTTTATTCACTCATCAGCTTAGGGACATTTGGGCTTTTTTCACTTTTTAGCTATTATGAATAAGGCTGCTGTGAACATTTGTGTACAAATTTTTGTGCGGGCATAGGTTTTCAATTCCCTTGGGTAGATACCTAGGAATGAAACTAGGGTCATGGTAACTCTATGTTTAACCTTTTGAGGAACTGCCAGATATATTTTTCAAAGCAGTCACACCATTTTATATTCCCACCAGCAACATATGAGATTTCCATTTTCACCAACACATGTTATTGTCTGTCTTTTTTATTCTATGACTTATAGCTTAGAGTATAATATTTCATATAATACTACAGAAAGATGAATTAACCCTTGAGCAGCTAGATTTTTACACTGGAATATTTCTCCAGTACCAATGAGAGCTTTCCACTGCGCTTCCAGTGTACATGGTCTCCCTTCTGATGAGCAATAAAACTTTAAAAATGCCTGGGATGGGTTTGGTGGTGTAATCTGGAAATATCACAATTTATCTTCTAAGTAAAGCTCATGTGACAAAAGAGCCAGGATACCCATGTCATTAGCACAACCCAAGGGTCCAACATTTATTCCTTTTCTTTATAGCCCAGGCTTGATAACAATTATTCACATCTTCTCCACCTATCTTTTTCGTAACTTCCATCCTAAGTATTTTATATGCTCATACACCAGAGATCCTCCCTCCACGGTGGTTTTCACTCCCTGCACTCTCTGACCAAACAGTGAATGGGAATTATAAAACCCCAGGTAAAAACTCAAGGATGTCTTTAACAGGGCTCTCATCCATTAACTAGGAAATGACACTTTAAAATGCTTAGCTATCACTAGATGATAATTAATTCCCATGAGTTGATTGCTTTTACTAATATTCTCTGATCATCTGTATCATACAATAGTTTCCACTTACTTTCAGGCTTTGCATCTGCTGCTGCATGGCGCATACTTTTCAGCTGATTTTGTACTCTTTGCAGTCTCTGCACTGCATGAAATAGCTTTAAAATACAAATAGATCCATTATTTGCTTAGTCTATTGAAACCTACCACTCACATAGACAAGCAAAGAAAAATACAAGTTCCACATAATTCTTGCGATATAAAAAGAACAAATAATAAGAACTAAGAAAATTACTGTTGGGCCCAAAATGTAACTGGTTTTCTCAATACCTTTTCATGTAAAGCCTTTTTAAAAAAAGCTTTCAGAAAGTTTATTTTTAGTTATTGGTTGTACTTAGTAATCAAGGAAAAATACTTGGTAAAGAAATATACACACCAGGCTTTTCTTGTTATAACATGGTTTTCTTTTTTTTTTCCTTTTTTTATTTTTAAGTAATCTCTATACTCAATGTGCAGCTTGAACCCACCACCCCAAGATCAAAAGCTGCATGCTCCACCAACTGAGCCAGCCAGGTGCCCCTAATATGGTTTTCTTAATTCTAAGAAATATTAGCATTCTCACAAATGATGTCTTAGAATCAGACACTGATGCTAAGTAACCACTCAGGGCCCAAGCAATGCAGCTTACTGGTTCAGGGGAACTACCATGATGCCAAATCAAGTTCCAAAAGAGTCAAACATCTCATTGAGTAGGAAATGGAGCTGATTTGAAGTATATTTTTAATGTATAAGTCTCCTTAGTTTTAAGACAGATTTTTAATAAAAGTAATCCTTTTGAGCCAAATTGTTTTTTCTTTAAGGCAAAGTCTAAAAATGTGGAGTATGGGTGATTTTGAGCCTTTTCATGATTTGCTTATTTGCCACGGTAATAAATTCTAGTGGATACCGTGATCAGTAGTATAAATGGATATTCTCATAGCACCAGAATCTCAGGATACCCTTTAGAGATTCTACCAGTTTTATCAGCAGTTAATCTTAATGCTTAACATTACAATGAATGCCCCAACTCATGTTGGGTCAACATGAGTTAAGCATAGGCCAAAAGGTAGTATATAGATACATACCGGGTACAGAACCCAAAAAGTAGTATTATTGCTATTGGTGCCACAAAATCCTCTTAAGAGTATTCCATCATGTTAACAAAAGGCAACATGAACTACAATTGTAGAATTCTTTTTTCTTTATATTTGAATGATCAAATTTACTATTTCTTTCATCATGAGAATATAAACTTTTATGAGGATACCTGATTCTTTTGTTCCTGCTTCTGTTGTGCAAGAAATTCTTCTCTCTCTTTTTCAACTCGAAGTTGCCTTGCTATTTTAAGCATCCGTTGATGATTCTGAACTGTCTCCACCTACAGTAAGGGAATTAAGTAGTACATGTTACTGTCAAGTTAAAAGAAATTAGCATGTCACGTGACTCAGACATCCACTTATTTCTTTTTGGCAAACAGTACTCCCTAGAGATGACAGTAAAGTTCCATACTCCAGGTCCTTAAAAGTTCTGGGCTACTGCCTAGGGAGATTCCCTTTCTGTCAATGTCATTTGAGTCCATCCTCAGATGTACACCAATGCCTTGTTTAATCCTTATTTCTATTCCTAAATCTTTGCAAGTCCTTCGGACTTGGGGCCAAAGTCTTACAGTGCCAATTCTTGCCTTACCCTTTTCTTCAAACGTTCAACTCTCTTAATGAGCTGATCCTTTTCTTCCTCCATTGCACTGATATCCTAAAAAGGAGTCACAGAGACATTATAAGAAAAAGCATTCTTTGTAGATTTCAAATAAAGTTTTCATATGATTGTGCATCGACCGTCTTCACTACTTTTTTTTTTTTTTTAAGATTTTATTTATTTATTTGACAGAGAGAGACACAGCGAGAGAGGGAACACAAGCAGGGGGAGTGGGAGAGGGAGAAGGAGGCTTCCCGTGGAGCAGGGAGCCCGATGCGGGGCTCGAACCCAGGACCCTGGGATCATGACCTGAGCTGCAGGCAGATGCTTAACGACTGAGCCACCCAGGCGCCCCGACCGTCTTCACTACTTATAACCAGATCATTAAGGAACAAAGATCCTCTTTTGGATAAAGGGTATTTTTATTTCCCCTTAGGGTTCTTTATACAGGATAATTTATTTGGCAGCTTAGTGTTCATTCAGAAAAGCAACCAAAACAGGTTATAATATAGCAAGGTAAAGCTGCCAACCAGCACATTTGTGTTCTGATTCCAAATATGGGCACACGATTTTTCAAGTCTTCTATAATGGAAAGTGTACAGGCCTAAAACCATGAACAACAGCTGCTGACATCCCATCTGCTCTGTTAAATACCCAACTATATATTCTGCCAATTTTCCATCAAAATTATTTTTAAGGCTATGATGTTTTTTTAAAGATTTTATTTTTTATTTATTTGAGAGAGAGAGCACAAGAGGGGGTAGGGTCAGAGGGAGGAGCAGACTCCCTGCTGAGCAAGGGAGCCCGATGTGGGACTCCATCCCGGGACTCCGGGATCATGACCTGAGCCGAAGGCAGTCGCCCAACCAACTGAACCACCCAGGCGCCCGAGGCTATGATGTTTTTAAGACATAAATTTCTGTCTGGTTTTGTCAATTAACCAATTCCCTTCCTAAAAATATAGACTTCAAAAATAAACCACCTTCCTTTGAACCAGCTCCATAATATTTTCTAGTGAAAACAAACAAAAAATCCTTCCTAAACTTAAAAAACTAATAGCCTATCACAGTAATACTAAAGAGAAAAATATACATAGTAGTTAGCACTGATAGGATCTGAGGAACCAGGCATTCTTACTCACTACTGGTGGCATTGGACTAAGGAACAATATCAAAAGTCTTAAACATATATACCATCTAGGGATACCTGGGTGGCTCAGTCAGTTAAGCGTCTGCCTTCAGCTCAGGTCATGATCCCAGGGTCCTGGGATCGAGTCCCGCATCGGGCTCCCTGCTCTGCGGGGAGCCTGCTTCTCCCTCTGCCTCTGCCTCTCTCTCTCTCTCATGAATAAATAAAATCTTAAAAAAAAAAAAAAACATATATACCATCTAGCCTGGTAACTCCACGTCTGGGAATTTGTCCTAATAAAATATGCATGGAAGGTCAAAGACTTCTCTATGAGGAGTCTCGCAGATGCTAGTCATATCTAAAATTTGTAAATTACCAAATGCCTGAGAATTATTAAATAAACTATGGCACAATACAATGAAAGTCATGAAAAATTATGCAGAAGAACGTTTAATGACAGAAAAACTCATGATATGACATTACCTGAAAGAAGCAGATTACAACACTTATATTATAGTACAATACAAAGAAAAAGATTTAAATATATTCACTAAAATGTCAATAGTACTTATCTCTACAGTGTGGGATTATGAGTGAATTATTTTCTATTCTTGCTTGTCATATTTTCTAAAAAGAGTATGTTCAAGAATAATGAAAATAAAATGACAGACTCTCAGTCATTTTATCATTTCAGTTTATTCACATGACATAACGGAGGAATAGTGGATGAATGTCCATCACTGTTCCTTCATACTGTAAGTATCCTATTTATGGGTCTTTCGCCCCCACTAAATGTAAGCTCATCTTTCATTCCTAATACACTCAACAAACTCTCATTGAGAACCTACATGTGCGGGGCATTGTGATAGACACTGGGGATACAGTGATGAACAAGATAGACAGACATGGCCCTTGCCCTCAAAGGGAATAAAGATAATTGGGAAAACAGACATTAAAGTAACTATAAGTGTGATGAGTATTATAAAACAAAAAGAATTGGGGTAACTAATCCATCTAGGGAATCAGGGAAGGCCTCCCTGAGCAAGCAACTTCTACTGTTTCCTAATTAAGAAGATAAAGATGGCATGGATAACTCAGGAATTCTAAAAATACAAAATTCACGAAAGTGGAATTAGCACGTGTTTAGGGAAAGAAGTTATATGCCTGGTGAAAAGGTTAAATTGTTTTTAGAGACCATGAAGTAACATGTGTCAAAAGTCCCCCAAATTTTCATATGTTTTAATATTTCTATAAATTTATCCTAAGGAAACAATTACAGATACCCCAAAATAAATTTATGTATACGATAAGCATAGCATTACCTATAATAGCAAAAAATAAAATAAGAAACCAAAAATGGTTAACCTATCCATACTATGCAAAATTATTTAGTCATTAAAAATCATATTTAGAGGTGCCTGGGTGGCTCAGCTGGTTAAGTGGCTGCCTCTTGATTTCAGCTCAGGCCATGATCTCAGGGTCATGAGATCAAACCCCACATCAGGCTCTGAGCTCAGTGGAGAGTCTGCTTGAGATTCTCTCTCTTCTTCTTCCTCTGCCTCACCCCCCCCAAATTAAAAGAAAATCATATTTAGGGGGTGCCTAGGTGGCTCAGTTGGTAAAGCATTCAACTCTTGATTTTGGCTCAGGTCATGATCTCAGGGTCGTGAGAACAAGCCCCATGTTGCGCTCCAGGCTGTGGGTGTGGAGCCTACTTAAGATTCTCTCTCTCCCTCTCCCTCTGCCCCAAGTCCCAATCTAAAAAAAAAAAAATCATATTTAGAAAGATAACAATGTGAATATATGCAATGATTAAAAAAGCAAGATACAAGGGCGCCTGGGTGGCTCAGTCGGTTAAGCGACTGCCTTCGGCTCGGGTCATGATCCCAGGGTCCTGGGATCGAGTCCCGCATCGGGCTCCCTGCTCTGCGGGGAGCCTGCTTCTCCCTCTCCCACTCCCCTTGCTTGTGTTCCCTCTCTCGCTGTGTCTGTCAAATAAATAAATAAAATCTTAAAAAAAAAAAAAAAGCAAGATACAAATAACTATGTACAGCATGGTCCCAAATACTCACCAACACAAACATACACACAAAGTCTGAAAGGATAGCAACTGAATGGTTTTTTCTTCTTTATTCTCGTCTCTATTTTCTATTATATATATTTTATACTTTATATAATAGATATTTACTGTATATATATATATAGAGAGAGAGAGAGAGAGAAAGACCCAAAATGTAATCTTTTTTAATCCATGGTAGTAGTCTATATAGTACATAAGAACTCATTATGAATTTACCTTGGTATCATTAATTTCTTCAGTAAAGAACTAGCAAAGGTTGGACAAAAGAAAATCTGTCACTTGCTATCACTAGCTCCCATATAGTTTTGGTTTTTTTTTAAGATCTTATTTATCCATTTGAGAGAGAGAGAGAGCAAGAGATAGAGCACGAGCAGGGGAGAGAGGGAGAAGCAGGCTCCCCGCCAAGCAAGGAGCCCAATGCGGGGCTCAATTCCAGGATCCTGGGACCATGACCCGAGCCAAAGGTAGACACCCAACCAACTGAGCCACCCAGGCGCCCCAGCTCCCATATAGTTTTAAGACTCATACTGAATTAACTAAAAACAAAAATGGGAAAACTAATATTCAAATCTAAAAAAAATATATTACTATATTTTCTTTTCTTTACCCTTCTTATTTCTGCTGTAGAAAATCCAGATGTCTTGAGTTGCTCACATTCTTTATGCAAAGTTTTAAAGGCTTCCATTAGCTCTTCATACTAAAAGACAAATTAAAAAATTATAAACTAATGACTAGATCCAGTAGACTTTTCTTCATCAGGTTATTGATTAACTTACAGTGATTACTTAAATCATTATATAATAGCATTAAAAATACATCCTTAAACATTTATATAAGACACAAAAAAAAGTAGGTGTGTATAATCTGGTCACTAAGTACTTCTCCAGCTTCCTCTCTGGTTAGTTCCCCTAATTCACATTCTATACTCCAGCTATGGTGATCTTTCAATCCTTGGAATATTCTATGCTCTCACCTCCAGTCTACACACCCCATTCCTTCTGAAAATACTTTATGGCTTCCTCACCCCTTACCTGGATAATTTCAGTTCATCTGTCAGGTCTCAGCATGGATACCACCATCCTCAGAGAAGACTTCTCTAGCCCTGTACCTATTCTAGATCAGAGTGTCATGATATCAGAATAAAAATCATGTAAAATTTTAATTGCCTAGTTACTTGTCTGTCTCTGTCCCCCTCCATTAGACAGCGAGAGTCAAGAGGACAAGAATACTATTATCCTGTATAATTTAGTATCCCTGGGGCCTAGCATGATGCATAACTGATATAGATATTCAATAAAAAGTAGCTGAATGAATGAAAAAAATTACAACTCTTACCCAAAATTCTTTAAAATTAGTATTTTTTTGTGAGCAATGACAGGAAATTAATATGTTTCTTGACTGATCATATCCTACAAATCTGTAAATCATTTATTCTAAAACTCCTCATTTAGAAAGACAACATACATTTTTTATTAGGTTCTGTGCTAACTGACTGGCTAAATGTATAAGTCATTTTAGATTTACACCTCAGATATGTTTCAAGAATAAACATGTCTTTATCATTAATTCTTCCATTAATTATCTGTGCATATTTAGTAAAAGCTATTAATAAACTTCTTCCAGAGGAATTAGTTTTTATCAGGTTTATTGACGAGGGAGTGTAGGAAGGAGAAAATATTTTACATTTACACTTCTCTATTTCTTACATTATGTAAAGCCTTCAAATGTAGGAATTGGGGTAGTCTCATTCTGCTGTACTTCTCCCATGAAATCTACTAATAACATTTGACATGATTATTTACATAAATTTTTCAACACCCAAAATGTCTTAAGAGATCAATATTGACTCTATTTTGAGTGACTGCCATGGCTATCCAAAACAACAAAATATATGGGTGAAAAAACATTTAGTTTTGATTGTTCTGATTCAATCCCAATTTTGAGGACATACTGTATAGAAGCAACTCTACAAAACTCTGAAGGAAAACAATGATGGATAAGACATGATACCTGTCTTCACGCACCTCATAATCTATTGGGATAGACCGACAAACTATTCACAACAAACTGCACAAATCAGTCTATGTATATAGCACAGAATAAAAGCACAAAGGGCTAAACAGGGGCACTTTTTTAAATCAAAGTCCTTTGAAACCTTAAACCTGAATCCCTTCTTTCCATAGTCTTTGATCAGGAATGTGCTTTGAAATCCCAGGACCAAGATTCAGACCAGCCAGAATCCTCAGCAGTCAAGAACTTTTTTTTTTTTTAAGATTTTATTTACTTATTTAAGGAAAAGAGAGAGAGCATACACACTTGTGAGTGGGGAGGGGAGAGAGCAGAGGAGGAAGGAGTGGGAAAGGGAGAAAATCCCAAGCAGACTTGGGGCTGAGCCTGAGACTGACCTCAAGACACTGAGATAATGACCTGAGCCAAACAAAGAGTTGGACGCTTAACCGACTGAGCCACCAAGGTGCCCCAAAAGTAGTCAAGAGCTTTAAGACTGTAAGGCCAGGACCCAATATCATCCTAAAACTCTAGGAGAAAGTACACTGAGATTTCAAACTCCTGGCGCTTTCTCTACCTTCTGCCTGATTGGGAAGTTCTTTGAGATCTCAAGCCTAGCTTCTTTGCCTATACAAAATCCTCTCAGGGGCTCACAGGTCCTGATTTGTCCAGGATAGTGTGAATTTATACCTTTGCCTTCATGTAATTATTACGATAGTCCCTTTCTCTCTGATTTGGATGACAAATTGTATAATCATCTAACTGATCAGCAAAGTGTTCTGCAGTCCCAAACCCAAAATCCTATCTACGCACAATTCTTAATAAATTATTCTAAAATCCTAATCTCAGGATTTTTTCTATCTATATACCCCTATCACTGAAATAGTATTTGTGTGCAAAAGCCAATTATTTTCGGAGTGCCTGGGTGGCTCAGTGGTTAAGCGTCTGCCTTCAGCTCAGGTCATGATCCCAGGGTCCTGGGATCGAGCCCCACATTGGGCTCCCTGCTCCGCGGGAAGCCTGCTTCTCCCTCTCCCACTCCCCCTGCTTGTGTTCCCTCTCTCGCTGTGTCTCTCTCTGTCAAATAAATAAATAAAATCTTAAAAAAAAAGTCAATATTTTCATACCTGATTACAGTTGAACATTATTAATAACCATTTTACCTTTAGATGCCACCTGGAAATACAGAGAAGCAAATAAGCTAAAGAGAGATTAACAGGTATTTGAACATGTGCACCTTGACATCCATTACAGATAGTTTAAAAATACCATTTGTGTATTGTATACCTGTTTATTGGTATCAGCCACAGTTTCATCCTGAAGAAACTCACTTGGTACCTCAAGTTTTATTAAAAAACGAGCTAAATATGCTCTTTTCTTCAGTTCATTAGTTCTCTGAAGAAGCCAGTGGAGCACTGGGTAAATTACAGGTTTACTTCCAATCACCAGACCCTGACGAAAGGTACTCCTATAAAAAGAAAATAAACACGTGCAGGTGATCAACCCCCCTCCCCCCGCTTATTAACAAATAAACCTTGAAAAGAAATAAAATCTCAAACCCTAATTTACAATTTCTTGATGGCTTTCCATGACTATTTTTTTTTAAGATTTTATTTATTTATTTGCCAGAGAGAGAGAGCACAAGCAGAGGGAGCCCGATGCGGGACACGATCCCAGGACCCGGGGATCATGACCTGAGCCGAAGGCAGACGCTTAACTGACTGTGCCACCCAGGCGTCCCTTCCATGACTATTAAAAAAAAAAAAAGAAAAAAAACCAAGGCTATTCTAAAGTCATTCTGTATATCAACAATAAACATAAAATTAGGCCCGAATATATCACTGGACTATATGGGGAGGTTGTATTGTAACCATTAATTGGTACAGTCTACCTTAATACTTCATTGACCAGGCAAGTTTAAGTGATTGTTTTTATCTAGGATGGCAGATAAATGATAAATGATAAAATGGAATAGTGAGATTTGCCTGACTTTTTTGATTAGACGGAAAAACTGACCCACTTAAGACTTCTACATGACAATATAACATTAAAAGTTCAAGATTATTTTGAAACTCAGTGACGTTCTAAAGCCATTGACAGAGAGACCAGGTATTGCCTAGAAAGACTGACTGTAGCCCATGAAAGTTTAGATATTCAAGCATAGCTTTAAGAAAGCAACACGTGATCAAATTCTTACATGTCTGTGGCATTTCCTGGAGGTTTATATTTAAGGATACCAAGAAGGCTCAACATCCTTTTGGTTGTTTGCTCTGGCATCTCCTCTCTGATATCAACAACTTGCTAACAGATAAAGAAATTGAAAAAATATGTTATTGTTGTATATCTAACAAAGAACCATATTTAAACTCACTGACAAAATTGTTCTCTTAGAGCATAACAGGCACAATGGTTTCTTCATAAAACAGATTAAGTATGGAGGCCCCCAGATTCCAAGTGAGGGTACATACAAGTCAGATCAGGATTTGTATTAAGAATGTCAAGGTTAAAAAGTATCCAGTGGAAAAGACCAGTATATAAGAGACATGACCTAACTTGCAATACAATAAAACCTCTGTAAAAGCATTTTCATTCCAGGACCAAATAAATTTATGTTTGGAGTAGAGAAATAATTTCTAAATAAGGTACAAGCAGATAATTTAATTTTTAAGCTAGTAGAAAAATCTTAAAGATCATTTATTATTACTTTATAGGCATGGAAAATAAGGCCCAAGACTCACAGATATTTAGAGGCAAAAAATGGCTTTCCTGCTATTCTTTTCATCACAAGAAAGAGAAAACTCTTACCTTTGGGTCAATCTCAGCCAGAACATCATTGAGAACTTGCAATAGTTGCATTGGCTCCAGGGAATCAAATGTGATTAAATTATAGTTCTTCCTAAAAGGCTCCTTATTGAGATTGTCCACAATGAATTTGATTTGATCACTCATAATTAGGTCATAACTAAAAATAGAGATAAAATTCCTCAATACTGATAACAAACATTATGGGAAAAAAAATCAGTATTAAGTTTATAGGAAGTAGGAATGAAGAGTATAATTCTTCATGGCATACAAAATGCTGTGAAAAGGGGTATTTTGTTGAAAGAAATCAGAATGTGAAGACTTTATTATGAATGTTACAGTATACTGCTAATATTGAATACCAAATGTTTTGTATATACACCTGGTAAGATAGCCATCATCTGAATTAACACTGAATTCACATGGACAAACACTGAATTCACCTACATTAACATCTCTCCCTTTCAGCTCTACAACTACCCAGGGGTAAAAATTTGTTAGGCTACAGACATGCTTCTAATTTTTTTTTTTAATTAGCAGCCCATGTTTAAAAAAGTGGGAGATTTTTTTTACATTAAATCCAGACATCCAGTTTCTCTTCAAAATCAGACCTGGCAACCCTGGGCACACATTTGTGCACAGCCACACCCAAACGAAGCTGAGCGGAGGCCGCAAGCTTTAGCCTGGATGTGCATTCTTTGGTTTTGTTCTGGTTTCCTCCACCAAGCACTCTTCACCCATTGATGTTATGGACTATAGGCATCGACTCTGCCACCGTCGAGTAATTCAGGCCCATTTCCCTGTGCCTTCAATAAGGTAACAGCCTCCAGTTTTCTGGCCCCGGCCTCTCCTATTCCAAATCACTTGTATGATTCTCATTGCTCACAAAATAAAATCCAAACTTCTTGAATTTTGATTTTTCAGATCTAACTCAATTTAGCTTTCCCACCTTTATTTCCAAATTGTTACCTTTCACTGTTCTAAATTTCACCCGACTGAAAGTTACTGCTCCCTAGTTTCTCTACCTCTGTCTTCAGTTAATGCTGTTTTGTTGCCTAGAAAGACTCTTCCTCGCCTGATCTCCACAGGTGCAAATCCTAACGGTCTCTCAAGATCTGCCCTCCAAATGCATGTTCCTCCAGGAAGTCATTCTCAAGCTATCTCCCACATTCTCCATCAGAATAACGGCAGCAGCACCTGCCCTCCAAGTTAACCACACTTTATCTGCACTGCTTTCCTAGAGTTACTTTTCTGTTTTGTACTAGTACTTATGTACATTTTCTCTTCTCTACTAGAATGTAAATTCTGTGAGGACCTATCTGTGCCTAATTCTATCTGTGAATATCCACCGCATCAAAACAGTGACTTCTTCTATAGACTGGATAAATGTGTTCACAGGCCCAAGGCCAGAAAAAGAAAGATAAGCCTAAGTCGGTTGGTGGTGATCATAACTTTTTGGAAAAATTAAATATCTGAAAAAAGCTGAAGCAGCTTTACCAAGGTTCCTAGTGTTTCCTGCATGAAGGTATCAATTGTTTAGTATGGGAAGAAGTGGTAGAAATTTTGCAGGCAGGCAATTTTTTAAACTAGCCATTTAAAAAAGGAATTAAAAAATGAACTGCTAAAAAAAGAAATAAAGAAAAAATTACTTCAGTGCTCCTTAATAATTTTTAACTAAGAAATGAATAGATGCTATTTTATCAAAGACATTAGTTGGGGCTGCATGCATTTTGCTCTGTAATAGATTTTTTTTAATTGGGTGGGTGGAGCTGGATATTTGGAAAACATTACATGTAAAATTATGAACAAATGATTATTATTGTTAAAAAAATAAGTCAAAAGATAGTAGAAAGGATAAGCAATGTGCTTTAAAATTTTGCGGTTTCCTTTAATCTACAAAAGGAAAACTTTTTCATAAATTAAATAAAAATCCACATTGGAGATGCAAGTTTTTCACTGTTAAAAATATTTTAAGTAAAAATCCACGTCATAACCTTCACTTACATATATAAGTTTAATGATTTAGAAATTATATGTATATAATATATAACATACACACACACATATACTTTTTTTCCCTTTAAAAACAACAACAAAAAAACAACAACTTGGATAAACGAGTAAAACGTACCAGGAGAGGAAAAGAAACTAGTTGGGTTTCCTCCCTAGGTGCCCACCAGCTTTCAGATGGTTACCCGCTAAGGACAAAGATGTACTCAACAGGTAGGTTGTCTATGCCCAGTGGGCTCTGCGCTCTAAAATTAGCAAAAGCAATTACTCTCCCTCTACCAGCGGAAAGTCGCCACACTAATTCACGAGCACTTACCCACATAAGAGCCCACGGGGGTGGGGGAAGAATTAAAACCAGGACGTACGTTTATCTGGCACAACTCGGGACAGAAACGACGCTGCCCTGGTCCCAGGCCGGCATGAGCGCTGGACCAGCAGCCTCTTGGGATTCCCAAAAATAGTGTTCCCCCCGCCCCTGGGGTTCGGGACAGGGGACCCCACATCCGACCCAGACACCTCGCGGGGGGGTGATCTGGGCTCCCCGACCGCTCAACCCTCGGCGGAGCGGCCCGGAACCCCGCGAGGCCCGGCAAGCACCGACCCCAGCGTTGGGGTCTTAACTGCGGCGACCCTCCACTGGCGAAGGTGCTGCACTGGGAAGGGGAGGAGGAGGGAGTTGTTTCCTTTTGGGGGGGTTCGGGGAAGTTTTCGAGCGCGTGTTGGCGAGATTACCTCAAATTCTCCTCAAGAAACCACTTTTCCCCCCGCAGGAGGCATCCAGGCTCTACAGGGTTCCTAGAGACGAGCTCCTTGGCAACGGTTGCTAGGCCGTGGCATTACGTCACTTCCGGCGGGTGGGCCGGGGCGTTTCCGTGGGGCCCTTGCGGGCGCGCGCTGGGGCCAAAGTACCTGGCTGGCCAAAGTGAGGTGCCCCGCCCACTTGCAAAGTGCGTTTACGGGCCCTGAGCCACGGTGAGGACTGGAGACCACTGTACTTCGTGATGTCAGCTGGCAAGGAAAATATGAGAAGGAAAAAAATGAAATTCCTCACGCCCTGAAAACTTAGTTGCTTGTTCAAACATCTTGGAAGAAACCAACTACAGATTTAGCATCAGTCTTTTTAAAGATTTTATTTATTTATTAGAGAGTGAGAGAGAGAAACAGCATGAGAGGGGAGAGGGTCAGAGGGAGAAGCAGACTCCCCGCTGAGCTGGGAGCCCGATGTGGGACTCGATTCCAGGACTCCGGGATCATGACCTGAGCCGAAGGCAGGCGCTCAACCAGCTGAGCCACCCAGGCGCCCCTAGCATCAGTCTTACAGCAAAATAAAACAAACAAAAAGGGAAACAATTCCTTATGTTTCCTCATAATGTTCAAATTCCTTATGAGGCATCTCCTATTTGCCTTGCCCTGTGCTGGCTGCTGGGGATGCAAAGGAAGCCAGGAATTACTACAGGGCTCCTATTCTCAAGGAGCAGAGTCTAATGTGGATAAAGAGACGATTGAAAGGCAACTCCAATACTATCATAAAAGGGCCCAATAATGGGGGAGCCCAGATGAAGTATCCCGAGTTTATTTGGGTCTGAAGGGACCCTATGGTCAGGAAAGTTTCCATCAGACAAAGTGATGTTTAAGGATCAGTGAAAATTAGCCACGTGGATATTTTTTCGGGCAGAGGGAACAGAACATTGCAAGATGAATCCATTGCTGGCTGCCTTCTGACTATTGAACTATCAAGCAGAGGCATCCTATGGAGCACTTGGAGGAAAACGAAGACCCCTTCCAGCTCACAGATACTCCTGAGGAGTTGGAGGAGGCAACACTTAAAACCTTGAAAAGCTAAATAATTTAAGTAACTTTGGGAGAAACAATAAAAGATTCATATAAGGGACTGCATAATTAACTGATGGTGGGTGTATTAGGAGATTCTCTGGGCCACCAGGATTTGAAACCTGGGTCTGCCAGTTTGCAGCCTCACCTCTCTGGGCTTTCCTGATCTTGCCTATAAAGTGTGGCTCTAATAATACTTTCCTCAAAGGCTGATGTGAGGATTAAGAGGTCAATACAGGTAAAGTAATTAGAACAGTGCCTGACCCTGGAAGAGGGTCACATTTTACCTTTTCCCCCCTGCTTTTTAAAAAACAAGATGGTTAGATTTGCTCCTTCTACAGAGTCTACAGATGTAGGCTATAGAAAGAGATAAGAGTGGTTTATCGGGTAGTTTTTGGTTCCTCCTCTGCCTGTTGCAACTATTATAGAAACACGATAATTTTCAGTTCTGAGAATGCAATCCTGGGTAAATTGGAGTAAGCAATGGAATCCCCTCTTTGCACGCAAACTTGAATGGATTTTATGCTTAATGTGGTTGCTCTGGAACACAAGGAAGAATCTGAGGCCAGTCAGCATGCTTCTTGGGATCCGTATACTGAGAAGCTTATATTCCAACTTGAACCGAAAAAGAGAGACATAGAGAAGCCTGCTCATGTTAGCCTATCTATAGGACCCAGATACAGGTCAAAGGAAGACTTACCACCCCCTCATTCATTTAAGATAAAACCTTGAGTGGACTCATGAAGAGTCCAAGAAGAACTTCTCGGCAACAATTCCACAACACTGAAGGCTGATTACATTCCAAGTCAAGCCACCCACATGAAGACTTTTTTTCCTCTTAGATGCTATATTGAGTCTTCCTTGTAAACCCCCAAAGATGTCTCTTGGCTGAACTGTATTTGACATTTTTAATAGCTGAAGGGAAGTCCAGTTATATGAGATAGTCTTTCTGAAAGATTCCCACCCCTACCCTGACTCTATTTAAAAAAAAAAGTTTCGGGCGCCTGGGTGGCTCAGTGTTAAGCGGCTGCCTTCGGCTCAGGTCACGATCCCAGAGTCCTGGGATCGAGTCCCACATCGGGCTCCCCGCTCGGTGGGGAGCCTGCTTCTCCCTCTCCCACTCCCCCTGCTTGTGTTCCTACTCTTGCTGTCTCTGTCAAATAAATAAAATCTTTAAAAAAAAAAAAGTTTCATCAAGGTATAATTCACATACATACAATTCACCCATTTAAGATATATAATTTATGCTAATTCAAAAAGATACATGCATCCCTATGTTTATTGCAGCATTATTTACAATAGCCAAGGTATGGAAGCAACCCAAGTGTTCATCAATAAATGAATGGATAAAGAAGATACACACAAACACACACACACACACACACACACACACACACTGGAATATCACATAGCTATGAAAAAGGATGGGATCTTGCCATTTGGGATAACAAGGATGAACCTAAAGGGTAGGGTGCTAAGTGAAATACATCAGACTCAGAAAGACAAATACCATATGATTTCACTCATATGTGGAATCTAAAAAACCAAACAAATGAACAAACAAAAAGCCAAATCACACCTATAAATACAGGGAACAAAGTGGTGGTTGCCAGAGGGAAGGGGGGGTTGGGGGTGGTTAGACAAAATAGTTGAAAGGGAGTGGGAGAAACAGGCTTCCAGTTAAGTAATGAATAAGTCAGGGGAATAAAAGGCATAGCGTAGAGAGTACAGTCAATGATATTGTAATAGTGATGTATGGTGACAGATGGTAGCTATGCTTGCGGTGAGCATAACATAACATATAGAGATTTTGAAGCACCATGTTGTATACCTGAAAACAATGCAACAATGTGTGTCAACAATACTCAAGTTTTAAGAAATTATTATTAAAAAATAGGGGCGCCTGGGTGGCTCAGTCGTTAAGCGTCTGCCTTCGGCTCAGGTCATGATCCCAGGGTCCTGGGATCGAGCCCCGCATCGGGCTCCCTGCTCGGCGGGATGCCTGCTTCTCCCTCTCCCACTCCCCCTGCTTGTGTTCCCTCTCTCGCTGTTAAATAAATAAATAAAATCTTTAAAAAAAAAAAGAAATTATTATTAAAAAATAAAGTACACAATTCAATGGCTTTTAGCATATCCACGAAGTTGTACAACCATCACCACTATCTAATCATAGAATATCTTCATCACCCCAAAAAGAAAGCCCATACCCTTTAGCCATCATCTCCTAGTTCCCAATTTTTAAAAAAACCTGCCACCACACAGCCCCTGGAAACCACTAATCTGCTTTCCTTCTCTATGACTATATCTTTTCTGGACATTTCATATAAAAGGAATCATAAGTATGTGGCTCTTTGTGTCTGGCTTCTTTCATTTAGTATAATGTTTTCAAAGTTCATCCATGTTGTAGCATGTATCAGAACCTCATTCCACTTTGTGGCAGAGTAATATTCCATTGTTCATCCATTCCTCAGTTGATGGACATTTGGATTGTTTCCACTTTTTGGCTATACTGAACAATGTGCTATGAACATCCGTGTACATAACTCCACTGTCTTATGGATAAAGCACTTCCTTTTTTTTTTTTAAAGATTTTATTTATTTATTTGTCAGAGAGAGAGTGAGAGAGAGAGGCAGGCTGAGAGAGAGATGCAGGCTCCCTGCTGAGCAAGGAGCCCGATGTGGGACTTGATCCCAGGACCCCTGGTATCATGACCTGAGCCGAAGGCAGACACTTAACCGACTGAGCCACCCAGGCATCCCTGGATAAAGCACTTCCATTGGCTAAGTCAGATGAGCAGGGGCATGGGTAAGTGGGAGGTGGGTGGCCATTCATTGTTGGGTGTGTCTTTTCCGCTGAATTCTTGTTAATTTTAGCATCTTGGGTGCTCATGGTTGTAGACCACAGAACGGAAGCTGTGGATTCCTTAGCAGTTTTTGGTTGTAACAACAAACTGTTGTTGAAACCTACTTATCCCTTGCTACCAAAACACTAAAATACCCAATCTGCTTCTCACCTGAAGCCCTCTGATAAGAAGATGCTGTTACATGGAAATGTGCTTTAAAAGTTCACCAGCCTCTAGTGGAGAAGAGGGTGGGGACAGGTGTGGAGGAGGGGAGAGAAACTAAAAGCTGCCCCTTACAACTCCCTTACTTAACCTTGTAGACACTGCAAGGCCATCCAGGGTTGTGAACTTCTGCTCTGGTTATTCAGAGGAGAAAAAAAAAAATCACTCCTGGTCAAGTGTATTTTTCAAGACCAGTTAAGTACAAAATTAAAATAACGAGAGGGTCATTATTTCATGCAATTGTGAAGTCCAAGGATATTCTACCTTCAGGTATGGCTTGATCTAGGTCATCTTGATATTCTTTCTCCCTCCATTTCTCTGTCTCTTATCTCCACTTTCCTCTCAATGGGCTGCTAGTAGCAAGAGGTTTACACTCTTCCAGCCTAGCAGCCTCGCTGAAACTAGAATCTTTTCTCCAATAGTTCCAGCAAATTCCCTCACTGGTCTCAAGTGTGTCAGGCCATTCTTGAATCAATTGCTATGACTCTGATAGATAAGTCTGGGGGGGCTACTCCCAAAAAGGAAGAACTGGATTCTGTTACCAGAGGTAGAGATGCAGTGCAAACAAGAACAACAGATGTCTCCTACAGTAGTCAGGGAAGGTGGTTAAATCTTAAAAGCTGGGTAGGCAAAACCAGAAGAGGAAGAAATGAGCCTGTACTTATTCTGGGGAGTACCGTATCAGTGCAAACCTTCTCCCCAATTTCCTCCCAACAAATCATCTTTCTTCACTGCAGGCTTCCGTCATGGGCCAAGTGAGGTCTTAAGATATCAGCAGACTCCCCAGGTCTCCACAAAAATCTGAGGATGCTGTGAACATAATGTCTCCAGCCCCTTCTCATTTCAGAACTTCCAAACAAGAACTTTCCTGTGCAGAGTACAGGGAAGACAAGCCAATTTTCTGTTTTTGGTATTAAATTTAGACCTTTCATCCTGACCATGAGATATTTCTGGATTCTGCATGAGTATTCAGAGAATGCCAGTTTTCAAGATGCTATCCCATCTGGGGCTACTCTGCACACTGCCCACTTTATCTCATTCTTTTAAAACTGGGAAAAATGACCCAGACACAGGAACAAATTCGGAAGTGGGTTATTCTGCTATTCATTAATTGTCACTTAATGCCATTGCCATCTAGGTTACTAGGCAAGGAAAGAAATTGAATTTAAACAGAAACCTGAATTGGGTTTCACATATACCCTAAATTGCCTTGGCTCTGGCAATTTAATCTTGTGGGTATGTTTAGTAGCAGAATGTGCTTTCCTAAAAGGTGAAAATATAAATAATATGTGAAACATTCAACTGGATGGATGAGATTCCAGAGGTCTTGTTAAATGCGTGCGTGGTACTACATTTTTGTAAAACAGTTTTTAATGGACTTCGTGAGATTAATGGGCAATGTAGAGGGGTCAAAATAGTATGCAATTCATATGAAGTCCTTGGGTACAAGTATGGATTGAAATACAGGATATACCTAACATTTCTACAGGGCTCAAATAATAATCACGTCATCACTTACTGGGTGCTTACTGTATGTCAGGAACTCAGTTAAATACTTCACATATGTGTCAGAATTTATTAAAATATTAATTTATGTGTGTACTCCTTCTGTTTCTCCTCCTCTGGAAACAATTTGCATTGCCTTGAGATTTGCAGGCTGAAATCAGAAGTCGTACTTCCTGCCTTTTGTAAAGGTCTGAAGTCTTTGGGGGAGATTATGCTGGTTGTCCTCGAGGCGGGAAGCGGAGAGAGGAGTTCCTTCCAAAGTAAGGAGAGAAAAGAGAGATGCTAAGAAGAATGAGAAAGGATCATAGGTTGATCATTCTGGGGCAGCTCCTACGAAGGGAAGAAGATGAGGAAGCCACATCATGAATCCAGTAGCTTCTGGTGTGGCCAAAACTCTTTGTCCCAGGCCTGACATGGAAGCATCGACAATATTGAACCTGAAAGGACCAGGCAGTCTGGGATGATGGGTGGGTGATCAAGGAGTCACCAGGATGGGCCAGTGACAGAAGACTGCAAGTGACTCCCCGAAGCTTTGCCCCCGCATAAGAGCCCAGGATGTGTGTGAGAAGGAAATGCCCAATAATGACAGGTTGGGATCTCGGATTTGGATTTCAGTTGATTATAAAACAATGTCCTTCCTCTTGCAAATCTGAGAGGTGGACTAAAATGGCTCATCTCTGTATCTGTCAGCTTCCTAGCAGGATAAAGATGGCACAGTCTGTGCAATTGAGGAGAGCTTAATAAAGCTCTTATATGCTCTTTTATTTTGATAAATATCAAGAGCATTTATAAAGATACAGGCAGGGTTGAGGAAAACTAACAAAAGAACCAGCAACAAAAGCAGGCCTTGCTGCCTGAAGGCTGATGCAGCAAAAGAGGGAACAGGTACCAGAAGCCGGACAGAGTGAGTGGTTGTATGGAGAAGGTTGCCTAACAGGACCCATTAGATGCAGCCAGTCTTGACCTCACTCTCCTTCGACCCTCTGATCTCCCGCCTGGCCTCTCATTGGCTAAACCCAATAGGGTGCCAAAGGGGGAAGGCAGACCCCTTGAGGTCATCGGTGCAGACTGGGCTCCCAGGACACAGAGCCAGGAAGAAAATGGCGGAGTGGGGATCTGGAGGGGCAGACTGAACGAATTATAAATTGAATTATATATTGAATTACACAATCCAAGTGATGGGCAGGAAGGCCTGGTGAGGTCAACCGAACTACTCCCATGTCTTCAAGCTCCCCTGGCTCTCTAGCCGAAGTTCCAGGCATCCCATGGAGTTAGGCCTAATTTCATTTCAGTGCTCTGTCCACACCCATATCGTCTCATTTAATCTTCACAACAAGTCTGCACGGACAGTATTGTTTTTTCTATTTTATAATTAAGGAAATTGAGGCCTGGAGAGTTACTAGAGGGCCCAAGGTCACATACCTAGTAGCTGGCTGAGCCAAGATTCAGACAGTGTCGGCCTGATCCCAAAGCCATTTTCACCAACCTACTAAACTGGCTCAAAACTGGCTCAGCAGAGTCTGAAAGAAGGACCATAAATCAGACCACTGAAGCAGGAGGCAAAGGTATTTTCTGTGTGGGAGGGCCAGTGTTAACGTGCTGTCTGGCTTTCTCTGCCTACAAGGGCTTTGCCAAGGAAAGTCTTCTCTGATCCAGGTAGGGCTAATGATTTAAAATCCAAGTGCTTACCCTGGAATCACAGAGGGGGAGGACAGAGAAAACACTTGCCCCATCATGGGAAAAAAGTATATTTTCATTTCAAATGCCTTTCAAGTTCTTTTTTTCCCAGCTGAGTGTTGGTGTATTTTTAGAATTCAGGGGGAGTATTTAAGGGTAACCAGCAGTAAAGATGCATTTTGGGCCATCGGGAAGCTCCAAATCACGCAGGAAAAGGTTGATGGGAGGAGACAAGTAAAGGCCAAGATCAGCAGGGCACAAACTGGCCTTCTCCTTCATGTTGCCAAGAACTTTTCTCCCTTCTGGGCTGATGACGTCAAATCAAAGTCTATAAGTGTGCTATAGATAGATGGAATCACAGAGCTAAAACGATGGGCAAACAGATGAATGGCTAAACAAATTGTGGTATAAAGATACAGCACAATATTATTCAGCCATAAAAAGAAAGAAGTATAGGCCCATGCTACAACATTGATGAACCTTGAAAACATTTTGTCACGTGAAAGAAGCTAGACTCAGAAGTCCACATATCCTGTGATTCAATTTATAGGAAATATCTAGAAGAGGCAAACCCCTAAAGACAGAATACAGACTGGTGATTGCCAGGGGCTGAGGGGAGGGGACAATGTGGAGCACCTGCTTAATGGATACAGGATTTCCTTCTGGGGGGATTGAAATCTTCTGGAGATAGAGGTGGTAGTTGCATAGAATTGTGAATGTACTTGGTGTCGCCGAATTGTTCCCTTTAAGAAGGTTAATTTCATACAGTGTGAATCTCACCTCAATTAGAAGTAAAGGATGGGCAGACCTTGGGAGGTCAACCATCCATGCTAAGTCTTCCAGGCTTTGTTCCTTTTAGCTCAGGGCATGAGGCCTAATTTCATTCCCGGCTTTCCTCCTCTCTCTACTCCCCAACCACCGGCCTCCCTTCTGTGGCTCACACACACCAAACCCGTCCCAGCTTCAGGACTTTGGCACTGTTGTTTCTTCTGCCTGGCTGTTCTTCACCCCGATCTTGCCCCGGCCTGGCTCTGCCTCCTCACTCAGAAGGAGGAAACTAAGTGGAATAGAAAATATCACACAGAATAAGGTAAACATTACTGTGTCAGAAATATTTTTGCTGTGTCACAAACCATTCCAAATTTATGAGCTTAAAAACAACATGGTTTTTCTTCCCCACAAGGCTATGGGTTAGCCGGGCTCAGCTGGCCAGTTCTTCTGATCCACGCGGTATATGCTAGGGTCGGCTTGCAGCCCAATTCAGCTGGGGGCTCATGTGGGGCTAGAACATCCAAGAGAGCTCCCCTCCTTTCCAGGGCCTCAGTTCCCTGCTGCTTCCTCCTTCACGTGGACGCTCTTTCTCCTTGTGGTCTCTTGTCAGGCAGTGGTCTGACCGGAGCTTCCTTACACGGCAGCAGGGGTACCAAGAGCATGAAAGTGAGAGCCACCAGGCCTCCTAAAGCGGAGACCCAGAACACGCAGTGTCATTTCCTTTGCATTCCGTTGGTCAAAGCAAGTCGTAAGACCTTCCCTGATTCAAGGAAAGAAGAAACGGACTCTACCTTTGGATCAGGGAATGGCATATGCATACCAGAAATGATGTTTGCTAAATTGTTGGCAGACATCTTTGTGGACACTCTACCACGATTGTTTTGCAAAGGTTTTATTTCAATTTAATAAAAATGCATGTGTGTTCTTTGGGTCACACAATAAACATTTCTTGCTGTGAGTCAAAGTCAAAAGGTTCAAAAAACACACTGCTTCCATATCCCTTTATAAATTTCTTCCATAGCACTTAGTACTCTCTGAACTTAATTTACTTGATTGTATGTCTCTCCCATTAGAATATAAGGTCTCTGAGGGCAAGGACCTTGTCAGCCTTGTTCACAGCTGTGTCCCCAGCACCTCACAGGGCCCAGCACTTAATAGGTGCCTGATAAACACCTGTTGCTGTTAAATAGGTAGAAACAGCTATCAGATATTGAGTGCTGAGCACGTAAAAGCCTTTTCTCATTTAATTCATTCAATGCATATTTGAACACTGACTTTGTGCCAGGCACTATTCTAGGTGCTGGCGAAACAACAGTGAACATAATTGACAATAATCCCTGCCCTTACTGAGTTTACATTTCATTATAACACTAGAATAGTATCGAGTAGATTTGTTGATACTCTTTTGACAGATAAGGAAACTGAGAGTCAGAGAGGTCAGGCAACCTGCCCAAGGTCACACAGCTAATAATTTCAGCCTGACCTGGCTCGACTCCACTCCACTGCAAACGTTGGGTTTTGCCCAGAGCTGGGTCTCAGTGGTTACAAATCTCAACTCCTGCAATCGCTTCTCTGAAGGATCAAACTCTTCTTTCTGGAAATCAGGCACAGGCAGTGGGAAAAGGTGAGTTCCATGACCTCGCAGTCTCTGCCCCCCCACTTCGTGCAGATGGCTCACACCTGGGGTGTTGCAGATTTGAACAACAGCTCTCAGTCACCCCCACAGTCTTATCAGCATGTGACATCCCCAAGTGGCTGGGGCCTGCAGGCCTGGCAAAGAATGCAGCCGGAACGAAAATAAACCTGCCACATTCCTTGGCAGCCCCCTGCCCCTTCCCGCTCTCCAGCTATCCATCCTCACAGCAGAGCCTGCCAGGGAAGGCCAAGAGAGGGAGAGCAGGGGTGGAGGAAGCCGGCCAACCCCTGGAAAGAGAGGGAGAGGGGAAGAGAGGAAGAGAAAGAGAGAGATCACCTTATATGGGAACGTGCGCAGACAATGTGTGGCAATGCCTTCGAGTGCAGCAGAGGTCAGATACCATACAGATGGAAGAAATTAAACATGGGACAGAGCGTGTTCCTGGGCCCTGAAAACAGCTCTTGTTTCACAGCGAGTTCGCACAAAGCCTGGCCCGTTTTCCTTTTTTGCCTAAGCCGAGCAAGATGTGCGTCCTAAACTCTACTTGACTTTGACTCAGGCCCCCTGACTCCGGCTTGGCAGAGGTCTCATCCTTTAAAGTCATTTCTTTGATGAATAAAACGTCTCTTTGCAAATAAAAAGCCTGGGCCTCTTTCCCAAGACTTTCCAATATCTCTCCAAAGTACATAAATTAGTGGTTAATGAGTAAATATGTCTTCATTTCTCATTTATTCATTCATTCATTCAACAAATATAGAGGACCAATTATGCCCCAGGCACTGAGCCAGGTGCTGGGAAGATAGCGTTGATGATGATGATGATGATGATGACAACGACATTAACCATTTGTTGATTTGCACTCATCTTATAAACATTTCAATTCATAATAATTTACTCAGCACTTCCATGTTGGAGTCATTGGTGATACAGAATATTGCTCTAGAATCATCTGGTCCCTGCCCTGTGGCGTTTGCAGGGGTGTGGGGGAAAGTAGAAATGGCAGATATTGAACACACAATTCCAGAGGTGCCTCATGACAGCATTTTGAATTAGCTACCATTATCATTTCCATTTACCCCAGGGTTTTTCAACCCCAGCACTATGGATGAACATTTTGGGCTGGATCATTCTTTGGGGTGTGTGTGTGTGCACGCGCACACACGCGCGGGGGTTGGGGGGTGCTGCTCTGTGCATTACAGGATATTCAGCAATGTCCCTGGCCTCTAGCTACATGGTGTCAGTAGCAATAACCCCCTCTCCCCTAGTTCCTCCAGTTGTGAGAACCAAAACACGTCTCCAGACACTGCCAAATATCCCTGGGGGTGTGGGGGTGGGGGACAAAATCGCTCCTGGTTGAGAATCACGGATTCAACAGATGAGGAAGTAGAGACTCAGGGTGGGTTAAGAAACTTCCTAACAGTCAGATCACCGGCCAGCAGGACTCGCACCCTGATCATTCTGACTCCAAGGCCCCTAGGCATCACCGTTACAATGTGAAACCCCCTATTTCCTTGATAGCAGATAAACTGTAAGTTTGGATGGTCATAGACTTATTTAGCTCCTTCCACAAAATGGAAGTCATCTGTGTTAGTTCAGATGCTCCGAGAAGCAGATGCCAGGACACATCTGAACCTGCACAAGATTTACTGAGGATTTACTTATTTATGCCGGTGAAAGATACAAGGGAAGGGAGCTGGAGTAGGCAGGAGAGTCGTCAGCCTGCAGTGCCAGCCTAACAGCTGTGAAAGGTGAGGGCGAAGGATGACTGGGCAGGAAGAGCCTCAGACAGCAGTGTAGCTTGAAGAAAGTTCAGGCCATGCTGATGGGGAGTTCCCAAGCCAAAGGAGGCTCTAAGAGGAGTCCCAGGCTGGCCAGTAGCGGGCCTGCACTAGCACTCCCACTGAGTCAGTCGTTGGCTGGGGGAAACTGGTGGAGCCAGAGGGGCAGGACCCAGGACTGTCAGTCAAACATGTTCTTCAAAGCAGACTCTCCTGAAGGAGTTCTGAACGGTGCACGCCCTTGGCTGCCACATCATCAGAGAAGTGCTGCCCTGTGCTTACTTTCACTTTAAGGCAAAGAGATCTAAAAGGCAACTGGAGATACAGTGGGTTACAAAGCGAGGTTGGCATCCTTTAAGCAAAAGGGTCCATTTTCCTTGGGATGTCTTGGAGCTTCTTAGTGAACTTCAAAGTCAGCTCCGACTTGGGTACCACCAGCAAGGAGGTAAGGAGTGCTGCCTTGAGGAGCTACTTTGTAGCTTGTGGATGTGGGCACTCCCTGAGACTCAGTTTCCTCATCTACATAATGGAATCAACCTGCCTCATCCTGTAGGGTTGATGTGAGGATTGAATGAATATTTATGGAGTTGCTTTTCAGGAGAAGATGGAGATCGTCCTGCATGAACTTTCTGCCTATCCCTTGGTTTTGCACGGATTTCTCCCTGCTAACCACCCTCTCTCATCCTTCCAACTGAGATTCATCTTGGCACCTCCACAAGGGATAACAAACTAGCATTCCCAGGGCTCCGTTTCACAGATAGACGAGCTGTGTGTGGCTCACAGAGTGCTAAACAAACAAACCAATAGCATGAACCAACGTTTGAAAATTAAGATATTTCAAGATGAGGCAGCCAATCAAAACCAATGCGTCTCAATTCCATTTGTTCAGGCTGTGTGGATTTCTGGGTTCCCTTGAAAATGTGGGAAAGCTAGATATGCTGTGTGGCAGATTGGCTAAAGTCAAGAAGAGGCTGCCTGTTCCACGTGAGACTTGCACAGACCAGGTTTCCAGTCCCCACACTCCCATCATCTGTGATCCTGAGGCTAGTGTCAGTTGCCCATTAGCATCATGTTTGTGCTGCCATTTTTCTTAGAATAATATTCCTTTGTCTCATGTATTTATCAAAGGGGAAAAGGTAGACCAGGAGATCTATGGTCTTTCTTGTACTTGGTCCCACTTCACTTAGATCGCCACCTGGCACTTACTTGCAGCATCCAAGTTTACCTTTAGACTAGGGGCCTTTTAAGCCATTCTGGAATTTCCTTCCTAAAATTATCCCTGCAATTTCATAAGAATCCTCTACATTTTTATTTCCCTTTAGTTCAAAAAGCACTGTCATTCAGCCAAGAGGCACATATTATTTCCTTCATTTTAGAGAGGAGTTGAGCCCTGGACAGATGACATGGTTTTTGCCCAAGGACACAGCTGGTTAGAGACAGAGCAGAGCCCTACTGATCCTAAATCTGATACTTTTTCCATTACTCTAGGCTGCAAAGTGTATTAGAACTTTCAGTTGCAAAAGACAGAAAGTTAACTGAAACTGGCCTAAGCAAAAAAGGCAATTTATTAGCTCATATAACTGGACAATCCAAAGGAGCCATAGGCTTCAAGTACCACCAGATCTAGGAGCTCAGATATTATCCTCAGGACTCCGTTAATCCTTCTCTCTTGGTTCTACTCCTTACCCTGTTGGCTTTATTTTCATGTAGCCTCTCCACTCACGATAGCAAGACATCTACCAGCAGTACTAAGCCTTATCCTATTAGCTTCAGATCCAGATGGTCCCAACAAATGGAATTGAGTCTCAGTGGTCCTGATTAGCGTGATCTAATTATGTGCCCACCCCTGAGCCAATCACCTGCCGGAGGGATATGGTGTTCTGATTGGCCAGACTCAATCATGTGACCACTTCCAAACAAAGGAGACGGGATTAGCTACGCCCAAAGAGGAGCTGAGGGTTGTCAGTGGAGGAGTGACTCCCCAAAAGTAAAATTGGGTGTTATTATCAGAAGTGGGGATGAATGCTGGACTGGCATATCCACTACACCTAGAATCTTCCCTACCACGTACTCCTTCCCTCTGGCGTCCCAATATGCACCAGTCTTCTCCCCCACCCCTCCCTGCCCTGTCTTTGTTCCGGGGACATTCCCCTCCTCTCATTGGAAGGCAATTCTTATACACTCTTCCCTAATTCAAATGGACTTCAAGACCCAGGTGAAGCTTCCCCTATTCAACCACTGTGGGCTACAATGGAATTGTTCCTCTGTACAACTGAAACTGAACCACGCGCACCAGCACTCAGCTCCATGGCTGTTGAATGTATGAATGAGGAGATAATTTGCACAAAATGCAACAATTAGAAAACAGGCCTAGATTAGAAGAAAATAAACAAAAATGTTAGCCGTAGCTATCTTGATGGGTTATGGGCGATTCTGGCTTTTCTTGATTCCTTTCAGTATTTTCTACGATTTTAAAAAGCCAACAAATGATAATAGTAAAAAGCAAGTAATACAAGTCTGGTTTCAACAGCTGGACTATAAGCGAGATGCCGGTGAGGGCCAAGTATTGATTCTCTGACATCTCCCCTAGCTCCCAGCCTGGGGATTCACTCAGTGTAAGAGTCAGTTCAAGCTCCTTGAGAGCTAAATGAACAGCATCAGGATTTATAACAGACTGTTGATTTCCTTTCCAAAAGCCAATCCTCATTTCCTCTTGCAGACTCTCCAACCCCAGCTGTGTGTGGGGTCCTCCCACCCCCTCCTCACTGCTGTGTGCTTCATGGAAGCAGACTCCAGCCCCAACCCCTGCTCTAGAGGCTGAATCCTGCCTGGTCTAATTCAGGGTTTCTTAACCTCAGCACTATTGACATTTTGGGGGCAGGATAATTCCACTGATTTGCTGAGTTGCTTCATGAGACACCTTGGAGATTACCTGTTATATGAAGTAAAAATTGTCCTTACTGTTTTAAGTGTTTAAGCTAGTTTGAGTTGTGCCTTTCTGTGACAGCATCTCAGCATCTTAACCAACCCAAGGGTCTGTTAAAGACATTGCAAAACATACAAATAAAACCGCCATCAAAAACCAGGATTCTCTCAGTGCTCAGGGGTGGATATCAGAATCTGGAGTTGGGGACAGAGGTATCATTTGATAGTCCCTTCTGAGTAAAACTATAAAACTGAGTAAAATCTATAGCTATTCCAGTTCCCCACAGGATTGCTAATCACTCGTGCTGAGACAGAGAGAGGGTCTGAATTCCTTTTGCAAAACAAAAAACAACATTTGGACAAGAACCCACTATGTCCCATCACATAAAAATTGCTGCAAAACACCAAGTTCTGTACTTTTTAAGCTAATATTTCTGGGAGTCTACCCAACAACCTCTAAAACGGAGCTGATTAAGGAAATGCTAAGCCAAATGGCATAACTTCTAGAAGCCTCTGTTCGCTCATCTGGAAGCTGGGGAGAACAAGATGAGAATCCTCTGATATTAGGGATCAGAAAATACTTCATGACCCATAAAGCAGTTAATTGATTATCTATACTAAGCAGACTAGACATACTGCAACGCGTTCCCAGGATTGGAACAGTCTAGATTTAGAATGTGGTGGGACCAAAATCATCAGTTGTTTCGATGCGGACTTGTTAAATCTCTTATGCTTCTGAGCTGTTTCCTCATCTGTATGCTGTGTCAAGACCTCATTCTGACTGCGCACCGAGGATAAAATTAAGGCTGCTTGAAAAAAGAGAAACATACCACTATTATTATTCCACCAGTTCTCTTGCCCGAGTCAGACAATAGCAGCAGAGCAAACAAAACTAGACTTGGAGGCACATCCTCCATAGGGAATGTTGGGGCAGTGCTGCCCTCTGCTGCTCAGCAGCAGTGACACAGTCACAAAGAGAAGAGGGATCCTGGGAGACCGAGGGGCACACAGGTGAAGGGACTTGCTGGAGGGCACGGAGCTAGCTTGAGATAGAGCGCCTGGGACTCTTGACTCTTAGCTCCTTCTAGAGGGAGAAAATGTGGACTGGAAATTCATCCACTATGGTTCCATTCTTTCTACACTCTAAGCTTTTCTACATAATCTGATGGGGACTTTTCTCTCTTGTTCTTCTTTACCACCCAAACTGCTTGGACTTCCTTTACCTTTTCAAGGTGGCCACCACTGGCCCTGAGGTCAAGAGTCCTAAAGGCCCCTGGGCACTTTACAGAAATGATCTGGATCCTTACGACTGCTTTGGAAGGTGGGCCAGGAAACTAAAGCTCAGAGAGGTTAAGACACAGGCCCAAGGTCCAACAGCCAGGAAGCACAGGAGCTGGGATCTGAACTCTCACCTGAGACCCCAAAGCCCACATTCTACTTGCCGAACAAAACAAGGCAAAACAACATGGTAACTTGTAAAGACGTGATTAAAGGTAATTTTGTGTTTTGTTTTGTTTTTTAAGATTTTATTTATTTATCTGACAGAGAGAGAGCACATGCAAGGGGAATGGGAGAGGGAGAAGCAGGCTTCCTTCCTGCAGAGTAGGGAGCCCAATGTGGGGCTCGATCCCAGGACTCTGGGATCATGACCTGAGCCAAAGGCAGATGCTTAACAACTGAGCCACCAGGCGCCCGTAATTTTGTGTTTTTTGAATGCCCGAAATGGTATTTGCTGAGAAGACACATAATGAAACAATAAGAGAGGGAAATTTTTTCAGCATCTACTATATGTTGGTGACATTCACATACAACATCTGTTAAATTTCCTATTGACACATATATGATCTTGGATCCTGTCCACCATATTGAGGCACAAATGAAGAAACTATGTTCAAAGCAGTTAAGAAATTTACTTAATGTCACTTGGTGAAAGCTGGCATTCAGACTCTAATTCCCCTGCTTAACACAAACAGAGGGGTGCCTGGGTGGCACAGTCTAAGTGTCTGAATCTTGATTTCAGCTCAGGTGGTGATCTCAGGGTCATGAGATTGAGCCCCATGTCGGGCTCAGCACAGAGTCTGCTTGAGATTCTCTCTCTCCTTCTCCCTCTGCCCCTCTCCCCACTCGTGCTCTCTCTCTCAAATAAATAAATAAATAAATAAATAAAATCTTTAAACAAACAAACATGAACAGAAGAAAGTGCATGGTAGCCTGGGTCAGGGTGGCCTGTAGGCCTCCCGGCCATGAAACCCCTCAGACTCTCCTATAAACCATTTCCTTCCTGGTGGCCTCAGGATTTGAAGTCCTCCTGATCTGGGTTCAAAACCCACATTTCTGAGCACTACTATGTGCCAGGCCAGGGCTGAGTATATTATTTCATTCAATTCTTTGTAAAAACACACTGAGGTAGATAATGATTACTATCCCTATTTTACAGATGATCATATTGAAGCTGTGAGAAGTTATGTATCTTGCTCAAGTGTGTGGGTGAGTCCGGGTGTTGATAATTTGTTAATATTCTACATGATACTGTCTTCACAGTCTTATCCTTGCCCATCTGCAGACCGGAAAACAGATAAAGACAAGTGAAAATGATTTGCCTCAGGGCCTTTGCACTTGCCATTCCCTCTGCCTGCAATGCTTTTCTCAGACATTCTGGAGGTTCACTCCCTCAGCTTCTTTAGGTCTTCACTTAAAAGTCATCTTCTCAGGAAGGCCTTTTCCGACCACCTTATTGAAAAGTTCAACCCCCACTCTTAAGTCTCAATGACAAAAAGACAACCCAATGCAAATGTGGGCAAAGGACTTAAATAGACATCTCTTTAAGAAGATATACAAATGGCCAATGAACACATGAAGAAATTCTCAACACCTAATGACTTGCATTAGGGAAATGCAAATCAAAACCTCACCAGATACCAGTACTTACCACTCAGATGGCTGTTACTACTAAATGGAAAATAACAAGGGTTGGCAAGAATGGAGAAATTGGAGCCCCCATATACTGCAGGTGGGAACAGAAAATGGCCCAGCCCCTGTGGAAAGCAGTTTGGTGATTCTACTCTTAGGTTTTTACCCAAAAGAATTGAAAACAGGAATGTAAACACTTGTACTAGAAAGTTCATGGTGACACTATTCACCATAGCCAAAGGTGGAAACTACCCAAATGTGCATCAGCTGATGAATGGATATATCAAATGTGATCTATGCATAAAACAGAATATTACTCAGCCATAAAAAGGAATGAACTGATACATGCCAAGATGTGCGTGACCCTTGAAAACATGACACTAAGTGAAAGGAGCCAGTCACAACAGACCACCCGGTATATGATTCCATTTATGTGAAAGGCCCAGAATAGGAAAATCGACAGACAGAAAGAAAATTAGTGGTTACCAGGGGCTGGTAAATCCCTAGAGACAGAAAGCAGACTTGTGGCTGCCTGGGGCTGCAGGGGCAAGAGAAGGGAATGGGGAGTGACTCCTAATGGGTGTGGGGCCTTCTTTCTGGGGATGAAAATGTTTGAGAACTAGATAGAGGTGGTGTTTGCACAGCATTGTGAATGTACTAAATGCCACTGAATTGTTCACTTTGAAATGGTTAGTTTTATGTTATGTGAATTTCACCTCAATGTAACCAACAAGTTCAACCCCAAACAACCTCATTTTCCTTCCCTGCTTGGTTTTTCTGTCAGGCACATGGCCTTCTCACACAGTATATATCTGACTTACTGATCAATTGTCCATCCTGTTTCTTCAGAATATAAGTTCCAAGAGGATGGGTATTTGGGTCTCTTTTATTAACTCACATATCATTAAAGAGTCACTGACACTCAATAAATATTTGTTATATAAATGAATTAGGAAGGACGTGGCACAGTTGGTTAAGAGACTCTTGGTTTCAGCTCAGCTCATGATCTCAGAGTCATGAGATGGAGCCCCACGTCGGGCTCTGCACTCAGTGCAGAGTCTGCTTGAGACTCTCCCTCTCCCTCTGCCCATCACCCTGCTTGCTCTCTCTCTCTCTCTCAAATAAATAAATAAATCTTTGAAAGAAAGAAAGGGAGGGAGGGAGGAAAGAAAAAAAGGAAAGAAAAGGAAGGGAGGGAGGGAGGGGGAGAGAGAGAGAGAGAGAGAGAAAGAAAGAAAGAAAGAAAGAAAGAAAGAAAGAAAGAAAGAAAGAGAAAGAAAGAAAGAAAGAAAGGAAAGAAAGAAAGAAAGACATGGTGAAGAGTCCTGCTCCTCGAGCTCCACCCTATCTCTGATTCTAATGGGCTCTCGATTCTCAAATATGTTAACAATAACCCTCAGTCTGGGCTCATTTTTTCCTCCCTTTCCTGAGGAGCTGAATTCACAGGCTCTCACTTGGCTGAGCCTTTTAAACCTTCTCTGCTGAGAGTTTAAAAGAAGAAGGACAGGAGAGGAGACAACAAATCCATCACAATGTAGAGAAACACTGTCTGCTTCTCTGCTCTGTGGCTTCCCACAGCAGTTTGCAGGAACCCCAGACCTCAGCTATGAGGCCTTCCTGTCCGCCAGCCAGGAGGACATCATCCCCAGTTGTGCACAAGTGGCTCTTGGGGGCGGGCGAGGGGCGTTTAGGAACAAGTCAATAACCATTTACGGAACAGCTACTCGGACACAGCCCTGTACCAGGCACTTGGCCAAATAACAAATGAGAGATAGCATTCATTCACTCATGTGGTTAACAAGCATTCGGTGAGCACCTACTATGCGCCTTATCCTCTGGTCCTTGATTTCACAGTTTACAGTTGAATTTACGGCTTAGAAGCCAACACTGTAGAGACCAGGGTTTCTCAGCTCAGCACTACGGACATTTTGGACCAGAAAACTCTTCGTCATGGGGGGGTTGATCTAGGTATTGTGGGATGTTTAGCAGGATTCCCAGACCCTCACACATAGTAGGTGCTCAGTAAACACTAGTTGAATGAAAGAATGGGGAAAGGATTGGGAGACAGGCCTGGAGAAGCATAGGCTGCTACTTCAGGGCTTGATGTTTAGGAGTGATGTGTATTATCCTCCTTCTTTCATTAGTCATCCATTCCCCAGACATCTGGGTTGTTCCTGGAACCTAGGAGACTCTAGTTTCAAGAACTCACAGTTGACCAGAAGACATGAGATGTGCTCAGAAATAACTTCAACACCGGATACAGAGTGACAAGCCATGGTATGAGGGCACACATAGATGGTGTACTGGTCAAGACAAAGACAATGGGTACTCTATGCCCAGGTTCAATAACCCAGTATTCAAATATTTAATTATAGCAGAGATCAATAGATTTTTCTGCCATGCCTAACTCCTCCTTCTAACTCAACCTGAAATCAGCAGACTTTCATAGGCCTAACCATGGCTGATTGGATGAGGATGGGCATCTGCCCAGGCAAGCCAGACCACTGGCTAATTGTCCTTATCTTCTCAGAGCCTATATCGTCTTCTTAGTATTGTTACTATTATGAATAACGTATCATTTTTTAAATATTTTATTTATTTGTTTGTTTGTTTTAGAGAGAGAGAGAGCACACATGCGCACAGCGGGGGTTAGGGCAGAGGGAGAGGGAGAGAGAGAACCTCTAGCAGACTATGTGCTGAGCGTGGAGACTGACACAAGGCTCAATCCCATGACCCTGAGATCATGACCTGAGCCAAAATCAAGGGTCAGATGCTTAACCAACTGAGCCACCCAGGTGCCCCAATAACATATCATTATCAATTAATAGCTGCAATTTACTGAACATTATTATGTACCAGGCATGGTGCTGTGAATGAGTAATCATTCCCTTAAAGAAAATCAGTCAGTCAGACCTTTCATCATGTATGGCAATCCCAAAGACATTTGGGATTTAAATGATGTACTTTGAAGATAGAAGTATGATTATTCAACTGCCACTTAATCAGAGAAACTAAGTGGTAGGTGGCATTGTAAAGGAAGGCAAGGCACCGGGCAGGCAGATGCTAAGTGGGAGATTGTTCCAGGCATAAGGGAAATGGGGGTGGGTATGAAAAAAAAAAAAAAAGCAAGAGCAAGAGCCAAGGGAAATAGGTTTGACTGGATAAAATGGACAGTGAGAATTTTGATAAAAGCAACGGAATGGGTAGGGAGAAGTTCAGATATCTTCAAATCATGGACTCCACCACCATCCCTTCCCTCTTCTGGCAGTGAGCAGAACTAGGGTGCGCTCCCTATCCCTTCTTCCTGGGGCCTCCAGAGACTCTGAGCTCAGCCTCTGGCCTGCCCCTTGGCTCTAGCCCTCATTTTCTGTTTGCTGTGCCTGTCCTGTCTCATATCACCATCTCCACGCTTCTGGGCTCAGTCTGGTGCCCTGGCCCCCGGTCCTCTCCATTCCATTGACTTCTCCATGTAACTTGATGCTCTTGAGCTGGATTGAGACTACCCTGATGAGTGCCACAGAACTGGCTCAACAAAAAGGGTCAAAGCAAGTCAACATCTTTGACATGAGGTACTGTCAATTTCACAGGGCCAAGTTTGATTGTGAGGAATAAATACACAAACTATGTCACTGTGGCATAATAAGTAATATATATTTGGTCTCTGCTCCTGATTTAGGGCTGCTAAAACCCTTGTAATTTCCTGAGTGAGAGGGGTGCTAAGAGAATCTTTTGTTTTAATATTTGGTCTTTGACCCTGGTTCCTGACACAGAGCTCCTAAATCCCTTGAAATTTCCTTGTTGATAAAAGGGTCTTTTGTCCTAGTGAGGTGACTCTTGGTGGGCTCCTGGAGAGCTTCAGGATGGGGGACAGTCACCAGAAAGACCAAGCCATGACTAGGAGCTTAGAACTTTCAGCCCTGCCCCCCATCCTCTGGGGAGAGGAGGAGCTAGAGATTAAGTTAATAACTGATCATGCGTACATAATGAAGCCTCCATAAAAATCCCTAAACTATGGAGTTTGGAGAGCTTCCAGGTTGGTGAACACCTCCACATGCTGAGACAGTGGTGCAACCCCAACTCCATAGAGACAGAAGCTCTGTACTCAGAACTCTTCCAGTCAGATGTACCTCTTCATCTGGATGTTCATCTGTATCCTTTGTTATATCCTTTACAATAAACGAGTAAATGTGTTCTCCTGAGTTCTATGAGCCACTATAGCAAATTACCAAACCTGAGGAAGGGGTTGTAGGAACCCCCAATTCATAGCCAAGTCTGTCATCTGGGGATCCACTG
This sequence comes from Leptonychotes weddellii, assembly GCF_054177405.1. Lineage (NCBI taxonomy): Eukaryota > Metazoa > Chordata > Mammalia > Carnivora > Phocidae > Leptonychotes > Leptonychotes weddellii. The sequence goes on from NC_138381.1 coordinate 74,902,541, forward strand.
CTTGTGATTGCCATCTGAAGTGGGGGCAGCCTTAAGGGACGGAGCACTTCACTTGTAGGGTGTACACTAACTCCAGTTAGTTAGTATCAGAATTGAACTGTAGGACACCCAGTTGGTGTCCACACATAGTTGGAGAACTGGTTAGCGTGGAAAACCCACACATTTGGTGTCAGAAGTGGCGTGAATACAGAGACAGACAGAGGTTTTTCCTTTTATTCACACAAGGGCTTACTACGCACATACTCAGACAGAAGTATGGAAGATGGGATTTCATGAAAGAAAAAAAAAAAAACAAAGAAGAGAAGTTGTAATTGGGTCAGGCCTCTTGGGAGTCCAGAACCAGGGATGAATTCTCTATTCCGGATCATTCTAGGGACCCGTGGTGCTGGTGGGTCTTCATGCCACAGACCTGCTCTCAGCTCCTCTCTGCCTTCCCTGTTTCTCTGCTCCTTTTTGTTTCATGTCCTAAATTTCCACCTTCTCAGCACAACTTTATTCTCCTTTCCTCCTCTATTCTCTGTATCTGAATGCCTTACTGAAATTAAACAAATGGTTTTTATGTCTGCTTTAATGACAGAGGTAGTGACTCGCTAATACAAGGAAGGCATTTCCCCTTCCAAGGATGATGTATTCAGCTTTTTAAAAAATATTTTATTTTTTTAGTAATCTCTACACCCAATGTGGGGCTCAAATTCCCAACCCAGAGATCAAGAGTTGCAAGCTCCACCAACTGAGCCAGCCAGGCGCCCCTGTATTCAGCTTTTGAGTTAAAAAGGAGAAGCTGTCAATCCCATGTGGCTATCTTGGTAGGTAAAAAAAAAAAAAAAAATTTAAATAAATAAGTAAGTAAGCGAATAAATAAACTTGGTTCCTCAAAATATTAAATAGAATTACGATATGATCCGTCAATTCCACTTCGGGCTATATGCCCCCAAAGAACTGAAGACAGGGATGTGAACAGAAATTTGTGCAACCGTGTTTGTAGCTGCATTATTCACAACAGCCAAAGAGGTGGAAACAACCTAACCGTCCATCGATGAACAAATGGGTAAACACAATGTGCTCTAGCCACACAATAAAATATTATTCAGCCTTAAAAAGGAAGGAAATCCTGACACATGCTACAACATGAATGAACCTGGAAGACACCATGCCACGTGAAATAAGCCAGACCAAAAAGGACAAGTACTGTATGACTCCCAATCATATGAGGGACCTAGAGCAGTCACGTACATAGAGACAGAAAGTGGTTTCCAGGAGCTGGGAGGAGAGAATGAGGAGTCAGGGTTTAATGGGGAAAGTTTCAGTTTGAGGTGATGAAAGGGTAGGAGATAGATGGTGGTGACGGTTGCACAAATAGTGTGAATGTACTGAATGCCACTCAACTGTACACTTAAAAATGGTTAAAATGGTAAAAATTTAGGTTATGTTTATTTTACCACAATCTTGAAAAAAGTTTTTGGGTTTTGGAAAGTTTGAGAGAGTCAACCCATCCATCATTTGAGTGAGAGCATCTCTTGCGTTGGCTGGACTAAAAGAGAAGCTGGCAGAACTCACAGGGAATGAGAAAAGGGAAGGAAATGGAGGCTTCGGGTATACAAGGTAGCAGGTACCTGAGCCACATCCAATAGCATATTCCATCATCTATTACCACGAGATTCCAGGGCAAGGACACCAAGGAAAAGATGACAGAGGAGGTGGCCTGCCAGGGTGATGGACCTAAGACATCTCCCAGCACCCAGGAATGTCTGCCTCTTGGCATTTAGGTCCTTGTTTGTCTCTGATCTTCAGGGATGCTGTCCGCTGTCATACCAGTAAATTGTATCTCTGCCTGTTTGGGGGTTTTAGTGATGCTGTCTGCAAGCCTCCCAGTGAACTTCATAAGGGTTCCCCAGCAATGCTTCTTAAATCAGAATCCTTTGGGTATGAGTTAAAAAAAGCACAGTTAAAATGACTTAAACAACATATATTAAAAAAGAAATCCCAGGTCGGGTGGCTCCAGAAGTAGTTAACCCAGTGGCTCTAACCAAGTTCTTTCCATTGTTTTGCCCTGCCATCCTGAGCATGTCACATTAGAAAGACCCTTTCTTCTCATGTCTCTTTCTTAGGAATGACCTCCTTCTTCAGAAGATCCCTAAAACACTTCACTTCATGTTTCAGTGGCTATAATGGGCTTTTGTGCCCACTCCTACAGGTAGAATGGGATTAACATGATACCCCTGAGATGGGGATAGGGTTATTTTTCCTGAGGGTTTGAAACCTGAACAAAATTGGGGACACTGTTAACAAAGAAAAAGAGACTAGATTTTTTTTTAAAGATTTTATTTATTTATTTTGACAGAGAGACAGTGAGAGAGGGAACACAAACGGGGAGTGGGAGAGGGAGAAGCAGGCTTCCTGCTGAGCAGGGAGCTCGATGCAGGACTCAATCCCAGGATCCCGGGATCATGACCTGAGCTGAAGGCAGACGCTCAACAACTAAGCCACCCAGGTGCCCCGAGAGAATAGATTTTTAGTGGACAGTTGAGTGCTAAATCCTCAGATACTGATAAGCTCAGGGGATTAATTGACACTTGGAAAGAGTTATTTTGGACTTGCTTCTGTATTGACCAGTGGGTCAGAAGTATGATTTCTGATACTCTGGGTCAAAGATGGCTCACCTCCAGGTTTCATTCCAGCCTGTAAGAAGGGGAAAGAGAAGAGTGGAGGGCATGCTCTTTTCTTTTTTATGTCATGACCTCAGCACACAGAGTCCCTACTACTTCCTGCCCCAGGTATAACCTGGCTCCCCTCTGAGAGTCCTTGAAGCCCTCCCCAGAGGATGCTAGTCCTTTCTCCACTCTCCTGGTGTCCTCTATGCTCCCCACCTCTAGTTCCAGATCAGTGATCGTCCATCTTGAGTAAACCCTGAGGCTCACAGCATCTGGCTGAACCACTTTCTATGCCTTTTCATTGCTGATGTTTACTAATCAATCAATCAATCATTTTTAGGAGACTTTGGCATCTAGCTCATCCTTCCTCCCCACCCCAGTTCCTACCACCATGTTGATGACTTTAATGATTGTAAGATTACCCTAGGTCAACCTCCTAGCCCCTTGGCTCTTGTCCCTCCTCATTTCAATGATCTTCGCCTTCACTCTACTCTAGCCACCACATCCTTTGACCATGTCCTGGATGTCAGTTTCTCCTGGAATGAATCTTCCTCTAAAGTCTTCAATTTCTCTGGCCACAGGCTGTATCTTCTGTTCTTCGGTTATTTCAGGCTTAGCAGTTCTTTGAACTCCAGGATCCCTTGATTCTTCTACTTTCTCCTTCTCATGACCCTCCTTCCTTCACTTCCTTCCTTATCCAGCAGAGATTCCCTGGTCCTCGTTTTATTTTATTTTATTTTTTAAAGATTTTATTTATTTATTTGAGAGACAGAATGAGATAGAGAGAGAGAGCATGAGAGGGGGGAGAGTCAGAGGGCGAAGCAGGCTCCCCACTGAGCAGGGAGCCCGATGCGGGACTCGATCCCGGGACTCCAGGATCATGACCTGAGCTGAAGGCAGTGGCTTAACCAACTGAGCCACCCAGGCGCCCGTTTTATTTTATTTTTTGATTTATTTATTTATTAGAGAGAGAGAGAAAAGAGCACTTGCGAGTGGGGTGGGGGAGAGAGGCACAGGGAGAGGGAGAGAGAGAATCTCCAGCAGACTCCCCACTGAGTGAGGAGCCCAACTCGGGGCTCAGTCCCACAATGATGAGATCATGACCTGAGCTAAAATCAAGAGTCAGATGCTCAACCAACTGAGCCACTCAGGCGCCGCCTTGGTCCTCATTTTAGCTACTTTTTTGCCAGTGCTTGAGTAGTAGATACTGTAGGTGACTGCCCAACATCCACTCCAACCAAGATGATGGATCCAAGCTGGTCATGGTCATTTCCGCTCTCTTTCCAGGGGAGGATCAGGTGTGTGACTCACTTCTAGCACTAGAGAGTAGAGTGAGGTGAGGAGAAAGGGACTCGGGGAAAGATTTTCCCATCAAAGAGACAGAAGAATTGACTATCTTTCTTTCTGAGGATGAACCAACAAGACAGTGCAGACATATAGAAAAGAACCTGGATCCTTGGTTATGTTTTCAAGCCATTAAATCAACTCCTAAATTTTGTCCTCCCTATATATGAGACAATAATTTCTTTTATATTTAAGCCAGTTTGAGTCTGGTATTCTGTTACCTTCAGACAAAAGCACCCTTAATAACATAACTCTCAACTTCCAGCAAAAGCTCAGCCCTGGATCAATGAAAATTTCCTTCTATTCTACTTTCATATTTGAACTGCTAAGACTGATAGAGAGAGCAATGGGTCCTTGGCCCTCTAGAAACCTCAGACACCTCTCTACCATCCACCATTAGAAGGAAATTCCCAGTTTTCCCCACCCATCCCCAGCCTCTGTGTTTAGGGTTGCAAAAGACCCAGTTATTACCTGAAGTGGCCAGCTGTCTTGATCAGAAAATAGATTTTTAAAGTTCCAAGGAGGGTGTGTGTATTGGGCTTGGATGGAGTGGAGGGAAGGGGAGATCCTGGGATTAAGAGAAGTCCAGCATTCATGAGAAGTATAAAGCAAGTTTACCCAGAATAAATTGAGTGAATCAGTCATTCCCAGTGCCTGGGTTAAGCTGGGATGGAAAGAAAAGCTTTCTGCTCTGTGTTGTGGGGCTGGCAAGGGAGAGGATTCCCAGGGAAGGGTGACTTAGGGGGAAGAAGGGGCAGAGATGTAGCTTCGTTCACACTGCTTCAGGAACAAATGTAAAAGACCAAAATAGACATGGTAGATACCAATGATTACAAATTCTAAAACTATTTGAACCACTTGGCAAGACCTGATGGGTCCCCGGATGTGGAAGTGGGAGGTAGATCCTGTAGGTGGGAAGGCCCAGGCCCCTATTATAATCTCAGTCACGTAGACGTTGCAATAACCAATTCATGGTTTTTAATTCTCAATGCCACACTGGAATTCCTGTTTTCCCTGTTGGCTCTTCTCCTGTTCACCATAGCAACTGTTTTGATTCTTCTTCACTCTCATCGAACCTCCCACCCCTCTGCCTTGTCTTTCTCTCTCCTCAGGCACATCTGCCTCTTATTTCACACAGAAAATGGATGCCATCTGACTGGGCCAGCCCTCCCTTCCTCACTTACCTGCAACTGTACTCATCTTTTCCTCTATCCCACAGATTTAATCAGCAGGGCTGTTCAGTAGAACTTTCTACAATGGCATACATGTTGTGTATCTTCACTGTCCAACACAGTATGAGCCACATGTGGCTACTGAACACTTGAAATATGGTGAGTACGAATGAAGAACTGAATTTTAAATTTCATTCAATTTTAATTAATTTAAATTTAAATGGCCACACCTGGTTAGTGTCTACCTATTAGGCAGCGCTGGTTTAGTGTAATTCAAAGAAAGACTGTTTTGAATACCAGGGCACTAGAATCTCTCCTAACTCTGTGAAATCCCTAAGCAGTAGACTCTTGACCAACTTATTATAAGAATTCTGAATTAGATGATGAGAGGCAAGGAAGAGAGGGTCAGAAAGGCAGGTTCACAAGAAATTGCCATGGAGAAATATAGAGGGCGAAAAAAGCACTTGACAGGGTCATGAGATTGAGCCTGGATGCAGTGGGCTCCTCACTCAGCTGGGAGTCTGCTTGAGATTCTCTTCCTCTGCCCCTGCCACATGCATGCACTCTCTCTCTCTCTCCCCTCCACCAAAATAAATAAATAAATCTTTTTAAAAAAAGACGGGGGGGACGCGTAGGTGGCTCAGTCGGTTAAGCATCTGCCTTCGGCTCAGGTCATGATCCCAGGGTCCTGGGATCGAGTCCCGCATTGGGCTCCTTGCTCAGCAGGGAGCCTGCTTCTCCCTCTGCCTGCCTCTGTCTTCTCTCTGACAAATAAATAACATCTTTAAAAAAGACAGGGGGGCATCCAGTTATCTTTGTTTGGATTCTCTACCAAAATGCAAACTGTGCACAACACAAACACAAACAGAATGGTGACTTGCATGTCCCTTTGTGTAGCTGATTTTGCTCACTTTTGATCATTCCATCACATTTCAGTTACACATCTTTTGAAATATAGAAAGTTAGAATACCACATCCTCCTGCTTCCACCGACCTCCTCTAAATGGCAAGCCAAATGCTCTGAGACAATATTTTGAGTAATCTTTCTCCTTTGATTTTAAATGCTTTTGTCATTTGCTAAGTACTCACCTATCTTTGTGTTCAATACTTGACTCCATCGTGTTCCATTAACTTATCTGTCAGTTTCCTCACTAGGGCCCTTGAATTATACAGCTTTATATCTCTGTTACTATTTCCTGTCTTCACTGGCTTATTCAGGAACCGCCTTCCGTTGGCTCCTGGGTACGCACTCCTTCCTCATTTTCCTCTCCTTCCCTGATGCCTCTTAGTCCCCTTGGTGTTGGATCCTTCAGAGATCCACCCTCAGGCCCCCTCCATGTCACTATACCCTCTCCCTGGACAGATCCCCTCCCTGCCTCCACTCTTGCCCCTTCTATCCACTTTCCACCGTGCAGCCAGAGTGATTTTACTAAAGTGTAAATGAGGTCATGCCATGACTCTGCTTACAGATCCACCTATTGCTCTCAGGATAAACTCCTGACTCCTTAACAGCAAGCAGCCACAGGAGGTTGAAATAGACTTGAGTTTCCCCAAAGTGGACCCTGAGACAAGGATTCAGGTGCAAGTAGTTAATTTGGGAGGTGAGGCCAGGAAGGGCAGTGGGGAAGTGAGACAGGGAGGGAAGGCAGCCAATACAGGAAGCATTGAGGAACAGGTCACTGCCGTAGGCATCTGGGACTCCCCACTAGGGACCTCTGGGAAACTGCCTGGACTGCCTCAGCGCTGTCCCACCTGAGAGCAGAGGATTTAACCTGAGTCTCCCAGCCTAGCAGCCTCTATTCTCTGGGTGTTGCACTTCTTCACTTCTTCCTCCCTCTCCTTACTTTCTTTCCTTCCTTCCCCTTCCCTCCACCCCTTACCCCTCCTCCTCTACCCCCCTCCACCCTCTTTTACAACCCTCCTCCCCAATAGGCCCCCGAAGCCATGTTTCTTGTGACCCCGCCCACAGCCTTAGGTGATTGGACCAGAGACAGATAGCTAGACCAATCAGATTCACTCTTCTGGGACTCCTGAATTAAGCAGTTGGTCTGTGATCTCATGTGAACTGTGGCCACCTACTGTGGATGCCATGATGGCCTTGCTTGGTGACATGCCCCCAGAGGAGCAGAGAAGTCCGGTGTTTAGGGAGATGCACAGTGGGTGCAGAGAGAGACAGGCAGAGGCGGGACCACACAGCTTCAGACAAACCGAAAGTGCAACCTAAGCGCAGGACATTATAGTTTCCCTATTAATAAGTTCTTACCACGGGGGCGCCTGGGTGGCTCAGTCATTGGGCGTCTGCCTTTGGCTCGGGTCGGGAATCCAGGGCCCTGGGATCGAGCCCCGCATGGAGCCCCGCATCGGGGTCCCTGCTCAGCGGGGAGCCTGCTTCTCCCTCTCCCACTCCCCCTGCTTGTGTTCCCTCTCTCCCTGTGTCTCTCTCTGTCAAATAAATAAATAAAATCTTAAAAAAATAATAAGTTCTCACTACGTTTCCTGCACTTGAGTTCTGTAAGACAACAGTGTTTCCTCAAAAAACTACCTTCTCTGCTAAAGAAAGTCACTTGATTTTTCTGACCTGTAACCAGAAACACACACACACCCTTGAGAAGATAAATTCACCCAAGCCCCCAAGCCCCATTCCATTCATGACTTGACTTCATACTTTACAAAGAAACAAAAACCACCATTCTTGACATTCCACTTTGAACATCTTTGAATGGCTGGAATATTTCCATCTTAACTACCCCTTCCCCCAATCTTCCCTTGACTACACTTCCTGTTAAAAACCACCCTTACCCTCAAGCTGAGTTTAAAGGAAAAGTAGTCCACATCCGTGTCTCTACTCTCTCCCTCGAATCAGTGCCTACATGCACTATTATTTTGCACGGAAGTGTGCCATTCTGAATATGTGATTTTAAGTGTCTATGGGATTTTTAGGTCTGGAGGTTCATAGACTGTACAGGTGTAGAGCTCAGAAGGCAGATTTGGTCTGGAGATAATAGATTTTTAAAATCTAGCCGTGATTTTTAAAAAGTAATGCATGAGTACGGTAGAAAAACTTCACAGAAAGGTGGTAAATAAGTCGCCTGACATTGACAAATCCCCCAGTTCCCTCCCCAGAGACCATCTTATATATCCTTCAGACACAGACAGCTTCACGGACATGGGACCTGTGCAGTTACATAAGGACCCACACATAGAAGGGACCTGAGCTTGATTTAACGCTCTGCTATTGCCATCTTGAAATTCTTTTTTTTTTTTTAAAGATTTTTATTTATTTATTTGACAGAGAGAGACACAGCGAGAGAGGGAACACAAGCAGGGGGAGTGGGAGAGGGAGAAGCAGGCTTCCCGCAGAGCAGGGAGCCCGATGTGGGACTCGATCCCAGGACCCTGGGATCATGACCTGAGCTGAAGGCAGTCGCTTAACCAACTGAGCCACCCAGGCGCCCGCCATCTTGAAATTCTTAATCTTGAATAAGGGACCCCACATTTTCATTTTGCACTGGGCCCCCAAATTATGTAGTAGGCCTATTTCCAGCTATATTCCATGCATAGTTAAACACATGATATACACATGTACCCCTCTTTCCATCCCCTTTTCTTTTAGCATTTGGTGATTCTTAAAAGAATGTGTGTGGGTGAAATTTCCCAGAGAGAAGATGCAGAAGTTATTACTGCTATTTACCAAATATGTCTGCTTCTTCTGTTTCTGGGCACAGAAGGGGATATATGGTGAGACTGCATTTCCTGGTTCCCTGGTAGTTAGATGGGGTCAAGTGACTAGTGTTGACAAATGAGTTAGGGGCTAAAGGGAGTGCATCATTTCTAGGTCAGAGTGTTTTTTTTAAAGATTTATTTATTTTTTAAGATTTTATTTATTTATTTGGCACAGAGAGAGAGATAGCAAGAGCAGGAACACAAGCAGGGGGAGCAGGAGAAGCAGGCTTCCAGCCTAGCAGGGAGCCCGATGCGGGGCTCGATCCCAGGACCCTGGGATCATGACCTGAGCTGAAGGCAGGCGCTTCACGACTGAGGCACCCAGGCACCCCTATTTATTTATTTTAAAGAGAGAGAGCACACAAGTGTGTGCGTGTGCACGTGAGGGGTGGGGGGAGGGGCAGAGGAAGAGAGAGAGGGATAAAATCTCCATCAGACTCTGGCTGAACACAGAGCCCCACCCGGGGCTCTATCCCAGGACCTTGAGATCATGACCTGAACTGAAACCAAGAGTTGAAAGCTTAACCAACTGAGCTAGGTGCCCCAAGGTCAGAGGATTTAATATATGTGCTGCTGAAGCGAGCACAAGGTCAGAGGATTTAAATGCCACTGTAAGACCTGCCAGATTTCTCATTCAAGAGTTCAAGATAGTGGCTGTTCCATTAGTTTTGTTTTCTGAGTGACTACGATGAGCAGAGCCTCCTGGGTGATCGATCCATGGTGAATATTTATTGTGGATGAGAAATAAAAGGACATTGTTTTTAAGCCATGAGATTTGGGGGCTGTTTGTTATTGCAACATAACCTGTCTTATCAGGACTGATAGAAATATAAAAAATACTGAGACAGAATTTGCAGGAACTGACACATAAAAGGAGAAGAGTCACAGAAAGATAAGACAAAGAGTCATAGAGGTAAAGATGAGAAACTAGGGGCGCCTGGGTGGCTCAGTCGGTTAAGTGTCTACCTTCAGCTCAGGTCATGATCCTGGGGTCCTGGGATCCAGCACCCCCCCCACCATCGGGCTCCCTGCTCAGTGGGGAACCTGCTTCTCTCTCTGCCCTTCCCCCTGACTCATGCTCTCTGTCGCATGCACACCCTATCTCCCTTTCTCAAATAAATAAAATCTTAAAAAAAAAAAAAAAAAAAGGATGAGAAACTAGAAGAAGGGGCCCAGGGGAGTCATGGTAATCAATGGAAGAAATTGCTCAAGAGGTAGGGAGTGGTACATGATGTTGGTCCAAAAGTTTAAATAGAATAAGGAATAAAACATATCACTAAATATGGCAACTGAGAACTCAGTGGTAAGCTTATTAAGAACAGTATGCATAAAGTGGTGGTAAGAGAAATAGTAGACAGAGGGCTGAGGAAGCAGAGGGAAGGGCATGAGGGATCAGTGTATGCATTCAGCAGAAAGATCAGGAGCCCTGGCCATGTGCACTTATGAGAAGGGCCAAGAAAATTTACATTCAATCTCACCTTCCTTCTGCTCTCCAGTGTCCTGAACCAAGAGCCAGGAGGTAAGGTACTCTAAAATCATAGGTTATCAGAAAATTTGCTATTGGAAAATGCATCAGTAAGAATGAAATACTCCACTTTTGCCTGGAGGATCTAAGTCACCTTGCCACAGAGAAGCGGCCTCAATTTGCACCTTTGGTGCAGAGCTTCAGATAAAAGGTTTCTAGGCACAACATTCAACACCTGTCTTAGCTTTATTACTTTCAAGGAAGCAGAGCCCTGGGTCCACTTTGCAATCCAGATCTGAGATTGACCATTTTATACAAACCTGCTTTGTTTTGAGCCTATCAAAATCTGCTTTCATTTAAATTTAATCTAGACTCACCATCACCCATAATCCTATGATAACTCTGTCCATTTGATGATGGTGGTAGCTTCTCTGGCATGAGCTCTTTCTCACTGAATGAGTCAGTAAACCTCATTTTGCTGAATGGCAAGTTTGTTTCTGACAGTCTTAGGCTGACTGGGCTAGGTCAGGGTTGTAACTCTAGGGGCAGGGCAGAGAGCAGATCTCAACGGATCTCAAGGGTCACGCGGGAAATATCCAGCATAGAAGTAAAGTCTTCCTCCCCTCCCAGCAATTCTGATTCCCCCCACCATCTACAGACCAGAGTGCTGTGGAGGAAGTGTGGAGAGGGAGAAGAGGGAGATCTTCATTCACCCGGCGTTCATAGACATCTGGGGCTGAACAAAGTGTTGTAGAAATGAATCAGTCAGTCTCTGAGTGGGCCTTGAGGCAATAGAAAGATCTAGGCCCTTTATTAAGGCACAATGGAAGCACTGGGTCTCCTGACATTTGAAGGGCTGCCCCTTTCCCCCAACTGAAAGGAGTCCAAAAAAGTGAAAGGAAAAAGGGGATAAGGGAGAATGCTAAAAATGCCCTTCCTTTGAACACCATCTTTGTGCAGGCGTCTGGGGGAGGCAGGCTGGAGCAGGGTCATCTGCCAGCCAGGCCTGTAGGACTTCCCTTCTCTTGTTTATCCCCAGCCACATCTGGGTTAGCTGCCAGGGCCCGCCCCCACTGTGCCCTCACTGGAGGAACTCAAACATAAAGGCTCCTGCTAAGAATCAGTTTCATTTTCCTGTGTTGTGATTGTTCTGGGAGGGTTGAGCCCTGGTCGAGACCCTAACGGAGAGTGAGCCTCTCACCATGTCAGCCTGTTGCAGCTGGAAAGATGTTTTCCAGTATGAGACAAACAAAGTCCTCCAGATCCAGAGCATGAATTACGGCACCATTAAGTGGGTCTTCCACGTGCTGGTCTTTTCCTACATCGGGTAAGTGGGGTGTGGGGAGAACCCCAAATGTCTGCAGTAGTTGACAGCACAAAAATCCCCAAGTTACAGCTTCTGGTGCTTATCCTGAATTCCATGTGGTTTTAAATCTGAGACTTTTTTTCTCATAGCAAGCTGGGGCTGGAGGTGCCGGGGCGGGGGGGAGGGGTGTTGGGGGGATGCAGCTGCAGGAGGGGGGAAACAGTGCCAGTCTGCTGCGGAAAGAAGCCACAAGAGGCAAAGCGACACTTTGGGTTCTACCCCAGGCCTGCCAGTAGAAACAGGGCAACACCCTGGATTCCGTGGGAGGAGGCAAGGATTCAGAGCACACCTGGTAATAATCCTGGCATCTGTCTGAATCATCACCGCTTAGGGGAGGAATAGGATCAGACTCGTCAAGGTAACTTTAGGTCCTCTCTAGTGTCAGGAAGGCCCCCTCTTGCTCTTTTTCATTTTTGTTTCTTAACAGCTTATTGAGATATAATTCACACACTATACAACTCACTCATTTGAAGTGTACAATTTAGGGGCACCTGGATGGCTCAGTTGGTTAAGCATCCAACTCTTGATTTTGGCTCAGGTCATGATCTCAGGGTCGGGGGATTAAGCTCCATGTCAGCTCCGCGCTCAGCGTGGAATCTGCTTGAGATTCTCCCTCTCCCTCTCCCTTTGCCCCTCGCCCTGCTCGCGAGTGCACTCTTTCTCAAATAAATAAATAAATAAATCTTTAAAAAAAAATCAAATGTACAATTTAGTGGGTTTTAGTATTCAAAGTTGTGCAACCATCACCACAATCAATTCTAGAACATTTTCATCACCTCAGAAAGAAACTCCACAGCCCTGAGCCATCACTCCCAACCATTCTGATCCCCCATAGCTCTGGTGACCAGTGGGTCTACTCTCTGTCTCTGGGATTTGCCTATTCTGGACATGTCATAGAAATGGAATCATGCACTATGTAGTCCTTTGGGTCTGGTTTCTTCCACTCTGCATCATGTTTGCAAGGTGCATCCATGTTGAAACATGTATCTCTACTTCATTCCTCTGTATGGCCAAGTAATATTCCATTGTCTGGATAGACTTTTTTTTGGGAGGGGGTGGACATTTGGGTTGTTTCCAGTTTGGGGCTATTATGGATAATGGATAATGCTGTTATGAATATGGGTGTATGCATGTTTGCATGAACATGTTTGCAGTTTCCTTGGGTATTGTACCTACAAGTGAAACTGAAAGATCATTCAGTAACTTTATTTTTTTTTAAAGATTTTATTTATTTATTTGAGAGAGAGAGAATGAGAGAGAGCACATGAGAGGGGGGAGGGTCAGAGGGAGAAGCAGACTCCCTGCCGAGCAGGGAGCCCGATGCGGGACTCGATCCAGGGACTCCAGGATCATGACCTGAGCCGAAGGCAGTCGCTTAACCAACTGAGCCACCCAGGCGCCCATCAGTAACTTTATTTTTGACATTTTAAGGAATGACCCATTTTCGGAATGGCTACACCATTTCATATTCCCACCAGCAATGTATGTTCCAATTTCTCCACAAGCTTACCAAACACTTTCTCTTGTCTGTTTTTTTGGATTATGGGCATCCTAGTGAGTGGTTCTCATTGTGGTTTTGATTCACAAATAGTTCCTTAATGGCTAATGCCCCATTGCTCTTTGTGATGATGATGATGATGATGATGGTGAAAACTTGCATCTCTAAGGTCAGACAGGGTAGTTTACTGGCTAAGGTTAGAGCAACCTATTTGATAATCCTGGCTAAGTTTCCTTGGCCAGGTCACTTAACCTCTCTAAGCCTCCCTTTCTGCATCTGTTCGTAGAGTTGTCATAATTAAACAAGAAAAGGCATGGCAAACACTTCTCGATGTCTGGCATAGGGTAAGAGCTCCACAAATAGCAGCTATCTTTAAAAATAATCTTTTTGACTTAAAAGTTAAAAAGATTATTCTTTGGGTATTTACCCAAAGAAAATGAAAATACTACTTGGAAAAGATACATGCATCCCTATGTTTATTGCAGCATTATTTACAACAGCCAAGATATGGAAGCAACCCAAGTGCCCACTGATAGAGGGATGGATAAAGAAGATGTAGTATATATACAATGGAATATTGCTCAGTCATAAAAAAAGACTGAAATCTTGTCATTTGCGACACCATGGATGGACCTAGAGGGTATAATGCTAAGTGAAATAAGTCAGTCAGAGAAAGACAAATACCATATGATTTCACTCATATGTGGAATTTAAGAAACAAAACAAATGAATGAAGAAAAAAATGGATGCAAACAAAAAAACCAGACTCTTAAATACAGAGAACAAACTGGTGGCTGCCAAAGGGGAGGTGGGTGGGGGGGATGGGTGAAATAGATAAAAGAGATTAAGAGTACACTTATCTTGATGAGCACTGAGAAATGTATAGAATTGTTGAATCATTATATCCTACACCTGAAACTAATATAACACTATGTTAATTATACTTGAATAAAAAAAAGAATAAAAAAATAATCTTTTTTAATATAACAGACACTTTCATATACATTCTCTCCTTTGACTGTCAAAGTAACCATGTCCACGCCTGGGATTTGAGATCTGGAAATGTGAATTCAATAATCCTTCACCACTTTGAGCCTTGGTTTCCTTGTCTGTAAAATGGGGACAAAGGTTGTTGTAAGGATTAAATGAGTTATTAAATGCAAAGTTGCTTGAAAAATAGCTGGTGTATGGCAAGCCCTCACCAAGTGTTAATTCTTCTTCTTAATAATATTATTAGGATTATCACAATTTGATTCATATATTCACTATACGACAAACACTAAATAATAAACACATATATTAAATTCTAAAATAAGACACGTTACTTGAGCCAGATATCATAGAACTGATGATGAAGAGCATAGTTAGTAAATGCGCCTTTATGTACCAGTACATAGATCATGTGTCACAATTCCAATGTAACAGGTGACGTGATTTCCTGATATTCTTGGCACACAATTTCTTAAAAGCAGATTCTTATATATAAGAACAGATTATTATGAGAGCACCTTGTAATGATAAATATTTTTCTCTCATATGGTGGAATCTTATCTTCCATGCATTTAACTCCCTCAAATCCAGTAATGCATGTTCCATGGGAGCCTGGAGAGAGCGCAGTTTCAACAGGGCAATGACCAAGCAAATGTGTGCCCCAGACCAGGCATGAGATGGGGTATCTAAGTTGGGGATCCTTGTCAGTCTGTTCCCAATGCTTTCGATGGAGTGACCATCTTACCACCCTACCTGTGAATCTAGATACATACTCTCCACCCTACATGCCCCCTAAAATAAACCACCTCTTTCATCTTCACCTGGAGCAAAACTCGAAAAACAGCAACTTGTTCCAGAACTGGAGGAAAAAAATAGGCTCTGATGCACTTGTTGGAAGGTAGAAGGTCTGTTTGCTGCGCCTTGTGGACAACTGAAGGTTTTACCAAAGGCGGCATTGACAAGACATGATTTTTACCTGAAGCACTGACTTTAGAAGGTGACCCCTATGTAAAATGCTACTCCATTTTTTTTATATTTTAAAAGATAAAGTTAACGAAAAACTATTGCCAGGTTTGTTTTTTCCCTCTGTGTTAATGGAATATCTATTTACATCCCACTGAATGGAGTCCCATAGACCACAGCTTGGGAAATGCTGCCTTAAGTTGTACTGTGAGGCCTCAAGTTGATAAAACTGCAACTTGGCCATTTGTAAAAAGGGTAGACCCATGGTGCACAGGGATTAGGTGTGGTAGTTTGCACCAAATAGGACTGGTATGGACCACAGGTTGGAAGTCCAGACAGGCTCACGTAATATTCAAGATATGTAGCAGCAGGTGGAGGGTTCTAGCCATGGAGTCCTCGGTTCAGAGTCTGTCCATACTAGGGTTGCCAAGGCAAAGAGCCAGGATAATGAAGTAAGACAGGGCTTCAGTTATTGAGACTGGGGTACAAGGAAGGGGCTGTCACTAGAAGAAATAAGACAAGAGGCTGGTTAGCTTCTCATAGTCCCTCAAAGTTCAGATAGGACTTAAAGGCAGGGGCTGCAGCTATATGCAGGGTAGAGTGGTTCCAGCTTCCAGGGTTACAGGATGCTGAATAGGCCTGTGCTGGTCAGAATTGTTTGGATAGTAAGTGACAGAGACCTAACTCAAGTTAGGCACCAAGCCACACAGTGGAAGAGATGGAGCTGCCCTCAGACATGGATGGTTATAAAAGCTCAAACTATGTCATTGGGTTGGGTCTCTCTCCCCCACATCGTGGCTCTATTTGGCTTTGTTCTTGAATAGGCTCTCTATGTAGCAAGATGCCACACTCATATCATCAGTAACTCCAGAGGAACAGGCAAAGCCTTTTCTGATAGCTGTGGCATGAAAGTCCCAGTAAAGTCTCTGGTTGGTAGAGCTTGAATTACATATCCACTCCTGAACCAATCCTCGTGGCTGGGGGCATGGTGTCCCCTGATTGGCCAATCCTGAGTTATGTGCTCACTCCTGTGGCAGGAAGTAGGGACAGGGTGCAGGGCTCAAGGAGCCCAATCTGAACCACATCCAGTGACTTTACCTTAGGAAAGAAGAATACTGTTGCCGGAAGAAATGGGAAAAGAAAGGGGGGGTGGGGCAAAGGAAAAACATCCATTACAGGGTCTTTCCAAAAGCCAGAAATTCCAGAGACTTCTGAAGTCTACTGCTCTATCCTTGGCTTGTTTCAGCCCTGCACCTAGGCTGTGGAGACTCTGCTCCAGGTTATTGCCAGGGCAGGGCCCTTGGTATTCTCAACAGAGATTTCCTCTGAGAATCAGCTCCTAGAATTCCACAGGGCTTTCCAATCCATGATTGTTTTGTCCTCTGGTCTCAATGAGGTGGGAAGAATGGGATAATGATGATTATACTCCCAGGAAAACTAACTGAAAAAACCTGAATGACAATAAAAATAACTTCCGTATACAGTTGGCTTTACTTATATCATCTCAATTGATATGCTGGGATGTAAGTGTTCTTTTCATTATTGCACAGATAAGGAAAGAAAAGCTATGAAAGATGGAGTTAATTTCTAAAAGATCATCCAGGTAGAAAGTGTGTTTCAAAAAGGATTCAAATCCAAAACCAATCCAATGCTCTTAACCCAGAAAGCACACTACTGAAGGGTAACTGGGCAGACTGTGAAAGCCTGAGTACTAGGCCTCCTCAATCCCTGGCCAATCAATGCTTCTTCCTTCTTCACCACGAACTTTGTCTTTCTGGGTTGGCCTGGGCAAGTGCAGGACAGGGAGGGAAGCTGAAATGAGGATCCCATAAGCTTACCCTTTTCTATTGTTCATTCATTCTCCCAAATAAATTTTAGACTATATACTATAAGTCAGGCACTGTTCATGGCTCTAGAGATTATAACAGTGAGTGAAACAAAGTTCCTACAACTCATGGGGTTATATGCCAGTGGAGGAGAGAGATATGATACAAAAAAAGCAAAAAAAGACATAATAAAATATCTGATGGTGATAAATGCTATGAAGAGTAATAAAGCAAAGAACAGAATGATAATGGGCAAATGTGAATGCGTGTGGGATAGAGACATTTGGGCTGAGCTCTGCATGAAGGGAGGGAACAAGACATGAAGTATCTAGGAGAAGAGTATTTCTGGTGAAGGGAACAGCAAGTACAAAGGCCCTGAGGTAGAGACTTGATAGGGCGTTCAAGGAAAAGCAAGGTCAGTATGGCTGGAGCAGAGGAAACAAGTTAGTGAATGAGAGGAAGGGCATGAACTGGAGAGATAACACTGGTGGGGGAGGAAGGGCAGATCATTCAGGGCCTTGGAGGCCACTCTGAGTTCTCTGGATTTTATTCTGAGTGAGTTGAGAAGCCGTAGGAGGATTTTAAGCAGAGAAGTAAAAGATATTTTCATTTTCTTGGGAAGATTTCCCTCTTCCTTGGAGACCAGCCCTCTCAGAAGATTTTCCAGTGCATACAGAAGAGTAGGGAAGATTGAGAGAAAAACAGGAGAACAAACTCCACTCAAACTGCTTCTTCTCCCTTACCCAGTCAACCTCTACTCAGGCTAACAGAAAGCACCATGGAGATGGTGCTTTGTGCTGGTTTGTGGCTGTTAAATGTAATTCCTGGCTGGCTGCCTGTTTCATGGGAGGGTTGCCACACACCTCCCTGTGAGATTGGGCCTTTTCCCCAACTGAGTGGAAGTGAGTTCACCACAGAGATGGGAGGGGACACCAGAGGCCGGGGAGGGGCAAATCCAACCCAGGCATGGCCCCCCTATGGCTCCTGCCACTTGAGGGCAACAAAAACATGAAGAGATTTGCCACATTCTCATCCTACCCTGAACTCCTGGGTGATGTGATAGAGATGGGGGTCCAGAGAAAACCCACTTCAGGAGGAGACTGCTTCTAGGAAGAGGAGAATCCAGCTATCTGATTCAAGGGACCGAAAGAACAGCGAATGCACATATCTGAAAGCAAAAAAGAGGAGCAGCCCGAAGGACAGCATGTTCCAGAAGCTGGTGAGAGAGGAGGGAGGAGCAGGGGCTAAGGGCAGAGAGGTAGGCAAGGGCCAGACCACGGGAAGAGTTGGAATTTGTTCCTCAGGGCCATGGGAAGCCGCTGACAGGGTTTACAGAGGGGATTGCAACCATTTGATTCCTGTTTCTAAAAGTGCTCTTGGGCCTCTGTGCAGAAGCAGATGATAGGGGGCAAGAGTGATGTGAGGAGGGCAGTGAGAGGGGCGCCAACATCGCCCAGATGAGAGAGGCGGTGAACCGGATGATAACAGGATAGCACAGGTGGGCAGAAGTGGTCAAAACAGGGATAAGTTTTGGAGGCAGAACTGACAGATTTGCTAGGAGGGGGAAGATGACTCGGGGTTCCCAGGTGGATGAGGATGCCTTTACTGACAGGAGGAAGACTGAGGGGCAGCAAACTTGTTGACCAACAGCATTGTCAGCCATGTCAAGCAAGCAAACAACTACTACCATCTTTCGGCATCCCTCCATTAATGTCTACACTAAAACATTAAGAAAGCTGGAGGCACACAGTCTACTGAAATGGTCGTTTCAAATGAATAAATTTAGCTTTATGGAGAGCTTGCCTGGTTGTCCTGGTTTTCTCATTTCACCTTGGAAACCGAGGTTTCTCTGTGGACCAGTTCTCACACACGCACGGGCTTCTAGGCACCACCACTCCAGCCCAGCCTCCCACCCAGGGCAGGAACCTCCCAGCCCTCCTGGGTTTTTAACACAGTGCTGAAAAGAGGAACGATGGATTATTCACAGAGCAGCACGCATCAGCTGGCTGACGTGCAAGATGCCAAGAAGGGGAGGCAAAGGTGGGACTGGAGAAGCCAGCAAGGATCATATTATGAACAGCCTTGAACTTCATCCTGAGGACACTGAGAAAGCACGGAGAGTCTTCCCCACCCTGCCACCAACATTTCATTATGAAAAATTTCAACCATATAGATTTGCCTTTTCTAGACAATATTTCTTCTCAAACTCAGCAGAGCGGATTCTGTTTAGAACCAGATACCCTGCCCAGTATAATACTAACATCTCCTTATTACAGAAAAAGAAACAATGACCCAGAGAAATTAAGTAACTTAACACACGGCCATGTAGCTAGTAAGTGGTAGAGCCAAGACTGAACCCAAGCTTCTCACTCCAGAGCCCAGACTTTTACTACTAAATCACATAGAATATGGAGGAGACAGGAGCACAAATGGAGGCAGGGAGACCATTCAGGAGGCTACTGGGTGGTCCAGGTGAGAGGTGATGGTGACCTGGACTGACAGTGGTAGAGGAGAGAAGTAGATGAATAGCATTAGGAAGATAAAACAAGGTTTGACAATTGAATGGTTGAAGGGTAATGAGGGAAGGGAATCTAAGGAATGTTTCTGGATTGGGCAACTGATGTGTGGTGGGAGAACTTATTGGGATAGGAATGGGGGGGAGCCCATCTGGGGTGGAAGATGAGTTCAGAACTGAAGGCACTGAGTTTGTCATGTATATGGGACATACAAATTTAGATGCTTAGTAGATAGATAGGTGAATCTGGAACTAGAGATAGAGCTTTTTATATCACCAGCGTATAGACGGTAAGTAGAACCATGGAAGTAGCTACAATTGACCAGAAAGCGCAGATGTAAATGAGAAGGCAAGGAGGGCTTAGAACAGACCCCTGAAGAATGCTAACATTTAAGTGATGGGGAGCACAGAAGTTCCTGAAGGATTCTCAGATGGGTGGCCATGAAGATCCAAAGAAAGTCAGGAGAATGTGGATTCCAGGAAGCTAAGGGAAGAAGGGGAAGGGGTTGCATGGTCATCGGGGTCAAATGCTGCTGCGAGTTTTATGAAGATCAGATCTGTAGTATGTCTATCAGATGTAGCAAGGATGACGTTGCTGTTTACTTGGCAAGAGAGGCTTTAGAGAAGTGGTGGAGAGGGAGCCAGACTGGAGTGGGCGGAGGAGTGAATGGAGATGCAGAAAGGGATGTGGTGACTCACTCTTTCAAGGGACTTGGCTACAAAGGAGAAGAGAGGCACTGAGTGGTGGTGGTAGGAGAAGAATGTGGGGTCAGGAGAGGGTTTATTTTTAAGGTGGGAAATGATGTCGGAATGTAGATGAAAAGGAGATCAGAGAAAGGGAGATGATGAGATAAATGAAAATCACCACCACCACCATCATCATCATCATCGTCTGTCACCAACTAGCAACCACAAAGAAAGCTTATTCTTTTCTGGGACTAACCATTAGACATTTCTTCCTTACACTGAGCCCAAATCAGTCTCCCTGTATTCTACCCTTTAGTCAGAGTTCTGCCCTGTGATCTCTCTTGTAGTTGACACTCTTCAAATGGCTGTAACCTGCTACTGCATTTTTCCTTTACTATCTCAGCCAAGCCCACACAACCACACTCTTGTTTTGTCAAGGCTCTCTTAAAAGTGGTGCATGCACTCTTGCTTTGCTGGTGGAAGCATGAAATGGCTCAACTTTTTGTGGTTTGGCAAAATGAATTGAAATATGAGATGTATACATCCTTTAACCCAGAAATTTATCTGAGGGTGTGAAATTTATCTTTGGTGTGAAAAGATTCTTTTGCAAGTACATGCCTGGCGACATGAGAGAGGAGGGAGGAGAGGCAATGAAGCATAGTGCTGAAGAGAACAGACTGAGCCTCCATGGTGAAAGACTGAATGTTTACCCCCCGAAAATCAAGAACAAGACAAGGATGCCTGTTTTCACTGCTGCTATTCAACATTGTAATGGAAGTTCTAGCCAGAGCAATTAGGCAAGAAAAAGAAATACAAGCCATCCAAATTGGAAAGGAAGAAGTAAAACACCACTCAGATAATATGATCCTATATATGGAGAATCCAAAAGAAGTCACAAAAAGCAATTAAAGTTAATAAACCAATTCATTAAAGTTTTGAGGTACAAGATCAACACATAAAAATCAGTTGTGTTTCTGTACACCAGCAAGAGAAAATTAAAAAAGGAAATTAAGAAAATAATTGCATTTATAATAGCATCCAAAAGAGCATAAGCTGTGGGGCCAGTGTTGCTACTCTGTGTCTTAGTCTGTTGGGGCCACTATAACAAAATACCACAGATGGAGTGGCTTATAAACAACAGAAATGTGCTTTTCACAGTTCTGGAGGCTGGGAATTCTAAGATCAAGTTGCTGGCAGATAAGGTGTTCGGTGAGTATGCACTTCCTGGTTCATAGACAGCCATTGTTTTGCTGTGCCCTCACATAGAAGGGGCAAGGAGTTTCTGGAAACTCTTTTATAAGGGCATTAATCCCTTCAGCCCTCATGACCTAATTACTTCCCAAAGGCCTCACCTCCTAATGCCATCACACTAGGGGTTAGGTTTCAACATTTGAATTTTAGGGAGTCACAAACATTCAGTCCATAGCACTATGTGAACTTAGGCTCACTTTGTCTGTACCACAGTTTGCTCAGATACAAGGTGGGGATAATACCAGGACCTTCCTTACAGGGTTGTTTTGGGAGAGGTGAGAAATGAAAGAGTTAATATATATTATTAACATATGCTTAAAAGAGTGCTTGGCACACAGTAAGAGCTGTATCAGGGTTACCAAAAAAATGTTTACAATTGGAAAAACTGAGCAAAACTTCTAGTTAAATATCCACCAGGAAGAGACAGGGGGCAAATTATCACAACTCGCCTCTTAGGTTGAACTATATGGAATTGCCAATATCTACTCCTTTGGTCTAAAAAATGAGCGGGCGCCTGGGTGGCTCAGTTGGTTAAGCGACTGCCTTCGGCTCAGGTCATGATCCTGGAGTCCCGGGATCGAGTCCCGCGTCGGGCTCCCTGCTCAGCAGGGAGTCTGCCTCTCTCTCTGACCCTTCCCCCTCTCATGCTCTCTATCTCATTCTCTCTCTCAAATAAATAAATAAAAAATCTTAAAAAAAAAATAAAATAAAATAAAAAATGAGCAATTTCATATGTTCCAATCTAAACACTAGAATGCTCTGTAGCCATTAAAAGTCATTCCATATCATAGATCTATCTTTATCATAATGTTTATCACTACTGTTGTGGAAAGATTTAATAATATATTATTGAGTAAAAATAGCAAGTTACATAAAGCATGTAGAGTGTAGCCATGTTTGGGTGTCAAGGTGTGGGCATAAAGAGATACCTGGAAGATACTCTGTTTCAACAGCAGTAACCTCTGGGAGGGAGAATGTTAGAAGCTCTTCATATTCTTTGTGCAGTTCTGTGAAATTTACACTTTTACAACAATTAAAGAGGTTTTCTTGAAAAATGTGGCTCATAAAACCCAAACACAGGGCTGCCTAATGTGGCCATAGGCCATTGGCTTACCACCACCCAAGAGTGAAATATTCTACTTCTTTCACTGAAGCTTAAGATAACACTAGTTGTTTGTTTTGTCGTTTTGTTTTCTTCTGGATGATATAACATAATGTTGGTTCATATGGGCTCAGGATTATCTAAAAATTTCGGGCCTCTAACAAAAACTTCTGCCACCTTGGGTGGGCTCTTTTTTGTACTGGCATAACTGAGTTTTTTAGTTCAAGGTCAGGATTTTACATGTATCTATTATATTTCCTCTAGTTGATAAACTTTAACTAATAGATTAAGATTCACTCTCTGTTCTCCATTGAATGTGTAGTTGAAGTTGAATGTGTAGAAAGTACTGTATTCTGGAATACAAGTTCTTTGAATGAGAGAGAGCATTTGGGAAGCATTATAAGGAAGGGTTTTCCAGAAGCGTTGGCTGATGGAAAAGAAATGCAATAGCCAAAGGAAATTAGAAGTGAAGATGATGTCTTAGTTAAGCCGTGGGTAACAAGGAACTGAAACTCCTTCACTCTAGCTCAGGAATAGGTGGGGTAGGGTGAAGCCTGGGCGGGCCAGGGGCCGGGGGGAGCTCTTATAAAGCTACAATAGGCCAACTATATTGGGGTAGGCTGAATAATGGCCCACAAAAGATTTCCACTCCCAATCCCCAGGACCTATGAATCTGTATGGGCAAAAGGAACTTTGCAGATGTGATTGAGTTCAAGGTCTTGAGATGGGGAGATTATTCTTGATTATCTGAGTGTCCCCAATGTAATCACAAGAGTCCTCAAAAGAGGGAAGCAAGAGGGTCAAAGTTAGAAAAAGAAGATATGACAACGGGAGCTGAGGTTGGAGTGACGTGGCTGGGAGCCCAGGAATGCCAAGACAGCTTCTAGAAGCTGGAAAAGGTGAGGAACAGATTCTCTCGTGGAGCCTCCAGCCCTCCAGGAGTCACCTTGATTTCAGCCCCATAAGACCAATTTTAGGTATCTGACCCCCAGAACTAAGAGAATAAATTTGCATGAAGACACTAAGTTTGTGGTAATTTGTTACAGGAGCAATGGAAAACTAATACAATCGGTACTTAACTTGCCTTGGGGGTGCAGGCTCCCCTCCACTTTCTTCTCAGTGGATCTCTTGCTGTCCTTGGCCCCTTGCGGACCTCACCCCACTGCTGAGTGGGGCAGGGATGGAAATAATTGGATTCTTCTCTTGGGGTTATAAATACAGAAAGCAGAGGCTGTGGGCTCAAGTTCTCCATGAGGTACAGAGGACAGTGTCCAGGGCCCACAGTTCCTTTAGGCACCAAGAAAATGTTGGCCTTGGGGTAAGTGTCAGTTACCCAGATTTGAGGGTGGTTCACTTTCAGATCCCATCCTTTCACTTTAGAGTTACCTTTACTCAGTGAGCCCAGGCGCTGTGAGGGAGGGTCAAGCTTTGCTGAGCTGTGCTTCCCGGCCTGAGGCCCTCTGAGGGCTCTCTCACCATGCTGGCATGGGCCCGGGGCCCCCTGAGGTGCCAATAAGAGAAAGCCCTTCATATTCAGAGTGTGCAGGTCCTCTTCATGGTGGGCACCTTCATCTACACCTGTTGAGTTGGTGCTGTGTGCAAGCCTCAGAGCTCCACAGCTGAGCTCATTCTCTGTCCTTCGCTCCTCCCCATCCCTCTGCAGCCCCCCTCTGAGGCCAGACCTGCCTGTGAGTGCCCACTTCCCCTCACATTAGTCCTCTTCCGACCTCCCCAGGCTCAGCAGCTTTCCATCCCACCATCTCTTTCTCCCCATCCTACAAGGCGTCAGTAAGCCCCCAGCTCCTTCCTGCCCATGCACCAGAGGGACCAGTGGGTTTTTGGTCTTCAGCATGCACAGAATCGTAGCTTCTTCGAGCTGAAAGTTCACAGGGATCAGAGAGCCAGGCAGCCGTCCCCTTGTTCAGGGACTACACCAATGGCCAGAGGTGACATGGCTTGTCTGAGTCTTAGGGACAGTCATTAGGGCAGGATACCATCAACTCTTTTCCTCTTTTTTTCCTTTGATGCAGCTCTTGTATGATAGGTTCATTATCATACAAAGACAAGTTTTCTGACTTATGAGATGGTTGGATTCCGTTACAGCTGATCTATAATATGTTGTGTGCCTGAAATGAATATGACAGATTCAAATCGAGCTTCCCAAATGGTGGGCCAAACTAACCCAGTGTTATTCTGGGAGAATGTCGCCATGTCTGACATGGAAACACTGCACAGACCATGTTCACATTGTTATGCTAGGCTGAAATACGCTGTCAAACAAGTATTATATTTATCTATGGAACTGTATGTCATAGCTCCTTCTCGTATATGCTGATTGGACCTAAAATCTGGATCTCTAGCTCCAAAGTCCTTCTTGATGAGATTTCTTTTTTCTTTTATTTTCCTTAGGGTTTTATTTTTGGGTAATCTCTACACCCAACATGGGGCTCGAACTCACAACCCCAAGATCCAGAACTGCACACACTCCACCAACTGAGCCAGCCAGGCACCCTTGGTGAACTTTCTCTTTTAATGAATGGTATATAAATACTAAAATATATTGACAAAAATATAGTAAACACCCATGTACCACCATCCAATTTAAGAAATAAAATATTATTAATCCAGTTTTAGCTCCCTGCAGACCCGGCCTGGATCCCACTCTCTTTCCTCTCCTCTTATAAACACCATGCTGAATTTGGTATTTGTCATTCTGTGTTTGTTTTTATATTTCTACAACATACGTCTATAGCTAAAAAACATTTTTTCCTTTTTTTATTGGGGTGAGATTCATATCACATGAAATAACCACTGTAAAGTGATCAAATCAGTGGCATTTAATAATACATTGTTGTACATCCACCACCTCTATCTAGTTCCAAAACATTTTCACCACTCCAAAGGGAAACCACACGCGTTCATAGTCACTCTAGCTCCCCAGCCCCGGGCACCCATCAGTCAACTCTCTGTCGCTGTGGATTTACCTATTCTGGATTATTTTACATAAAGAGAATCATACAACATGTGACCTTTTGTATTTGTCTTCTTTTCCTTCGCATAATGTTTTCGAGGTCCCTACACAGTATAGCATGTCTCAGTACTTTATTCCTTTTTATAGCTGAATAATATTTCATCACACAGGTAGACCACATTTTGTTATCTATTTGTCCACTGCTGAATATGTGGGCTGTGTCCGTCTTTAGGCTATTATGAA
Organism: Leptonychotes weddellii; assembly: GCF_054177405.1. Lineage (NCBI taxonomy): Eukaryota > Metazoa > Chordata > Mammalia > Carnivora > Phocidae > Leptonychotes > Leptonychotes weddellii. The sequence goes on from NC_138381.1 coordinate 74,928,308, forward strand.
TAGTGCTGCTATGAGCATGCGTGGACAGGCATTTGTTTGAATGTAGAATGCTGTTTTGGATTTCTTTAAACTTTACATCATACTGTGGCATATAGGGCTAAGAGGTCTGGCTCTGGGCTAGACGGTAGACCAACTGAGGACCTCAGTTCTGCCACTGACGATCTGTGTTATCTTGGGCAATTTCCTTTACCTCTCAGCCCATTTTCTCATCTATAAAAGTGATGATAACAGTAACCATCTCCTATTGCTGTGAAGATTAAACAGATGACGCATGAAGAGCCCTTGGCATGTACTAAGTGCTCGATAAAGGGCAGCTGCTCTTATCAATATTAATTATAAACCAGGTGGATGTTTCTGGAAAATAGGTGGCTGACCTGCTGGACACATCCTTAAGCATTGATGTGTTGCTCAGCCCCAGGACAAAACAGGTGGACCAATCTGGAGCTGGACTCTGGTATTTGAGAAGTTGCCCTGTAAATCAGGGTCTATATTAGGCAATTTTGGAGACTGACATTGGGGGCAATCATTTCCATCACGTGATGAGAGCTCATAGCGTGCCAGATATGATGCTGAGGAGTTTGCACACATACCTCATTTCATCCTCACAACCACCTCTGAGGTAGGTACAACGATTCTTCCCACTTTACAGATAAGGAAAATGAGTCACAGAGAAGGCAGGTAGGTAGGCTGCCCAAAGTCACCCAGAAAAGCCAGCATGTGAATGGAGGGAGCCTTCGGAACCTGCATCCAACACCACTACACTGTGCCTTTGTTGAGAAAACCACTTATGCTTTTCTGTGTCTGCCATTTAGCTTTGCTTTGATCAGTGACAAGCGGTACCAAAAGAAAGAACCTCTTATCAGTTCCGTGCACACCAAGGTGAAAGGGATAGCAGAGGTGAAAGTGGAGATATTGGAGAATGGAATGAAGAAGATGGTGTCTGGGGTCTTTGACACTGCAGATTACACCTTCCCCTTGCAGGTGAGCTCTTGTCAGCAACTCCCAAGGACTCCTCCCTGGTCACTGTCACCAGGGCCCTGCCTCCCTCCCCTGGGACCCTTAGCCTCATGTCAGAAAAACACTGGCCCTATTTTAAAAAGCTCTGTGAAAATCCCAACTGAGAAAACCTAAAAATTGCAAAATTGGGTCAAATCCAGCAGCTCAAAGATGATTCTTTGCTTTATCGAGTCCTACGGGGTTTCTCAAAATAGCAGTGTGATCTGGTGCATTTAAAGCACGGTTTGATTCACTCACAACTTGATATATACACAGCTTTTTAGAAGCAGGGCCATCAAGTCAGCAAGGTCTGCCTAGATCCAGAAGGACAAAGAACTTCCTGCCTGGACAGGACTGGCCCTTCTAAATTGTTTGTGTGGAGTTTTATCAACAAAAATGTCTCTAGAAAAAAAACACTCACTCAGATACATTTTTACACAAGGGAAAGGAAAGAGATGACAAAGACAGGAAGGGTGTGGATCACAGGGAGAGGCTATGTGACTGCTTACATTTGCGAGAAGAGAAAATAAAAGTAGAATAGTCAAAAAGGAGACTCAAAGTAGGAATGAGAACACCAAAGAACAGATAGGGAGGCTGGAGGGACAAAGGGACACTTTTGCAGCCTCTGGGAGCTGGGGTACTTTGCAAAACCATAAAACCCAGGCCACTATCTGTTTGTTTCTGGGGCCGGGGGGAGAGCTGGTTCAGTAAGATCTCCAGCTATTTCCTGGGTTGTGGGCTGCCTTTTGCCCTTTAATTAAAATCCTGGATAATCTGAACAGCGTTCTGATGAAGCCAACACCCCACCGCCCCACCCCCACTCCCCAGGTCTCTTAAGTTTCAATTTAATGGGATTTTATGGTGTCCAAAAAATGACAAGGCTGCTTTTGAGGCTGGAATGGAAAATGAATACTCAATCAGTTTGAATGTCCCTTTGCTCTCCTTTAGCTCAGCAGGGCGGCACATCCAGCTTTGATATTAAGCCCTCAGCACAGTCCAAGTTTCTCCCAGACCTGATTTCTAGAGTGTAGTTTAGAAAGGTGGAAGGTTCGCCCCCAGGCACTGAGCAGGCTGGATTATTATGATTAAGTAGCTCTGCTCTCCAAGGCCTGGCATTTGCCTCCTCTCCTCTTTCTCTGCAGGGGAACTCCTTCTTCGTGATGACAAACTTTCTCAAGACAGAAGGCCAACAGCAGGGGTTATGTCCTGACGTAAGGAGGGGACCTGGAGTGGTCGGGCGGGTGAGGAGAGTTGCTGGAGGGGGTACAGGTCAGAGGAAGATGATGGGCAGAGGCCATTTTCACACTACGGTCAGGCTCTGGTTCCCCTAAGACCGGCCATTAAACCTGCTCCCTAGAACACAGAAAGTCAAATGGGCCTAAACTAGTCATCGCATTTCTCTTTTCCTTCTTCTGTCCTCAGGCCGGAGGCCTAGCTGACCTCATTTTCTGAAGCCAGGAAAAAGTGCTGGCTGGCACCCCTTCCTTCCCATTTCCTGCTGAGCCTTCGTGCTTGTGGCTTTGCCCAGTTCTGCTCTCCAGCCCGGGGGCCCTTCCCTGAAAGTGGTACCTGGCTGCCTTGGCGTCTGCTTTTTAGAGTTTTATTTTTATTTTTTATTGACATATAACTCATATGCCATAAAGTCCTCCATTTTAAAGTGGAGAAATGAGTGGGTTTTCGTATTTTCACAATGTTGTACCACTACCCCACTACCTAATTCTAGGACATTTTCATCGCCCCAAAAAGAAGTCCTGTACCCATGAGCAGTCACTCCCCATTCCCCCCCTTCCCTCAGCCTCTGGCAAGCACTGATCTACTTTCTGTCTCTGTGGATTTGCCTACTCTGGGTATTTCGTATCACTGAGATCATACGATATGTGGCATTTTGGGGCTGGCTGCTTTCACTTGGAATCACGTTTTGAAAGGTCATCAGTGTTGTAGCAGGTGTCGGTGCTTCCTTCCTTTTTATGGCCAAATCATATCCATTGTATGAATGCGCTACGCTTTGTTTGTCCTGATGAATATTCGGGTTGTTTCTACTTTTTGGCTACTGTGAATGGTGCTGCTGTGAACATTTGTGTACAAGTTTTGGTGTGGACAGAGGCATTTGCATTTCTGTATCTTAAGAGACACACATTGCTTACTCCCCACTATCCTGTCCTTCTCCCTGCAGTTTCCCACCCGAAGGACGATCTGTTCCTCTGACAGGGGTTGTAAAAAGGGACGGATGGACCCGCAGAGCAAAGGTATGTTCTGTTTCTTTTCGGGGATCCTGGGGGGGTGGGTGGTCTGGTATCTTGGTGACATTCACAATGCCCTAAAGTTCAAATCTTTAGCCTCTGGCTCTCAGCTGCCTTCTTCCACCCTCACCAGAATGTGGGAGAGCCTGTGTCTGTCCCATGCCTCTGCTCTGTCCCCAGAGGATTAGCTACTGACTAGCAATGTGATCTAATTCCCCAGTGAGGGCAGCTACTGAAAACCCCCAGAATAAGCATCTTCAGGGCTCTCATTGACAGGAAAATCAATGCCCCACAGTGTCATCTGTGTATGCTGAGCTTTCCCCCTCGAATTTCCCCAAAGGTTGAGGAGTATGAACTGTAGCCCCAGGGCTCCTGGGGATGGTACCACTATTAACCTACAGAATTTCTGTATCTCTTGTTTTAACTTAAAGACGCACGTGACAATTAAAAAAAAAAAATGACCACAAAAAAGATAAAACCATCAGTGGTTATAACACACACACATACACAAAAAAGGCCTACGGATGTTACATTCTGTACCATAAGATGTGTGTGTTTGAGTTGGTATAGAGACCATTCAAACATGACTTACTATTTAACTTGCCCCCTCGGGAATCTGTTAGTGACACTAACGCTCCAGGAAGATGTGTCATGTTCATTCTGTGGCTTTGCACATTCCTGGTCCATGCTGTACACCCCTAAGGGACTCCAGTGCCCGCCCACTTAGAAGCCATGTTCTAGTCCAGGTGTGCCAGGCGAGAGAACACACCCTGCTCAGCTCCTCTCTCAGCATTTTTCTTGCAAAGAAACCAAAATAAACCAACAGCATCCATGGTCTCTCTGTCTTCTCTCTCAATCTTTTTTTTAAAAAAGCTTACCATCCGATGTGTTCCTTGCTTGGGTTGCCTTATGTAAGTTTGTGGTTCGAATGGGGTTTTGTGGAAGCTGAAACTGCTTGGGTTGAAAAGCATAAATAAATAGTCTCTTGCTTGGGTTGAGTTCATGATGCAACCACCGTTTTCACACCTGTGCTTCTCTGGCCCCTTGACCCCACCCGCACCCTCCCACCAGGGATCCAGACCGGAAGGTGTGTAGTGTATAAAGAGAGGCTGAAGACCTGTGAAGTCTCCGCCTGGTGTCCCATCGAGGAGGTGGAAGAGGCCCCCCGGTGAGCTGCGGGGGGGGGGGGGGCGCGGAGATGGGATGGCCCTGACCAGTGAGCAGATGAAAAGTCCTGAAAAGTCCTCCCTCTCTCCCCCTCCGTCCCCGGCACACCAGTGGTCTCTGAGAAGGCCATGCTAATTGTTAAAATATTGCAATAATTCTATACGGGCTGGTATATAACTACTACCCTGAGCACCCTTGGGTGCCCCTGGGCCCCTGGCTGTCCCAGCACCTTACAGAGCGTCTCTGGAGCCCTCCTCTAGCACTACAGCAGGCCCCATTCTGACTGGTTGGTGTCCATACTGAGCAATTAAGGATGGGAAGGTGGCAGGAAGGGAGTGAGGAAAAGAAAAAGGAAGAAAGGGGAAGGGAAAGGAAGGGGAGAGGAAGGAGGGGAAAAGAGGGAGCAAGGGAGGGAGAGAAGAGAAGTTTTCTTAAATTAAGTGGTCACAGTGACATACAGATTTGTTGATCCCCTATATTGATTCTTCTCTTTAATACACAATGTCAGGCCCAGAAAGCAGAACTTGATGTTAAATCTCAGAAATCACAGGGATTGGTACATTTCAGCAGAAGAATAGAGAGACCTGGATTCAAATTCTGACTCTAACACTTCCTCACTGTGTGACCTTGAGCAAGCGGCTTAACCTCTCTGAGCTTCATTTTCCTTATTTGTAAAATGAGGATAATAGTTGGCCCCACCTCGCGGGCTGTTGTGAGAATTAAATGAGATGATACTTGTACCTCACAAGCAAAGTGAGCCCCATGCCTAGTTTATAGTAAGTGCCAAATAATGCACACACACGCACATGCGTGCACACACACACATGTGCGCACAGACACACACCCAAAAATGATCTCCCCCTAGAAGTGTGGTGGTTCTAGACCAGCACTGTCCAATGGAACTTTCTGCAATGATGAAAATGTTCTGTACCTGCACTGTCCAATATGGTAGCCACTAGGTACATTGGCCATTGGGCACTTTAAAATGTGGCTACTACAACTGAGCAACTGAATTTTTAATTTAATTTAAATTCAACTTTAATAGCCACACATGCCTAGGGGATACTATACAGGAGAACACAGCTCTAGATGAATGTGACTCAAAACCACACCATCAGCATCTTTGGGGCAAAGAGAAGATTGCCCCAAGCTGACTTTTTAGAAGGTCCAGGCAAAGGTTTCCCATGACAGGGTGGGAAGCACTCGGCAGGGTCAGCCCTCAATCATTAATGGTACCACCCAGGTTTATTCCTAGGTCAGAGAAGTTTCTTTTTCACGGAAAGAATTGCCTAGGGCTTGAGTGAGCTATCGGCTAACACTCAAGTAGTCCCTGGTTGAAGGAAAGAGTCCTCTTGATTACCTGTAGTTTTCAGTTGCTAACTTATTCATCAGATAAATACTGGGCATCTCCAATGTGTAGGTCCTTGGACTGCAATTCTACATGACCTTGGGCAAGCAACCCCCTGAACTTCAGTTTCCTCATATTTTATGCAAAGGGATTACTAAAATGATTCATTTAATCATTCAGTCAACACATCCGATACCACATAGGAGGTATTAGATATTAATTTTACATGTAACTATGCACAAGAGACTGTGCTAAAAATACAAGCAGACCCAGATAGCGAGCAGGTCCCAAGCCTCTTGCAGGCTAATCAGAGGTAAGACATGTGCACAGAGAACTATAATTCAAGGCAGAAAGTTAAGCGTGTCATAAGAGAGGAATAAAGGACTTTGATCCTTCAAGTTTCAAGTCCTCTTATTCTTAGAATGTTGCCCAGGAAGCATTTAGGATGTTCTAAAGGTAAACAGTCTGGCATGTCATAGGCATTTGTTATAAATAAGATTTTTTATGCAAATGTCAGAAATACAACTTAAACTGGCTTCAGGAAAAAAGACAATGTTATTATTTTTTTTAATTCCTGTAAATGAGGAGTCCAGAAGTACTAGTTTCAGGAAAGGGTTGATCCAGCCTTCAAATAAAAATGATGTCATTAAGATTCTTTTTCTTTCTGTCTTTTCCAACCCCCACCCCCACCCCCACCCCAGTTATTCTTTCTTCCATTTTGGTTTTCCTCACACTGTGGTCCAGGGAACTCCGGGTTTACACTGTCTTTACTACTAGCAATCCTAAAGAAAAATGAGTTTTTCTTTTTCCAGTATTTCCTACAAAAACCCTAGAATGTTTTCATTGGCCTAAGTCATATAACAATCTATGAACCAATCACTATAGCCAAGAGGATTGGGTTATTCTGTTTAGCCATCTCTGGGTCACTTGCCCATCCTCGGAGCTGTAAGGATAGGCAGGAGATGGACTCCTCCCCACCCAACCCTCTGGGCTGAGAGTGGAAGAGACCTGGCTATCCCAAAGGGAGAAAACTGAGGTGGTTCTAACAGAGGGGGAATGGATGCTGGGCAGGCAAAAACTATAGTGTTCTCTACAGTTATATCCTAAATAGAGGCAAAGCTGGGCTCTGGCAATTTTGGAATAAAAAGTAGATCATCTTGGTGCCCCCTTCCAAATACCTCCATCCTTTTCTGGTGTACTCCCATTATATATATCTGCCACCCACTCAGGCCTGCCAACAATAAGGTACCAGCTGTATCTCTTTATCCACAGCCAATTCTCTCCATCTTTAGCAGACTGTCAACTACATAAGGACAAAAACCTTGACTGCCTTGTTCATCACTATATTCCCAATGCCTAGCCCCATGCCCAGCAGAATAAATATTTGTCAAATGAATGAATCTATGGGTTGTCGGTGGACCTTCCTAAAGTCTAGGATTTGGGCTCCTCTAACTCATGGAGAATTTATGCTCCTCAGAGCTTATCAACCTATAACTAATAGAGCTGACTATATGTGTGGCCCTGTGCTAAAGGCCGGGGATGCCAAGATAAGAAAAATCCAAGTCTATTGGGAAAGACACAAACAGAGGTGTGCTGGAGCTGGCTTATACTGACTCTGAGCCAATTATGCTCATCCCTTCCCAACTCCAAGTTCAGTGATACCCACTAATGGCTTGAGATCAGCCATGGTGGGAGTACATATACCACAGTAATCAGTAAATGGTACATATCAGAGCTTTTCTTCCCCACTGGGGGAAAGAAATGTTAAACATTTACCAGGACATCACCACACATACCTCAACATACAATTAATTACATCAGAGTGTGAGAAGGGTTATAGTAAATGCCATGGGGTCTCAGGAAGAGAGAAATTCTTACTCTTTTTTAGATTTTTAGGAAGGTTTTGCCACTAGACTACATTTCTCTTCCCTCATTGCAATGACCCGAGCTAGAAACCAGAAGCCTGTGGTCCCACTGCCCCACTGATCCCCATTTCGAATCTCTCTCTCAGGCCCGCACTCTTGAACAGTGCCGAAAACTTCACTGTGCTCATCAAGAATAACATTGACTTCCCTGGCCACAACTACACCACGTAAGTGCCCGGAATGTCTAGCCGTTAGCTATCTACTGCTGTGTAATGCATTAGCCAAAATTTAGAAGCTTAACAGCCCATGTTTATTATCTCATACAGTTTCTGTGGGTAAGGAATGTGGGAATGACTTCGCTGGATGGTTCTGATTCAGGGTCTCTCAGGTTGCAGTCAGGCTGTCAGTGGGGACTGCAGTCATCTCTGGCTTGACTGGGGCTAGAATCCTCTTCCAAGCTCACTCACCTAGTTGTCAGCAGGAGGTTCAGTTCCTCACCATATGGACCATCCCTTGGACTGCCTGAGTGTCCTTTAGGAATGGTGTCTGGCTTCCCCCAGGGCAAGTGATCCGAGAGGGACAGACAGCAAGCCAACAATACAGTAAACAAGATGGAAGTCACAGGCTTTTATGACTTAAGCTTGGAAGTGACACACCATCACTTCTGCCACATGCTAATGGTCACAGACCAACCCAGCACAGGATGGGAGGGGACTACACAAGGGTGTGAATCCCAGGGGCTGAGGATCCCCGGGGCCCCTCATGGAACCCAGCTACCAACTGGCTCATTGCCATGAAAGAGACGGGTCTCAGTTTTCAAAAACACGTTTGTTTGTTTGTTTCTCATTGCGTGCAGGAGAAACATCTTGCCAGGTGTAAACATCACCTGTACCTTTCACAAGACTCAGAATCCACAGTGTCCTATTTTCCGACTAGGAGATATCTTCCAAGAAACAGGAGATAATTTTTCAGATGTGGCAATTCAGGTTGGTGGTGTCTTTGGATGGCGAGGGTGTGATTCGGGGGGTGGAAGATGTCAAATAGCCAAGAGGCCAGGCCCCTGGATCTTAGTTATAGGGCTCCCTTTATTGAGCATTCAGTAAATCCCTGGTTGGTGCCAAGGCCTTTCCCTGCATTTTTACCCCATCTAATCCAACAACAACCCTGTGAGTCACATCCCTGGAGCAGTAGTTCCTGAGACTGCTGTAACAACCCACCACGATCTCAGTGGCTTAAAACAACACGCCAGAGGTCTGGAGTCCTTGAGTCAGAAGTCCAAAATCAGTTTCACTGGACCAAAATCAAGATATCACTGGGGCCACGAACCCTCCAGAGGCCCCACAGGAGAATTCATTTCCTGGCCTTTTCCACCTTCTAGAGCTAGAAGCTTGTAGCCCCTTCTCCCAGATTCGAAGCCAGCTGCACAGCATCTTGCGTCAGTGGTCACATTGACTTATTCTGTGCCAAGTCTCCCTCTGCCTCCCTCTTATAAAGATACTGGTCTTTTTCAGAGAGAGCATTTATAAAAGGAAACATGTAGGGCCCATTTGGATAATCCAAGATAATCTCCCCATTAAGTTCATCACATCTGCAGTCTCTTTTGCCATATAAGATAATATATCCGAAGATTCCGAGGGTTGGGACCTGGGATTCGGAATACTTTTGGGAGTCATTATTCAGACCACCACACTTGGATTTGTCAGGATTCTTCCATTTGCACCTTACGGACATCCAACTCAAATAATGTAAGCAAAGAATAAATTAAAAAGCATTTTGGGGGCAAAAGGAAACCAAACTCAATTGGCTTAAGCGAAAAAAAGAACCATGTATTATTAACTCATGTAAAGACACCAGGGGAAATGGACTTTCTAGTACACCCAAGGCACTTTCATACCTCGGGAGTTTTCTTTTCCTTTCTTTTTTAAAAGATTTTATTTATTTGTTTTAAAGAGGGAGCACCCCACCTTGGGCGTTTTCTTCTGCTTGTCCCCTCTGCCTGGAACAGTCTTGCCCCAGACATAGCATTAGCTGTCTCCCTCACCTTCTTCCAATATTTGCTCAAATATAAGCTCAGTGAAGCTTTCCCTTACTACTACCTTTAAAATGACAATTTCAGGGCACGTGGGTGGCTCAGTTGGTTAAGCGTCAGACTCTTGATTTCAGCTCAGGTCATGATCTCAGGGTTGTGAGATCGAGCCCCGCCTCAGGCTCTACACTGGGCATGGAGCCTGCTTAAGTTTCTCTCTCCCTCCCCACTCTCTGAAAAAAAATTTTAAATGACAATTTCAATCTCTACCCCTATCCCAGCATGCTCTATGGCCCTTGCCAGGTTTATTTTTATCCCTGGCACCTAGCACTATCTGACATAGTATATATTTTATATATCCATTTGTTTGTTGTCTGTCTTCCCTGACTAGAAGTTTCACGAGGGCAGGCGTCTTTGGAATCTTTTGTTAATTTTTGTATAATGCTCAGCATAATGGGCACTCAATAAATATTTATTGACTGAATGAAGCATGTGATAGCAGTAGGCATGGCTGCATCCAGGAACTCAAATGATGTCTTTAGGAATCTGACTCCTTTCATCTCTTTGCTGTTTCCTTAATGATGATGTCATTCATAGGCAGATTGTCCACATGTCAAGGTAAAGCCGCCAAAGTCCTAGGACTGTGCTGTCTGACATGGTAGCCACTAGTCACATGAAGCTATTTAAACTTAAATTAATTGAAATGAAATGAAATATTTATTTCCTTTGTCATAGTAGCCACATCTCAAGCACTTAATAGCCACATGTGGCCAGTGACTACTTGATTGCACAGCATGAATATACAATATTTCCATCACTGCAGAAGATTCTGTTGGACAATGCTGCTGTGGACTGTCACAATCTCTGGCTAGTGGTCCCAACCAATAGAGGACCTCTTTTTTTATGGTTCTGACAAAATGTCTCAGAGAAGACTCTGATTGGTCTATCTTGGGCCACATACCTATTCCTGAACCAGTCATCAGGTCCTTACTGGCCAGGCCTAGACCATCTTGCCATTCTGGGAGCTGGGAGAGAGGACAGTCCCATTCAAACCACTCAGCTGGGATACACGTTTGCCAAAGAAAATTCCAGGCATTTTTACCAGGAGAACTGGATGCTAAATGACAGAAACATCAGATATTCACAAAAATATGCAGAGTGCTTGACTTCATGCCAATAAATGACAATTGTGATTAGTCTGTAATTCCCCTTTCTCCAAGTCAGAGTCTGCTTGCTACTCATCTTTTTATCCCTAGCATCTAGCACACTGTCTTGAAATACCATCTTTTGTCGATTCAAAGACATACTTTTTTCACATTTTAATCTTTCTGAAATCAAAAAGTGCTTTCGATGAGGGAATTTCACAGTTTAATTGACAGCATTTCCTTCTGAGAAAAAGAAAATTACTTGTCTGATAAGCAATGGTGTCTAAGAATCAGTGAAATAAGATAGTCGGTGCTCAAAACATGTTTGTAGGAAGAAAGAAGTACCAAGTAGAGGTAAGAGATTAAGAGATTCCTTAGAAGTTCAGAGAAGAGAAAGATCACCTTGAATTGAGGAGGAGGGGTGACTGAATGGATAAGGAAGGTTGTAAGTTGAGTCTTGGAGGATGATGAGGATTTAGCTAGAGAGATGGTAGGAGAAATATTTCAATGGGAGAAAAGACAAGGGCTGAGACCTAAAAGTTCAAGTGTACCCAGCAATTCCACTCCTAAGTATATACTCAAGAGAAATGAACCGCATGTCCACACAAAAACTCACACATTGTAAGTGTTCACAGCAGCATTATTCATAATAGCCAAAAGGTGGAGACAATCCAAATGTCTATCAAAGGATAAATAGATAAACCAAATGTAGTCTATTCACACAATGGAATATTCTTCCACCATAAAACGGAATGAAGTACTGATATGGGCTACAATATGGGTGAACTTTAAAAATATTATGGTAAGGGGTGCCTGGGTGGCTCATTCAGTTAAGCGTCCGACTCTTGATTTTGGCTCAGGTCATGATCTCAGAGTCCTGGGATTGAGCCCCTCATCAGGCTCTGTGCTTAGCACAGAGTCTTCTTGTCCCTCTCCCTCTGCTCCTCCTCTGGCTCTCTCTCTCTCAAGTAAAGAAAATCTTTAAAAAAAATATATTATGGGGGCGCCTGGGTGGCTCAGTCGTTAAGTGTCTGCCTTCGGCTCAGGTCATGATCCCAGGGTCCTAGGATGGAGCCCCTCATCAGGCTCCGTGCTTGGCAGGAAGCCTGCTTCTCCCTCTCCCACTCCCCCTGCCTGTGTTCCTTCCCTCACTTTGTTTAAAAATATATATATTATGCTAAGTGGGAGCACCTGGGTGGCTCAGTCAGTTGGGTGTCCTACTATTGATCTCGGCTCAGGTCTTGATCTCAGGATTGTGAGTTCAGACCCACATTGGGCTCCACGCTGGGCATGGAGCCTACTTAAAAAAATAAATAACTAAAAATAAAAATATTATGCTAATTAAAAGAAATCCATCACAAAAGATCACATATTATATTATTTCATTCATATGAAAGAAAGTTCAGAATAAGGAACTCTATAGAGACAGAAAGTCAAAAATTGGTGGTTGCTTAGGGCTGAGAGGAGGGGTGGAAAGGGGCACTGACTAAAAGTTTAGGGGTTTTTTTTGAGGCAATGAAACTGCTATAAAATTTATTATGGTGACAGTCACACATATATGTGAATATACTAAAACCTGTTGAATTACACACTTTTATACACTTGTACCAATTGTATGTGAACTATATCTTAATAAAGGTGTTTAAAAAAAAAAAAGAAATAAAAATGCCAATTCTGTTTAGGGGAAAGTGTAGACAGTGTGAAATAAGAGCTTTCTCCAGAGGAGTGTTGGGAGGTAAAGCAGAAAAGATATGTGATGGGGTTCCCTGAATTCCAGTGTAACAAGCTTCAACTTAATCTTTAATGGGGGGGCCATTCAAGGTGTTAGATTATGGACGAGATTTACTGAAAGTTTTATTTTAGGAAAATAAATCTAAGGGTGCATCCAGATGGGAGGAGGAGCAGGGAAATGCGTTTGCAGCCACTTGTGTGTGTTAGATGGGGCTGCGCTCGTGGCTCTGAAACGTCAATCTGTGTTTCCCTCTAAAAAGAACACCTCCCTGTGCAGGGAGAGGTCTGGAAGCTGTGTCCCATGTGCAGCAGGACTTAGAGACTGTGTCTTCCCCAGGGAGGAATCATGGGCATTGAGATCTACTGGGACTGCAACTTGGACAGTTGGTTCCATCACTGCCGTCCAAAATACAGTTTCCGTCGCCTTGACGACAAGACCACCAATGAGTCCTCGTACCCTGGCTACAACTTCAGGTAACAGCGCCCAGAAACCTCCAGACCTCGCTAAATTGCATCCCCAGCAGTCAGTGAGAATTAATTTTGGTTCCCAAGGCAACAAGATGAATGCAAAAAGCTTCCTCTAAGAACTAGGGGTGACTGGATTTTTGGTTGAATTTTTTTCTTTTTAATTATTAAAGTGATACACACTCTTTGTAAAACAGAAACAAAATTGGGGAAACAGAGAAGAGCATAGAGAGGAGGATATAAATCACCCATAATTCCTCAACACTGAGATAATCAAAGATAACTGGTGAATTTTCCTTCCTTTAACCAATTCTTTCATGAGGCTTCTATGAGAGCAGATCACACTTATAACCTGGTATTCTGTGTTTGTGTGTTTGTTTTGCCATTCCCTGGGTCACTCGGAATTCCTTGTGACCATCACGTTAATGATTCCACCGTGCAAGCATAATGATAACAAGAGGCACCACTGAGGGTGGGTCTTTTATAAACCAGGCCCTCAAAGTCATCACCTCTCCACCTCACATCAACCCTGGAAGGTGGATATTCATGTTCTCAGGTAGAGCTGAGAAAGGTGAAATGATTTACCCAGGACCCACAGCTAACAGTAGCTCCATAACCCTAACTAACCTAGGTCACTCTGACCCCCAAATCCACACACTTTTCCTTCCATCGAGTGGTTTTCTTGCCCGTTCCTCCATTACTGGACATTTGGGGTGTCTCTAGTTTTTCTATTACAAATAATTCTACACTGCACATTTTGTACATAAATCTTTGAATTCCAGATTGTTTCCTTGGGATAAATTTCTAGAAGTAGAATTATTGGATCAAAGGCGATTAACATTTTATCATGTTATCATTAACATTTATCATTTAAGTTTTTTCCTATGCCTATATTTTTCATTTCTCAGGTTTATATTCAGTTCTTTCTCAAAGCCATCTATTACTGTTTCAGTGAGGTCCATTCTGACCTTACGGATCCTATTCCTTCTGTCTGTTCTACTATATAACCCCTTTCACCCTGACCCATTATTTGTAGTAACTCGGGTGGGATTTCTTCTTCCGAGGCTTTGAAGTATTTGTTGGTGAGTTTCAGCAGGAAAGGTCTTGTGCAAAGTTCTGTGTGTGCCGTGGGATGCGGAGGCATTCCTCTGGGGTGATTATGTAATTTTCTAGTCTGCAGGACTGTATGGGCATCTATCAATTATCAATCAATTTTTGGTTTAATTTCTGGGCACTGAATGTCTTCACTCTGCTGAAAGTATCCTATCCCTGCTCCCTCCCTGGGTAGGGCTCCTGCAGCCTCAGCTCCCTTACACTTCTAGGGTAAGACTCGAGCTCCTCAGATAACAGATCTGGTTGGGGTACTCCTAGGGGACAGACTCCAGACTCCAGACATGACTCCCACTCCCCACTCATCTCTAGCACCTAGAAAATGTCTTTCCTTGTTTTGAGCTCAGTAATACATTGGTATGACTTTAAAAAATATATTTTAATGGGGCGCCTGGGTGGCTCAGCCGTTGAGCATCAGCCTTCGGCTCAGGTAGTGATCCCAGGGTCCTGGGATCGAGCCCCGCGTCGGGCTCCCTGCTCAGCGGGAGGCCTGCTTCTCCCTCTCCCGCTCCCCCTGCTTGTGTTCCTGCTCTTGCTAACTCTCTCTCTGTCAAATAAATAAATAAAGTATTTTTAAATATATATATATATATATTTTATCTTGCACTTCTTTGTATGCGGTGGGAGGTGGTGGGCATCCTGTGCTGGCCCTCAGGCTGCCACCTTGATTGGAAGTCTTTTTGGTAAGAACATCTTTAAGACTCCTGATGCCACACTGCTGCTCCACCTGCAGTCTCATCTGACTTGTAAGGTTCTTTGTAGTGCACCTTGTATGCTTCTTACTTCTGGACTTCAACCCTATAAGAGCTGACTAGACTCCTGGTTCATTTTCACCATTGAAACTGGCTGGTGCTGATTTGGGGCTGACCTACTCTACTCTTGTTTTGACCCTCTGCACAGTTCACACCTCTGCTTCTGACTTTTCCCCGGTAGTGATCCTGTGCCATCCTAACTTCATTTCCATGTTACCTCCTATGTCTGGATCATTTCTTCAGCCTGTTGCTACAACTCTGCCCCAGCACTAACTTGGCCCTTAAGTTTGAGGTTCCATGACCTCTCATTGCTTGTAGGTACCAGATAGGTTTCGGTGATTGTTATTGTGGCTGATCCTTTTGTGCCATTTGGTTCCAGATACAAAGTAGGCTTATGCTGTTCCCTTTTCAAAAAAAGTTGCCAACTACATCCCTAGAATAATGGCTATATAATCATTTTGCCTATGAAGCCATTAGGAAATTGATATTGGCGCTCCTTATTTATTCGTCTATCAAATATATAGCAATGAAAAAAAATATTGCTGTGCCAATGGGTATATATTGGTACACAAACTGGACAAAGGTACTACTTAGCTTATATTTTAGTAGCACATGAATATAAGTCATTATAACATATAAGACAAGAATATAAGTAAATTAAGAACTCCAATAAGGCAACATCGTTAGTCTTCAGGGAAATGTAAATTTAAACCACAATGAGAAACACCTACATATACCCCCCAGAAGAGGTAAAAATTTTTAAAAGGCTGGCTGTTCCAAATGCTGACAAGGTGGAAAAGCAACTGGAACTCTCCTAGTTCCCTGGTGGGAGTGTAAGATGGCACAACCACATTAGAGAACTGTTGGGAAGTTTCTTATAAAGTTAAACATACATCTATCCTCTAATCCAGAAACCCCACTCTTAGGTAAAGAAAGGAAACACAGGTCCACACAAAGATTTGTACATGAATGTTCATAACAGCCTTCGTCATCATTACCAAAACCCAGAAACAACCTAAATGTCCAACAGGTGATTGGAGAAATAAATTGGGGTATATTTATACAATAAAGCACTAGTTAGTATAAATGAAGAAGGAACAAACTACTTGCACAAGCAACAACACAGAGGAGTCCCACCAACATTATGTTGAGTGAAAGGAGCTAGATCAAAATGAGCCATGCTGTATGATGCCGTTTATATGAAGTACAAGAACAGGCAAAACAACTTTTCTATGATGATAAAAGGCAACAGTGGGTGCTGCTCTGGAGAGTGGGGATGGGGGAGGCCAAATAGGAACTGATTGGAAAGGAGACCAAGAGAGTTTTCTGAGGCAATGGAATGTTCTAGATCTTGACAGGGTTAAAGTTATACAGTGTATTCATTTGTCAAAACTCATTGAACTCAACTCTTAGGACTTGTGTGCCTTATTATATGTAAACTATACCTCAATAGAGCAAACAACTCCAATAAGACCATTTCAGATGATGATAAATGCTGGGAAGAAAATCAAACAAGATACTGTACTGCAGGGTTGGGGCAGAGCAAAGGGGTAGAAGTGGGGGAAGCGACCAGAGAAGGCCTCTCCAAGCACAGGGTAGGACCCCTGCAGATATTGTGTGCTTTCCAGGAGCTCATGTTAGGGGGATAGCCTTGCAGAACTCTGTAGCCTCTCTGAATACCTTTAGCATTAACAGTGTAGACCAGTGTTTCTCAAAGTGCAACGCCCAGCATCAGCATCACGTGTTGGGAACGTGTTAGAAATGCACATTCGCAGGCTCTGCCCTGGACCTACTGAATCAGACACCCTGGGGATTGTCTTCATAAGCCCTCTAGGTGAGAGCCTCTCAGGTGTGAGAACCACCAATCTAGAACTTCCATACTCAAAGTGTAGTCCTGGAACCAGCAGCCTGGTCTCACCTGGGAGCTTGTTCTAATGCAGAATCTCAGGCCCCACTCGATGAACTGAATCGAAATCTGCACTGTAACAAGATTCCCAGAAGATTCATGTGCACGTTGAAGTTTGAGAAGCACTAGTCTAGACTAGATCATCTAGCACCCCAAACATACTTTCTTAGTCAGCCTTCAGCTGACTACATGTTGTCTCTACAACCAGGTTGCCGGTTTCCTGGAGGAGTGAATAAAACAAGGCGTCTACTTAATCTGTACATGCAAGTGTAGGCAAAAGTGCACATGTGCATGCACACATACACATTCACTGCTTCCTAACACTTCTGCTCGCATTCCTACTGACTTCTGGAGGCGATCTGCTCAAGCAAATGGGTCTCTTTACATTTTACCCAAAGCAGCATCATAAACTGGCAGGCCGCCTTCGACTGTGTCTTTATTTTTGTTTACTTGTCTTTTGCCTATACAATGTTTTGAAAGTTGAGACATTCTACATAAAAATCTGGACTTCTTACTTTTCTCGAAAAATTTAACTATTTGGGGAAAAAAAAAAAAAACTAAACCATTTGACAACTCAGGGTTCATATCCCACACAGCACCACTCTGCTGGAGGTGTCAGTGGTTCCCTTTATAAAAGGTATGTGGGTTTGTTTGTTTGCTACAGTCCCCACCACTCCCTATTGCCTTATACCTGGCCTGCATCACTCATTTCTGTCACCTGCCTGGCCCATGTTGGCATTTGAGTTTGAGACCCTTGACTAAAGGCCAGCTGAGATCAAGACGTAAGATGCTTTTTACCTCCTCTGGGTCAGTGGGGTTTCATCCAGGGCCCTGAAAGCAGCTCCTAGTTGAGGTATCATTTTGATATCCCCTGATGCTCTATTGAACAGACTTATGGCCATTAGCAAGAAGAGACAATTGGATCAGTGGTCCCCTAACTGCCTTTGCAGCCTGGTTTTTTGTTTTTTTGTTTTTTGTTTTTAAGCGGTCTGCAGAAGTATGCAGGGCAATGTCCCAAACAGATGTTAGCAAATGTCCTTTGAGTCGCTGAGGTAAGCCTAAGAACATTGGCTCCTGGAGAGATCTGAGCTTTCTGAAGAACTGAGGTGGTTATGATATTAATATTCTTTTAGAACAACATGTTAGAGCATTTGTTGTCTGGGATGAGCACCAGAAGAAATCTTTGGCCAGAAATAAATTGTCAAGTTCTGATGGATAACTGAACAGGTTATTTTTAAAAAAAAAAAAAAAAACAAACCAACAGAAGTGTATTCTCTCACAATTCTAGAGGCCAGAAGTCTAAAATCAAGGAGTCGGCAGGGACACATTCTCTGAAGTCTCTAGGGGAGGATCCTTCCTTGCCTCTCCCAGCTTCCCGTGGCTCCCTGTGTTCCTTGACTTGAAGCTGCATCACTCCAATGTCTGCCTCCATCTTTATGTGGGCTTCTCTTCTGTGTTTCTGTTTCAACTCTCTTCTCCTTTCTCTCATAAAGACACAAGTCACTGGATCCACCCTAAATCCAGGATGATCTCATCTTGAGATCCTTCATCTCATCTGCAAAGACCCTATTCCAAATAAGGTCACATTCACAGGTACAGGGGTTAGGCACTTGGACCTACCTTCTTGGGGGGTGGGGAGGGGCATTATTCAAACCGTTACAGTGTGCAAAAAAACCATTCTGCTCAGGGCCTAGTGTTTCTCAGAGTGTAGACCACTAGCCACGCACACCAGATCCACGTGGCACCTTTCCAGAAACATCTCAGACCTTCTGAAACCACCTTCTGGGGGGTGAGGCCCAGGAATCTACCTTTGAACACACTTCCCAAGTGATTCTTATCCTTAGTTCAAGAACCACTGTCCCAAGACCCTTTGCTTTGTGTATTAAAAAATAAATCACTCAGTAGAGCAGCACAAGAAAGAACTGTCATGGAATGAGAACAATCAGAAGCAAAGAAATCAAAACCCCTCTGGCCAGAAATAGGTGTTGAAGCACCTAAGAATATCTAACTAATCTCAACATCACATTTTGAGAGTTAAAAAAAATAGGAGTTTCAAATACTCCACACTGGATTCTGGCAGAGCATCTATCTTCTGTTTTCTTCTCTCTCCACACCTGTAAATAGATTGTGAATTAGTAACTCAGAAAGAAAATATCTTACCTAAAAACAACCTCCAAAAGGTGGTTCACGGGGAGGGACAGATTGAAAAATTTTGCGAGGTGTGTGGTTTAAGCCTTCCTAATTATCCATGAAAACAAAACATTCCGCTTTTCCTGACTGTAACACTGGTGAGAGCTGCGTATTTGGGGCGATTATGATTTGTGCCCAAGTCTTAATTTATAAAGGTGGCTGAGTACTGACATGGAGAGGTCACTGATACTGAAAGGACTTTATTACTTACATTTCCCAAGAGGAAAGGCACACCATGCCACACAGGGCCACAGGGGAAGCACTGGGTTTGGTCAGGAGATGGAAGGATCAAGGGGAAAGCATGGCCCAGAACCTTCATCGTATTTTCCATGGGACAGGCAAGGCAGGGCAGGGCCACAGCCTAGGATTGGCCTGCTTGAGTAATGTGGGCAGGCTCTGGGTTACAGGTGCATTCTCTAGCTGTGGGTATCTGGCCCTGGGTGACTTTGGCCCTGGGGGACCTGGCGCAGGGGGAATATTGGCTCGTGTGTTAGGGTGAGTGAGAGGGGGTGGTTGGGGATATGGATTCAAGATTGGTCAGAGGGTCTGTAACATGATTTTCAGGCACTCGCAAAAGCTGGATCACAGGGAAGATGTAAACAATGGTGGCTGTTGGTTTGGCCCTGTGATAACAGATGCAAATAGACAAATACAGAATCTAAGAAAATGCAATTAGAACAGATTGCTTGAGGGGCACCTAGCCCCAATCCAGCCATTAGTGTCTAGGATCCCCACCCCACTTTGTTCTAGAAGCCAAACTCCATTAAGAAATAATCGGATTTGCTTGAAACTATTTTTGTTAATAGTTTTTGTTGTTAATACTGTATTAGTTAAAAATTGTTCACTTTAATCTTAAATGGAAAGCAGATTTTGTATCACTCTGTGATGGTAGAAGAAGAGGAGGCAACGTGGGAAGTGGTGCTTTGGTTCCAAGAGAGTAATTTGTGGGTTTGGATTATGTTCTTCCCTCTGCCAACTGCAGCAGAGCTAGAAGATGAACAAGGAAGACTAGCTCGGCTCCTGTTTTGGGTTTTCCTTTCATGAAATACCAGCACGTTCATACAGATCTTTATAAACATGGATCCTTCTCCTCCTACAGATACGCCAAGTACTATAAGGAAAACAACGTTGAAAAACGGACTCTGATAAAAGTCTTTGGGATCCGTTTTGACATTCTGGTTTTTGGCACCGTAAGTCTCTGCTCCCAGCCACTGGCACCTCCATTCCTGTGACTGTGTCCTAATTATTGCTGTAGTGCCTCAAGGGGTGAATGTTTCGGTCATAGTCAATAGCTGGCACTGTGCATCTTGCATGTGGGATAAGAGGTGGAAGGAATGTCCTTGGGGTCCTGTCCACGATGAAGTCATCTGATCACTACAAGAGTGGGATTGGGAAGAAAACTGAATATTCAACTTTAAAAATATTCTGATGCTTAAAAAGAGAGAGGGAAAGAAAGAAATCCTTTTTGCAAAATACTTTGTAAGTAACAGAAGCCAACTCAAATTGGCTTAGGGAAAAAAAAAATTTTTTTTTTTAAATCTCACATAGCTGAAAAATCCAGGGGCAGTTTTCAGGCTTCAGGCATGGCTGGATCCAGATGTTCAAACAACATCCTTAGGAATCTGCCTCCCTCCATTTCTTGTATCTGTTCTCCTCTGTTTTGGCATCATCCTCAGTTGGCCATGTCTACATGGTGGTTTCTGGCAGCTCCTTATATCTTACCGGTCCAGCAGTCTCAATAAAAAGAGAATATCTCTTTGCTAAAAGGTTCAGCAAAGGATTCAGGCAGATGCCTTTGGCTCTGACTGGCCCAATATGGGCCACGTGCCCTGTGCTGAACTAATCATTATGTTTAGGTCACACCATACTCTCAGTGGCTGGTCTTGGACCTGCCCTGAACCAGCCCCTTCCCCTCAAACTATATGGACCAAGTATGGACAGAGATGGTTCTCCAAAGGAAAACCGGGGTGTTGTCTCCATAAGAAGGAGGGAGGGGACACTGGGCATGCAAAACTCCATAGATGCCCACAACGCCTTGTCCAAAACTGTATTATTTATGTTATATGTTATGTCATATGGTGGTAAGCAACACAAGAGTCAATGGGATAGAAGCTGAGAGAATGGAAAGATCATTGAGAAGAAAAACCACGAGGACACCTAAGGGAAGAGTGTGCAGACATTCCTTCCCTCTGCTTCCAAGGTAATCTCAAACCACTTTTAGGGAAAACGTCTGAAGCTCTCACCTTGTATGGAAAAACAACAAACTCAGTGTGTGGGTTCCAGTGCTTCTTTGTTTAAAACAGTCATGTTTTCGAGCGCATCCCAGAAGGCAAGAACAGGATGAACAGGAATCCTATTTTCAGTCTGCAGTCTCTGTTGCCATGAACATAGACTCCCTCCTCTGCTGGAGCTGACAATTACATGGTAGAGCAAAAGAGCATTGCTCTGAATGTCAACCAAGTCACCTTCCCATTTGTTTTCAGGGAGGAAAATTTAACATTATCCAGTTGGCCGTGTACGTTGGCTCAGGCATCTCCTACTTTAGTTTGGTAAGGGATTCTCTTTCCCATACTTTAGGAAAGTGATTTGGCAAAAAGAAATCTCACTAACATGGCACCAATCTGGGTTTTCCCCAGGCCACTCTGTTCATCGACTGCCTCATCAACACTTACTCAAGTAAATGCTGTCGATCCCGCATTTATCCCTGTTGCAAGTGGTGTCGATACTGTGCAGTCAATGAATACTACTACAGGAAGAAGTATGAGCCCATTGTGGAGCCAAAGCCGGTAAGGCTCACTGCATCAGTAGGTGCCAAAATACCCAGAGAGTCGGTCAGGTCACTGAGAAACATGCAAAAATAAGGCCCAAATCACAGGTGTAATCCCATAGTGGACAAGTCTCTGGACTCTACCCTGATCCACCATCTCTCAGATGAATCCTTTGGTCTTAGGGAAGAACAGAAACAAAAATGAAGAGGCAAGATGGAGGGAGAACAAATGTTTATGTTCTAGGACTTGGCAGTTTTGTCAGATTTATTAAATTGGTACAGCCAAAAAAAATAGTATAGTGACTCTGGAGAACAATTTGGCAGTATCTAATAACATTTAGATGGGACATACTTCACAGCCTGGCATTTCCACTTCTCCATACCTACCCTCAAGAAAGAGCATCTACCCAAATGTCCAACAGGTGGATGGTGAAAGAAACTATGACCAGTCCATAGCAAAGAGCACCAGGCACCAGTTTAAAAGAATACGTGGATAATAATAAGAGCAAACATTTCTATAGAACTTCAAAGTGCTTTATATATATTAATTCATAGAATCTTCACACAACCCTATAAATAGGTGCTACTGTCATCTTTCTAAAGATGAGGAAATTGAGGTGCAGGAGGGTTAAATAATTTGCCAAAAGTCATACAGCTAGTAGCGGGGGAGCTGGAATTCCAACTCAGGCAGGCTGGTTTCAGAATTCATCTTCATAACCACTATGTTATAGGTACTGGCATGAGCAAATATCCAAAACATGTTGTTGAAAGGAAAAAAAAAACAAACTATAGGACAATATATACAGTATGATATATACCATGATATGATAAAAGACAACTACACATATGATATGAACTCATCCCATGTATTTTCTACATGTATATTATACATGTGCTTATATATAATCATACAAATAACACGCATACATTCTATATATTTTATATATGCTCTATATAGTTTCTACATTTATTATACACATGCATGAAGGTGTATAGGGAGGATAATATATGTATACAAAAAGGTACACACAAAAGTGACAACAGTGATTCCTTCTACAAAGGAACCTAGGATGGGGGATGAGTCAAACGGAATTTGAGCTCATCTGTATTGTTTTGATTTGTTTAATTAGGCTTCTACTAAGCAGGTCCCCTACACTTGATTCCATGATTTCCCCCAATCAAGGAGAAACCTCTAGTACTTCAAACAACAAAGAGGGTCTTTGTCTTTCCCTCATAAGAACATTACTGTCCTTTCCCAGCAGCTGAAGACACGATTCACGGGCCGCTGTACATGTATTATACAATTTGAAATGAAAGTTCATTTTTGCAACTAAAAATAATTACCATTTCATAGCTCAAGATAGGATGAAAGTCAGCAAAAATATAAATAATTTAAGTTGCAACAGTAAAATTTTCGGGATATTCAATCTAGAGTAACTGAAATTGAGGGAACACAAAAGGACTTTTACAGAGCACGTGGGAGACCTAAAGTCATCAGGCAGTAAGCTGTGGAGACTCTGAAGTCCACATATTAAGGTGCATAGGGTCTCACTGCTGATTTACCTTTGGACTCAGAAATCATTCATTCTTGGCTAGCAAGAGTTTTTGGTCAGCTTCTAACAGTTTGTCATTTGGTAAATAGGAATAACACTTGCCTTTAGATATGTTCAGGATGTGATTGTTGATAATTCTGTACAAAAATGGGTAAAATTTTTAACCCTCTTTTCCTAGACATTAAAATACGTGTCCTTTGTGGATGAATCCCATATTAGGATGGTGGACCAGCCATTACTCGGAAAAAGTCTGCAAAATGTTGAAGGTGAAAAAGTCCCAGTAAGTTAAAACATTTAGTCTTTTTTTTTTTTTTTTTAAGAAAAGTTACTATTAAATAAAAATATAGCAGGGCACCTGGGTGGCTCAGTCAGTTAAGCATCTGCCTTTGGCTCAGGTCATGATCCCAGGGTCCTGAGATCAAGCCCAATATAGAGCCCCCACGTGGGCTCCCTGCTCAGCGGGGAGCCTGCTTCTCCCTCTCCCCCTGCTCCTTAGCCCGCTCATGCGCTCTCTCTCTCTCTCTCTCTCAGATGAATAAATAAAATCTTTACAATAAATAAATAAAAATATAGCTATAAATTTGTGGAAATCGCAATTGATGAATTTTAACACAGTAAGTACATGTAACTCAGAATATTAGCAGAAGCCCTTTTCACGCCTCCACCCAATCACTACCTTCCCTTAAACGTCATCGTTATTCTGTACCCAAAGGTTAGTTTTATCTCTTCCAGGATTTTATAAAATTTGAATCCTGTATGTACTCAGTATATACTCTGTGGAGTGTCAGACTTCTTTCACTCAGTATGTTTTTGCGAGTCATCCATGACATGGCATAGAGCAATAGTTCATTCTCATTGTTGTATAATTTCCATTTTACAAACAACCAATTTATTTATCCCTTCTATTGCTGGTGGACATTTGGGTAGTTTCCACTTTGGAGCTCATGCAGAAATGCTGCCATGGTAAACATGTGGTGCCTACAAGTGGACCTGCTGAGGTCAGAAGGCTGGCATATGATACTATCAAACCATTCTCTAAAGGGGGTGTTCTAATTCCTGCTCTCCTCAGCAGCTCTGATCACTGGACATCTTCACTAACTGACTTCTACAGCTGCCATAATAAATCACCACAAACTAAGTAGCCGAAAACAACAGAAATTCATTCTCTCACAATTCTGGAGGCTGGCAGTCTGAAATCAAGGTGTTGGTAGGGCTTCTGAAGGCCCTAAGGGAGGATCCTTCTTTGCCTCTTCCAGCTCCTGGTGTTCATTACACCTGCTAGGACCCCTGGTACAATGCTGATTAGAAGTGGTTAATAGCAAACATCTTTTTGTCTCATTCCCTATCTCAGGAAGAAAGCTTTTCATATTTCACTATAGTATTTGCTGTAGGGCTTTAAAGAATGCTTTACTGGATTAAGAAAAGTCTCCTCCGTTCTTAGTTTGCTAAGAATTTTTATCATAAATTAATACTGAATTTTTAAAATAATGCTTTTTTCTGCTTTTTAAAAAATGATCAATGAATTTTCTTTTTTCTGTTATGTGGTGAATTACAGAAATTGATTTTCAAATGTTAAGCCAAACTTGCATTCCTACAATAAAATCAATTTGAAGGTAATAAATTACTCTTTGTATTTATCGCTGGATTCGATTCACTAATATTTAAGATTTTTATGTCTCTTATTGAGAGAGACTGGCCAAAGTTTTTCCATTCTTGTAATGTCCTTATCAGGTTTGGGTATAACATGACCTGAGGGGTGGGGAGGGGAATACACATAAAATTTACCATTTTAACCACTGTAAAGTGTACAATTCAGTGACATTTAAAATTCAAAATCTCATCCACAATGCTGTGCCACCATCACACTATCTAGTTCCAGAACTTTTTCATCAACCCAAAAGGAAACCCTGCATCCATTCAGCAGCCACTCCTCACACCCACTTCCCCCTAATCCCTGGAAACCATTTTTTTTTTTTTTTTTTTTTTTTTTTTTGAGAGAGAGTGAGAGAATGAGCAGGGAGAGCAGCAGAGGGAGAGGGAGAAGCAGGCTTCCCGCGGAACAGGGAGCCCGATGCGGAGCTCAATCCCAAGACCCTGGGATCATGACCTGAGCCGAAGGCAGACGCTTAACGACTGAGCCACCCAGGCGCCCCTGGACATAACATTTTTATCCATTCATCCGTTGATGGATATTTGGGTTGTTTTTACCCTTTGGCTATTGTTAATAGTGCTGCTGTAAGTGCTCATGTATAGGAAGTATTTAATTTTAATGTACTGACTCAAACTTTGTCCGGTGAATGAAGGTATATGTTACAAAGAACAGATATAAATGATGTCAATTATGGCAACTCCTCTTGGAGGATAACAAATGAATTTGCTGGAAGAGGGAGGCTGGTGGAAAAGGAGAGAGTAGAGCAAAATCAACAAAGATTTACTGTCTACTATGTGCTGGGTACTATCCTAGGCATTGGGGATACAGCAGTAACAAAGCAGACAGGGCCCCCCCACTTTCATGTGGAAGAAGAACCATCCAGAGGACATATCAATGAGTAGGATCACTTCAGATAGTGATAGTACTCTGAAGAACACGGCATCTCATGATGCACTAAGAGAGTGACCTGGGTGGGGGTGGAACTACCTAGATGGGGTGGGGGGAAGGGTCAGGGCAAGAAGGTCTCCATGAACAGGAGATACCTGCCTTGAGGCCTGGCTTATCTGAATTTCACTTCCTAACTCTATGAAATGGAGAGAAGGACACATACCTCATGAGGTTCTTCAAAGGCTAAACGGGGCAAGTTTATAAAACACTGGGATAGTCTTGATATATACATTTAATAAATGATAGCTACTGGTATTAATGTGATAGTAAGTGTAATTTTATAAGTTAATGACAGAAATAAAGGACCTAGAACCCTAGGGGTTGTCACTGCTGATGGGTTTGGTAACTTGACTTTTTCAGAGACCCTCAATGGACTTGTCCAGGCTGCCCCCGTCTCTCCTTGACCCATCCCCTATTCCTGGACAAGCAGAGGAGATCCAGCTGTTAAGTGACGAAGCGGCTCCCAGATCCAGCAACAGCCCAGACTGGTGCCAGTGTGGACACTGCCTCCCGTCCCAGCTCCCCGAGAGCCACAGATGCCTGGAAGAACTGTGCTGTCGGAAAAAGGCGGGTGCCTGCATCACCACCTCAGAGCCCTTCAGGAAGCTCGTCTTGTCCCGACAGCTCCTGCAGTTCCTCCTGCTCTACCAGGAGCCCTTGCTGGAGCTGGATGAAAACTCTAACAGCCGGCTGCGGCACTGCGCCTACAGGTGCTACGCCACCTGGCGCTTCGGCTCCCAGGACCTCGCCGACTTTGCCATCCTGCCCAGCTGCTGCCGCTGGAGGATCCGGAGGGAGTTTCCCAAGAGTGAAGGCCGGTACACCGGCTTCCAGAGTCCTTACTGATGGCACAGGGCTGAGCAGGCGCGTTAACGTTTCCTTTGTTTGCACCCTGAGCTTGACCTGCAAAGATCTGCGGCCAAATGTTCAACCAAAGGGAAATGTGTTTTCTGCTCCTGCAGCTCTAGATGTGTCAGAGAGCAGACTGAACAAACAAACAAATAAACCAGAATCCCTCAGCATGGACTGAGAGTCGAGAGATTCAGATCTGTGTCTCAGTTCTGTCCCTGGGAAGTTGTGTGATCCTAGGCTTTTTTTTTTTTTTTTAAAGATTTTATTTATTTATTTGACAGAGAGAGACACATTGAGAGAGGAGCACAGGCAGGGGGAGTGGAGGGGGGAGAGGCAGGCTTCCCGCTGAGCGGGGAGCCCGATGCGGGGCTCGATCCCAGGACCCTGGGACCATGACCTGAGCCGAAGCCAGACGCTCAACGACTGAGCCACCCAGGCGCCCCTGATCCTAGGCTTTTAACTCTGTGCCTCAGTTGCCTTCCTACCCCAACTGCGATCCCACAGAGATGTCGGGAGGACAAACGGAGTGAGCGTACACGAACTTTCTTGTTAATGCACAAAGAGCTACATGAATGCAAAGCAGCTCCTTATGAGGCCAGACTGGGAGAAGGTACAACTATGAACAAACCCTTTGGGTGCTGGTTGGAGACTGTGGAGGATTAATGGTGGCCAC
Source organism: Leptonychotes weddellii (assembly GCF_054177405.1). Classification (NCBI taxonomy): domain Eukaryota; kingdom Metazoa; phylum Chordata; class Mammalia; order Carnivora; family Phocidae; genus Leptonychotes; species Leptonychotes weddellii. The sequence continues at coordinate 74,955,693 of NC_138381.1, forward strand.
AAATTCTTGGGCACCTGACCCTCAGGACCTAAGGGTTATGTCTCCTCCTCTTGCATGTGGGCAGCTCTGATCGCTTTATCCAATAGTGGAAGTGACGCTGTGCCGGCTTCGGGGTCTTGGTCTTGAGGCTGGCAGCTTCCACTTCCGGTCCTGCCCACGTCTGCTGTGAAGGAAGCTTGCCCCCATACCAAAGTCTGACTCTCCTCGGACCACCCTACTGTGAGGAAGCTCCAGAAGCCACATGGAGAACAGAGATGCCTGACCAGTTCCCAGCTTCCAAGCCATCCAAACGCAGTCACTGGACATGGAAAAGAAGCCTTCAGATGATTCCACGCCCTGCTACCATCGGACTGCCACTGCATGAGACGCCTCCCAGGTTACCCACAGAACAAAACTGTTGGTTTAAGCCACTAAGTTTCAGGTTGTTCGTTATGCAGCAACAGATGACTGGGACAGAGAGCAAGCGTGACTCACTGGAACACAGACTCAGCCATACCTTCTGTGGTTCTAGGGTTCTTAGGGAGCCTGGACCACCCCTGAAGCCCCACCAGGGCTTAGGTCTCTGTTCGGCAGTCCTGTCAGGGCTGCGGACCACATGAGGTAACCCACCAGACCAGTCCTGGAATCCATCCAATCTAACTGCTGAACTACCCAATACATTTTAACACACAGCCTATTACTATGACTGGAAGTAGCTACTGCTGTTAAAATGGAAAAAGGCCACCTTTATGCCTTTAACATCCTGTACTTTGCAGCCAATTAGAACGGACGCAGTCTGGATGCTACTTAAAAAGCAACTCACACCCAAACCTTTACCATTTCTGTACATCGACCACTAAGAATATGAAAATGGATAGTCAGGTTTTAGGATCCTCCTTCAGGATTTCCTTTTCATGGTTTTGGTATTAGAATTGATTATTTCTAAACAACTCTTTTAAAGAATAAATAGAGACCACTATTCAACACAATAACTGATGAAGGATGTATGAGTTTCCTTAATACATATTCTAAGATGTGCCATTTTGATACTTTTTAAAAACCAGATGCTTTCTACTGTATTCATGTAAAGTAAATATGAGCAAAACCCTTCTTTTTTTGACCCAGGATTTTATCTGGCTTTAAACTCAGGAATAAACTAGGCCAGACTGAACTTTCATTTTTTTTTTTTTTACTATCTTTCAGAGATAGTAGATTATATATGACTTCTTATATGTATGATATATATTTAAAAGTGCATTATATATGACTTCTTCAGAATTTAAATTTTTACTCTTAGAATTCTATGTACAAGCTACAGATTTCCATTCTGATAAACCTCTGAAACATTATACCTTTATTTTATTTTATTTTTTGGTGCCTTATCCCTAGTGTGTTTCTATCACCTCTAGAGGCCCCAAATGGAGTCAGAATTTGGAATGACAATTAGTCACTGGATCCACCTACTATCCTCCTTCACCTTCCCCACAGATGCTTTAGGTGAGAGGGTGATGTGTTATGTCAATGGTGTGTAAAATGTCTGACACTTCGTACAGTAACATGCATCATATTTGTATCTTGTTTTTAGTTTACTGCATAAAATAATGTCCTCAGCTTGTGCAAGACTGTTGAATCTCAGATCTGTACCTCTGAAACAAATAATGCAATATATGTTAAGAAAAAAAAAAAAGGGTGCCTGGGTGGCTCAGTTGGTTAAGCGACTGCCTTTGGCTCAGGTCATGATCCTGG
>NC_138381.1:74957917-75035110 GCF_054177405.1 Leptonychotes weddellii
ATTGAGGAGGGCACATTCTGCATGGAGCACTGGGTGTTATGCACAAACAATGAATCGTGGAACACTACATCTAAAACTAATGATGTAATGTATGGGGATTAACATAAGAATAAAAAAAATAATAATGTCCTCAGCAAAGGCATCCCAAGGAGAATCACACTTTGTAGGACCTATTTTCTTATACTTAAATCCATTATTCTATATGGTAATTGCCCAGTATTCACTACTTCATGTCTTTCTAGTAACATTAGCTGGTTTCATGTAGATTTGGTAAAGAACTTGAATTTCTCTCTTCAGAGGGCACCAGTTTTTAAACACTTCCTAATTCTAGTTTGGCAATGTACATGTCTTAACTAGGTAATATGTTTTGATAAGAAAATATCAATGTTTTTATTATAAAAAATAATGTATAATTTGATTACTGAAGTGTTCCTTTTACTTCCTTTTCTCAGGAGATCCCCAAATCACAATTCATTCATTGACACTTTCATTCAACATATATTCATTGAGGAACTATGACATAATAAGACATATATTCGGTCTCTACTCCCAATTCCTGACACAGAGCTCCTAAATCCCTTAGAATTTGCTGGGTGATAAGAGTGTGTTGTGTTCTAACGAGGCAACTCTTGGTGGGCTCCTAACTTCAGGATGGGGGCTGGTTGCCAGAAAGACCAAGCCATGATCAGAAGCTTAGAACTTTGAGCCCCACTCTCTCATCCTCCAGAATGGAGAGGGGTTGGAAACTGAGTTAACAACTGATTGTGCCCAAGTGATGAAGTCCCCCTAAAAATGTCTCAATTATGAGATGTGGAGAGCTTCTGAATTGATGAACACATCTACATGCTAGGAGAGTGCTGTACCCCAACTCCACAGGGACAAACATCTGTGCTCAGGACCCTTTTGGACCTTGCCCTATGTACCTCTTCATCTGGTTCTTCGTCTGTATCATTATATCCTTTATAATAAACCAGTAAATACAAAGGTTTCCCTGAGTTGTATGAACCATTTGGGCAAATGACTGAACCTGAGAAGGGGGCTATGGGAACCCCCATTTCTTAGCCAGTTGGTCTGAAGTACAGGCGACACCCTGGGACTTGCAACTGGCACCTGAAGTGGAGGACAATCTTGTGGGATTGAGGCCTCAACCTATGGGGTCTAGGCTAACACCAGGAGTTAATGATGCAATTGAATTGTAGGACACTCAGTTGGTGTCTGGAGAGTTGGAAAACTGGTTGGTGTGGGAAAACTCCACAAACATTTGGTCCCAGAAGTATTACAAGTAGAGAATAGGAACGGGAGTTTTCTCTTAGGCACTCACTAGAGACCAATGATAGATAAGGTTGCTGCTGTCATGGAGATGTGAGGAGATGGACATTAATCAAATAATTCAAATGTAAATTTGCATTTTGTGAAGAGGATCATGATGAAGAAGAAAAAGGATTCTCTGAGAACCTAAAATAGGGGAATTTGACCATTTTGGGGAGATCAGAGAGGTCCTCCTTGAGGATGCAGCCCTTTAGCTAAAACCTGAAGGGTAAGTCCTAGATAACTAGGTGAATAGGGTAGGGAAGAGCATTCTAGGCAGAAAGATGAGCATGTGCGAAGGCCCCGGGGCAGAAAATGCATAGCAGGTTTACGGAACTTAAAGGAGACCTGGATGCCTACTGCATAGATAGTAAGGGGAAGTAAAGCATGAGATAAGACTGGACAGGCAGGCAGGGGCTGGACTTCATGGGGCTGTGCGGGCCATGGCAAGGAGTTTGTCCTTATCCTAAGACCAATGGACAGCCATGGAAGTGTTTTAAGTAGCAGCCTGGTAAGATTATATTTGGTTTTTAAAAGATCGTTCTGATCACTGCATGGAGAATGAATGAGGAGTGGTGGTAAACAGTTTTAATTTTATTTCAGTCTTTCCCTACTCCATGAAACATTTGCCCCAAATATGCAGTGAAATGAACTGATTCTCTTTTCTCTCCTCCTCTTCATCTTGGGAAGTTACAGAAAGATCAGCCGCAGGAGAAAGGAAAAGCTTTAGGGTGCCTTGATTTTTAGAGTTGTTTCCTGTCCCAAGTTGGTGGAGATGAGACCACTTAATGGTCTCACCAGGTCAGGGGTAGGAACGTGCCAAATCTAGAGACAAAGGGCAGTCAGCAGAGCTGCTGATGTATCTCACCCTATAGTGTACGGCCTAAAACTCAGGTCTAATATCACAGGCTGGCTTGACATCTGTTGAAATCAGGAGGGTCTAGAACAGCTTAACTGCAAGTTTTTCTCCCCAACCTACTCCCCTGGAAAAGGTCACCTGGACAAGTACCTTCTTTAGCGAATGGAGCAGAGGCACTTACTGCTGACCCCTGAGTAATGGGTTTAAGTTCTCTGCCACCCATGGAATTATCCAAAAGACAATCATGTCCTCCTGTGGGAACCACAGGGCGCCTCACCTTCTTGATACCGCAAAGCACGCCTGCCTCCCACCTGAGCCGAAATCCTACCACCTTTGGTTGTTCACTCTGCCCCGGAGCTATGATTATGTGACTAATAAACTGCTACCAATTTCACTTGTCTAGTGTTGGGTGTCATGCATTTGGCCATCTCCATGACTTTAGGGTAGAAATCCTTCCCTCACAATGGGGTGAAGAGGAGGTGATTAAAGCACTCCTAATTCCAGGCCAACCAGCCACCCTGAAAAATTAAGAGGTTTGGCTTGGCTTCTGCACAGTCATTGTCTACACAAAGCCCTGTCTCCTAGATAGAACCCATGAGAAACTGGGATCACCACCCCCTTTTATTCAAATTAGTCAATGGGTGCACTGGATGTGGTTTCACTTCCTGCTGCTTATATACTTCTTAACACATATTCTAATCCCATGCAGTCATCATTCTGGGAATCCCAAATGTCCCCTGACTCACTCCTTCTGCTCTCTTTTGAAGAGATCTAGACATCACTATTTTCTTTGGTTTTTACTGTGATCTTTCAGTTTCCTCTTTTCTAGTCGGGTTATAAGGGGTTATAAATTATGTTTCCAAAATAAATGATGATCCATGGAGAGGATTTTGCATTCCTAACATCCTTAGTTCCTCTTAATTGTCAAGGTCGCATGAGACTGAATCTTCTGGAATCAGCGGAGGAGGTACCCAATACTGACTGGCCATTTTAACGAAATAATTGCCACACTTGAGGCTTGGATGAGTGCTTAATGTAAGCCTGTTGAGTATAGTAAGTTATGAGTTATATTTTATTTCCCCAAGCAAAAAATAAGCTCCTCAAAGGCAAAGGACTCATCTTGGTTTGGGGCCCATTACGTGCCTATTCCAGCATGGTGGTGCAGTGAGAAAGAGACTCTGGAAACTGACCACCTAGAGTCAAATCCTGAGTCACTAATTAGCTAAGTGGCCTCAGGCAGCTTATCTAATGCTTAGAATCCTCAGTTGCATCTGTGTGTCTAAGCGTTGTTTTAAGTCTTAATTGTTGTAAGTGTAAATGCATGTAGAGTACTTTGCTCACTGCCTGTTACAGAGTAAGCACTCAATAAATGTTAGCTAATTGGGGGTGCCTGGGTGGCACAGTTGGTTAAGTGTCCAACTCTTGATTTCAGCTCAGGTCATGATCTCAGGGGCATGAGATTGAGCCCCAGGTCGGGCTCCAGGCTCAGCTCGGAGTCTGCTTAAAATTCTCTCTTGGGGCACCTGGGTGGCTTAGTTGGTTAAGCGCCTGCCTTTGGCTCAGGCCTGGATCTCAGGGTCCTGGGATCGAGCCCCCCATCAGACTCCCTGCTTAGCGGGGAGTCTGCTTCTCTCTCTGCCCCTCCCCCCGCTTGTGTCTGTGCTCTCTCCCTCAAATAAATAAATAAAATCTTTTTAAAATTAAAAAAAAGATTCTCTCCCTCTCCCTCTGTCCCACTTGCGCTCTCTCTAAAATAAATAAATCTTTTTAAAAATGTTAGCTATTGTTATTCTTTAAAGTTTTAACCATATGTCTAACTATGCTAGCTATTACTGTTATTTGGATGGTGCCTTAGTATCACTCCTAGACTCCAGGCCCATATATTTAACCACCTCTAAATAGTCCATTTAAATAGTTTAGAGGCAAATCAAATGAGTACAAAGGAGAAATCACTCCCTCTGCTCTACCTCACCCACAGGTGCTCCTCCAGAAATCCCAAGCTCAGTTAGTAGTATTCCCATCAGCTCAATCTCCCAAACCAGAAATCCAAGTGACAGTCTCCACGTCCCTGTCCCCCTTCTCTGCCCCCATTCCATCTAATTTCATTAATTCACTCAGCAAACATTTACTGAGCATCCTGGCACTGTGCAGGTCCTAGGGATAAATAAGTGAACAAGCCAGGCTCTCCAAGAGGTTAGGTGCAGTGGGGAAAATGGGCAAGCAATGTATAAAGAAATGAGATGAGAACAGCTTGGGGTAAAGGGTATAAGAAAAACAAGCAGCATGCCATGACAGAAACAATGGGGTTACTTCTGATAGGGGTCAGGGATGGCCTCTCCGACGAGGTGGCATTTAAGCTAGATCCGAACGTCAGGAAGGAGCTGGCTGTGATGAGCTGGGGGAACAGAGGGACAGCAAGTGCAAACACTGAAGTGGGAAAACAAGTGAGCGTGTTCCAAGAACTGTCAGACGACCAGTGTGATGGGGACATTTACAACACGGCCCTTGTCTTCTAAGTCTATCCAGGGAAGGACAAAGCCTTGTTTTCTTACTGCTTCGTGAACTGTGTGGGCCCATCTCATAACCAAAAGTGCAAAGAAAGGCAAAATCCGTATAGGCAAGAGTAACCACAGGGGGTTTTGTGAAGCTCTCGAGACACGAGCGGGTCCCCCAGATGAAGAGGCCGGACACATCGTCTGGCAGGAGGAGAAGACGCCCTCTTGAAGGAACAGCAGCACAAGCCAGGCCCAGAAAGAAATGAGTACGGTATGTGCTCAAATTACTGGTAGACCTGGCTGACTCCCTAGAATGGGAAGAAAGTAGATGAAGATGAAAAGAGACTGATGTGCAGAAAATCCTGGGGGGAAAAAAAGGCGGAAGTGTTTGGACCAATTGCAAAGTCAAGATGGAGCCATTCTTGGGCTGAAAGGGGACACAAGGAAAGTGGTGACTTAAGAACATCCTTCAGGCAGGGGCGCCTGGGTGGCTCAGTCGGTTAAGCGTCTGCCTTAGGCTCAGGTCATGATCTCAGAGTCCTGGGATCGAGTCCTACATTGGGCTCCTTGCTCAGCGGGGAGCCTGCTTCTCCGTCTGCCTGCAGCTCCCCCTGCTTGTGTGCATGCTCACTCTTTCTCTTTCTCTCAAAAATAAATAAAATCTCAAAAAATCTTAAATCTTAAAAAAAAAAAGAACATCCTTCAGGAAGCCATGAGGATGTTGACAGGAGGGAAACCCGTCGGGATCACAGAGGACTGATTCAGTAAGCAACCTGGACTACTAATTTGGTGGTGGTGACAGGAAGAAAAGAAAGAATCCAAGAAAGAATTTTGTTAAATTCCTTTAGGTCCAACAAAAGAGGGTTGGTCCAATAAATTATGGCACACTCATATAACAGAGCTGCATGCAGTAACTTAAAATGATGCCAAAGAAGGATAGCAAATGATACTGAGAGATGTTCAAGACAGAACACATCTGCATAACATTTTTCCTTAAGGAGAATGTGAGACTTTAGTTAGAGCTCTTTTTTTTTTTCCAGCAAAGATAGTATTTGTTAAAAACCTTTAATCCTGAATGTACATTTAAGAAAACAAAGAAGAGGTGCCTGGGTGGCTCAGTCGGTTAAGTGCTGACTCTTGGTCTTGGCTCAGGTCCTGATCTTAGGGTTGCGAGATCGAGCCCCACATCCAGCTTTGTGCTCAGTGGAGAATCTGCTTGAGATTCTCTCTCCCTCTGCCCCTCCCCCCCCATGCTCACACACTTCTCTCTTTCAAATAAATAAAAATATATTTTTTAAAGATTTTATGTATTTATTTATCAAAGAGAGAGAGAGCACAGCAGGGGGAGCGGCAGGCAGAGGGAGAAGCAGGATCCCTGCTGAGCAAGGAGCCTGATGCAGGACTTGATCCCAGGACTCTGGGATCATGAACTGAGCCAAAGGCAGATGCTTAACCACTGAGCCACCCAGGTGTCCCTAATAAATAAAAATCCTTAAAAAAAAAAAAGGAAGACAAAGAAGGGCCGCCTCATTCCTCATTGGAATATGCCATGGATAATGACAAATCAATTGAAAGATATCAGAAAAGGTCAACGGCATTTCCTGAAATCCAAAAATCAATATTAAAAACCATCTTTTCGATTTTTCTCTACCATGGTTTGGGGAAGTCAATGAAGAAATGGCCTATGGTATGGCTGGCTCTCTGCCCACTGTTATGGGCTGAATTTTGCCCCCTCACGCCCACGGATGCATATGTTGAAGTCCTAACCCCCGTTATCTCAGAACATGACTGGATTTGGGGATGTAGTCTTCAATGAGGTAATTAAGGTAAAATGAGCTCTAATCCAATCTGACTGGTGTCCTTCTAAAAAGAGGAGATTAGGACACTGGTGCAGAGGGAAAATCATGTGAAGTTATGGGAGTAGACAAGGAGAGAAGCTGACACCTAGATCTTAGACTTTCAGCCTCTAGAATTTGAGGAAACAGATTTCTATTGCTTAAACCACCCTGTCTGTGGTGTCTGTAGTGCTTTGTTATGACAGCCCTACCAAATACATCTCCTTCTTTCTTTTTATGTTTTTTTAAAAATTTAGGGGCGCCTGGGTAGCTCAGTCATTAAGCGTCTGCCTTCGGCTCAGGTCATGGTCCCAGGGTCCTGGGATCAAGCCCCGCATCAGGCTCCCTGCTCAGCAGGAAGCCTGCTTCTCCCTCTCCTGCTCCCCCTGCTTGTGTTCCCTCTCTCGCCGTGTCTCTGTCAAATAAATAAATAAATAATCTTTTAAAAAAAAAGATTTTATTTATTTATTTGAGAGAGAGAGAGCATAAGCAGTGGGGAAGGTCAAAGGCAGAGGGAGAAGCAGACACCCCGCTGAGCAGAGAGCCAGATGAAGGGCTCGATCCCAGGACCCCAGGAACATGGCCTGAGCCGAAGGCAGACACTTAACCAACTGAGCTACCCAGGCACCCCTCCCTTCTTTATTTTTAATTGTGACAAATATATTTTGAATATAAGATGTAATGCATGGGCTTGATGGTTCTCCAAATACTTAAATGTGAAATTTCCATAGCATCCAGTTATTCCACTTCAAGGTATATGCCCAAAAGAATCGAAAGCAGGGACTCAAATAGCTACCTGTACATAAATGTCCACTGACAATCGCCAAAAGATGATAACAGCCCAGTGTCCACCAACAGATGAGTGGATAAACAAAATAGGATATATATATGCAATGGAATATTCTTTGGCCATAAAATGGGATAAAGTTCTGATACATTCTACAACATGGATGAACCTTGAAAACATGATGCTAAGTGAAAGAAGTCAGACACAAAAAGCCACATACGGTATCATTCCATTTACATGAAATATCCAGAAAGGGCAAATCCATAGGGACAGAAAGCAGGTTATCAGACACTAGCAGAAGAGGGAAATGGAAAGTGTTTAATGGGTACAGAGCTTCTATTTGAGATGATGAAAAAGTTCTAGAGATGGATGGCAATGATGGTTGCCCAACATTGTAAATATACTTAATGCCACTGAAATGTACAACTAAAAAGTTAAAATAAAATCTGTTATGTATATTTACCACAATTTTTTAAATTGCCAAAAACAAAAACAAAAATAATGCATAGGCAACTGTGTGATTTTTATATTTTGTAGATATATATTTTTTTAAGATTTTATTTATTTATTTGACAGAGAGAGACATAGCGAGAGAGGGAACATAAGCAGGGGGAGTGGGAGAAGGAGAAGCAGGCTTCCCGCGGAGCAGGGAGCCCAATGCAGGGCTCAAGCCCAGGACCCTGGGATCATGACCTGAGCCAAAGGCAGACACTTAACAACTGAGCCACCCAGGTGCCCCATGTAGATATTTCTTTATAGCATTAAAAATATATACTTTCTTTGCAGCGTTTAGACATTCTTTTCATCTGAGTCTCAAATGAAGGCTGAGGCCAGATTGCTGTTCAGATTTCCTCATACCCTCCAAAAGCATAATAATGTGTCTTTTCTTTTTTTAAGATTTTTTTTTTTTTTAATTTATTTGACAGAGAGAGAGAGGCAGCGAGAGAGGGAACATAAGCAAGGGGAGTGGGAGAGGGAGAAGCAGGCTTCCCGCCGAGCAGGAAGCCCGACTTGGGGCTCGATCCCAGGAAACTGGGATCATGATCCGAGCGGAAGGCAGACACTTAACGACTGAGCCACCCAGGCGCCCCTAATATGTGTCTTGTAAGAAAATATTCCAGTGGAGATCCCCAGCAGGGCCAGCAAGCCAGAAGAACTGTAACTGCAAGGATTTGCAAGGAAGAAGGGATAAGCCCGTGTTTGGTGGATATAAATCTTATCTTTGGCTTTCTTACCGTGGAACTCAGGCACTGACCTTGCCTGAGGCATTGACTTTGCCATCCACCATCAGGGAAAAAAACGTCTCCTTTTCTGATGGGAATAACTCTACCTTCAACTTAAGATAAAGCACTCCAGGACAAGGTTCACAATGGCACCCTCTGTTGAGTCAGGCTCCTAGGCCGGCAGGCGTCAAATGTGCACTGTGGCCATTCGATGTGAGGACTGCCTGGCACAGCACCTAGATTAGGCTTTGCTTGCTCAGGGTACATCCACATTTGCTCCCGGGGCGCCAGGAGAGCAAAGTGGCTTGGCCTCAAAGGACGGTGAGGTGGGAAACCCCGCATGCAGCCAGGCAGCGCCTGCGGGTAATTACCGAGTATCTCTGTGATGTGGAGGCTTTTGAATGTGCCACAGAGGCCTCATCAAAAAAGGGCTGGGATGGGTCGTTCTGGAAATGAAGGTGGCCCCCCGGAGAATAAAGGGCGGTGAAGCTGCTGCCTCACAGAAACACATCCAAATGTCAACCTGAAGCAGAGGGGTAAAATTAGAGTGAGCAGAATGTTTCAGGAGAGGAAGGAGTCCCTGTGGGGCACTTACTGGAAATAAATCCAATCAGTAAAAATCTAGATGTACAAAATCAGCACACAGTATGGGTGAAAGTGATTTTTGTTTTACAGAGGTGTTCCTAACAAGATAAGATTCCTTTCAATAAAATTTCAATGAAATTATATAAAAACGGAGTCCTCCTTTTTAGGAGCTTATCTATCAAAGAGACAGGATGTCCAGAGCCCGGGCTGCAAACAACTAGCTGTGAGAACCGTCGAGACTTCATCTCAGTTTTCTTATTTACAAAAGGAAAGGACAGGGCTAAATATGATCACTAAGGTACTTTTAATATCAAAATGATTCCTCCATTGTATAAAATGAGATCAGGGACGCCTGGGCGGCTCACTGGGTAAGCGTCTGCCTTCGGCTCACGTCATGATCCTGGGGCCCTGAGATCGAGCCCCACATTGGGCTCCTTCCTCAGCGGGGAGCCTGCTTCTCCCTCTGCCTGCAGCTCCCCCTGCTTGTGCTCTCTCTCTCTCTCTGACAAATAAATAAATAAATAAAATCTTTAAAAAAATAAAATGAGATCAATTTGTACTTGACATTCAGCTTATATAAAGTGCTTAGCACAGCACCTGGTAAGTGGTCAATGAATGTACTGTGTTAGTTAAAATCAAAAGTCCATGGGGCACCTGGGTGGCTCAGTTGGTTAAGCATCTGATTCTTGGTTTCAGCTCAGGTCCTGATCGCAGGGTCATGAGATCAAGCCCCATACTGGGCTCCACGCTCAGTGGGGAGTCTGCCTGGGACTCTCTCTCCCTCTTCCCCTTCCCCTCACCGCCCCCCATGCGTGCTCTCTCACTCAAATAAATAAATCTTTTAAAAAATAAAAATAAAATAAAAAGTTCATACCATGGCCTCTGAGGCCCTGCTTGATCTGGCCCCTGACTTCCTTTCAGGATCTTAGCTCACTTTACTCTCTTCTTTGCCCACTACACTCCATTCATACTGCCCTCTTTCTGCTCCTGGGACATACCAAGTTTATTGATACCTCAGGGCCTTTACACTTGCTATCTCTTCTGCCTGGGATCCTTTCTTCCTACATTTTCAGAGAGTTGGCTCCTTCTTGGAATTCAGATCTCAGCTCAAATGTACTTCCTTAGAGAGGGCCTACCTTGAGCTAACAGACATATAGAGAATTCAACACCCAGCCCTGAATGCACATTCTTTTAAGATGCACATGGAACATGTACAAAAGCAGACATGAATTGCTTCAATGATCAATATGATACAGACTAGGTCCTCCAACTGCATTTCAACGAAATGAAAAATGCAGTTTTTAAAGATGGATTTTAAAACTATTTGGAAACCAAATAACACATTGCTAAATGACTTTTGGAATGTGTAAAACTGAGTGATAATGAAAACAGCACATGTCAAAACCGGTGGGACACAGCAAAAAGCACTAATTTAAAGGGAAACATATAGCTTTATATACATTTGTCAGGAAACAAGGAAGGTTAAAAAAGGTAGGAGCCAAGCATTCAACCTGAAACACTGGAAAAGGAGCAGCAGAATCAACTAAAAGAAACAAGAAGGAAATAATAACTATCAGGGCAGAAATCAACGAAATAACAAATAACTGAGACAACTAAAAAACTAAAAGCTGGTTCTGTGAAAAAAGTAAAAAGACAAATCTTGTCAGAGATGTGTGTCTAAGAAAAAGAAAGCAAATAAACTACAGAACATAATGACAGTCACAACAGAAATTTTTTTAAATATAAAGAGAATTATAAACAACCACGGGCTAATAAATTTGTGTGGCTTTCTCTGACTGCCCCTACTTATTATTTTTATTGTCTATTGTCTGTCTCCTGACACTGGAATGTAAGCTTCTTGAGGCAGAGATTTTTGCCTATTTGGTTCCAGATAAACACTACATGCTGAATAACTATTTGATGAATGCACAGATGAATGTCCCCAGTAAGCCAGCACAATCAAGGTCAGGTTAAGTTCCTCCCAACACAGATGTTTTGGTTTGTCTTCAGCAGATTTGCCCACGTACAAGGACAACTGCAAAGGAATCCTGGCAAAGGTCTCTGGAATCTGATCATGCCAATGACACGGTGTTACCACACCTTGGTTATTTTGGGAGCCAATCAAAGAAACTATGAATTTCTGGCTCAGCAGGCCACAGTTGTGCACACATCCTGGGTATGAAGAATAACAGGAGGGAAGTCAGTTTGGTGGTCCCACAAGAAGTTAAACATAGAATAACCATATTACCCAGCAATTCTCCTCTTAGGTATATACTGCAAGAATCGAAAACAGAGACTCAGACTATCTGTGTTCATTGTAGCACTATTCACACTAGCCAACGGGTAAAAGCAACCCCAACGTCCATCAGCTGATGAGTGGATAAACAAATGTGATATATCCATACAACAGAATATTACTGGGCCATAAAAAAGAGTGAAATATTGATGCCTACTATCATGTGGATGAACCTCAAAAACATAATGCTAAATGAAAGAAGCCAGACATAAAATGTCATATGTTGTAGGATTCCATTTACATGAAATATGCAGACTAGATGAATCCACAGAGACAGGGAGCAGATTGGCAATTGCCAGGAGCTGGGAGGGAGGGGGAAATGGGGAACTGCTGCTTAATGGGTGTGGGGTTTCCTTTTGGGGGGGATAACAAGCGATCTGGACCTAGATAAAGGTAGTGGATGCACATTATGTGTGTATTAAATGCCACCGAGTTGTTCACTTTAAAATAGTTAATTTTAGGGATGCCTGGGTGGCAGTCAGTTAAGCATCCAACTTTTGGTTTCGGCTTAGGTTGTGAGATCAAGCCCCATGCTGGGCTCCGTGCTCAGCATGAAGTCGACTAAGACTCTCCCTCCCTCTCCCTCAGTCCCTCACGCTCATGATCTTTCTGCCTAAAATAAATAAATAAATCTTAAAAAAAAAAGTTAATTTTATATTATGTGAATACACATACATACCATACACAATACACACCAAATGAACATTTGGCCAAATGGCTGAGTGCTAAAATCAATAACCACAGCCCAATATCACTGCCATAGAAAAAATCTATTGCCACTGCCAAGAAAAAATCTGAAGATTTTCCAATGGTTTGTTATTTCAATTTTATTACTGTAGTTTACTAATCAGATTTTAAAGTTTGATTTTTATAATATATGAACATTGATTCCTTAGGATTGTCCCTGTGATTGCTGCACTGAACATCTGGATATTAATTAGATGTTCACTTTAAACGGTTCAAAGGTAGAAAGAGCTAAGATACTTTTGGCTGCTTTGCCAGAACTGGGCACTGTTGATAGTGATGTTGCCATCAAATTATCAAATTTTCCTTTCTTCTAGATACTATATCAACATAGTAAAGACATGTCCTCCTCAAATTCTGTACTTGAAAACTGAGTTGATGATGATGATGTAATTTCACAGAAATGATCCCATAAACTAAAGCTCTGCATACTGCTTGAAGATACTTTCTGAATATTTTCAAGAGTAAGTTACAGATTTTCTTCACTCATATTTTAAATTTCTAAAATCTTTAGGCCTTTATTCTTCTAAAAAAAAATTATACTTATTTTAGAGAGAGAAAGAGAGGTGGTAGAGGGGCAGAGGGAGAGGGAGAAAATCTCAAGCAGGCTCCCCACTGAGCATGGATCCTGACACGGGCCTTGATTCGACCCTGAGATCATAACTTGAGCTGAAATCAAGCTCAACCTACTGAACCATCCAGGAGCTCCTAGGCCTTTTATTCTTATTCAAATTATTACCTAGTCACCAAAAATCTCTCCTAATAGTCTGTCCATCAATTTTTTTATTAAATTTTTTGAGAGTTCTTAGTTATTATTTTGGAAAATAAAATCGTTTCAATCATTTCACTTTAGTTATAAATCTAAATGTGTACTTATTTTATTTTTTTAAGATTTTATTTATTTATTTGAGAGAGAGAGAATGAGAGAGAGAGAGAGCACATGAGAGGGGGGAGGGTCAGAGGGAGAAGCAGACTCCCTGCTGAGCAGGGAGCCCGATGCAGGACTCGATCCCAGGACTCCAGGATCATGACCTGAGCCAAAGGCAGTCACTTAACCGACTGAGCCACCCAGGCGCCCCTAAATGTGTATTTAAACTACTGATAAAATTTCAACATATAAAGAACCTAAGGAGACTTTTTTCATTCCAGTTACAACTAGAACGCTCACCTACATTCAAAAGTGAGTATTAACGTATTGACAACATTGCAATAACAAGCCTCATTCACACCGCCGACATCTATGCTCTGACTGGAGACCATGGTTACTTATGTAATCCCACATTCATGATAGCATACAAGTTCAGAGAGGCCAGAAACGATGTTGAAGTAGTCATATGACTACTTGGGTTTCCAGAGGCTGAGACCAAAACCAAAGCCAAATGGCAGATTTGGGCCAAAGAGAAGGCTGAGGCCACTGGGTCCCACCCCTAATAAAGAGGCTAATTGCAAGGAGCAGGAGATGAGCCTTCTGGATAATTCTCCGGGCAGGAAAGGCAACATTTACCATCAACTGACCCAAAGAAGATGTCTGCAGTTTATCACCCCACTTCCCATTTAATGTTCTACTAAAAGAAAAATGATAAAACCAGAAAAGGGGAAGCAACTGAAAAGAAGCCACCCTCCACAAACACTTCCTCTTGGTTGAGCTAACCCATAGGGCATACCACACACCTCATGTATCTCAACACGGCTCACATCACATATACCTAACACTTGAGAGTTGTCAAACTACTCAGATGTACAGTTGTCAGGGACCACACTTAAGGATAGAAAAGACCTGGGAAAATCCCAAGAGAAGGCTTTGCGGTTTGCTTACATGAATTTAGAGATTATTGTTATCTGCATCCAGACAACAGAAATTCAGAATGTTATTATCAGGTCGATGTTTTTGGAGTCTGACGAGTCCTTTCCTCTGCGCTTTCGTTCTCCCTTAACCATCAATTATTACCAAATCTCTTATGACAGACGGGGGCATAATAACGAGAAAAAGGCAACATTTTCAGAGTATTTTATCAAACACTAATGAGACTGAGCTTTTACTCAACTGTAAAATAGGGTTCTAAGTATCACTCACTCACATGTAGGTGGTTTTTGGAATAGAAAGTGCTATTTCTTTTGCCAAAGAAACCTGGATTCCATTGTGTTGGATTTAGATCTGCTAGAGACTGTTCACTGGCTAAAAAAATACAATAATCATTGCGGGCTGGGAAAGATTAACACATAGTCTGTATATTTCAGAAAACTGTCCTCACTAGAGCACAAAGTTGGGTTTTCATTATGAGACAAGTCACATAAAAAGTACACCCTTGATGCTTTTTGTTGTTGCTATTGTTCTTTTTCATTTTTATTCAGACTTCCAGGTAAACTTGAAGTTGTTTGATGTAAAATCAGGAAGTCAGGTTTAGAGGCTACATTTCTTAGAAAGCGTCCCTGCTTCTTGCAGTAGCCCCTTCTGTTTTTTAACAGATCTAATTCAAGTTTAGCCAGTACAAGTCTCTTAAGAGTGAAGCTTGGGGTGGACTGGCGGGGGGAGGGGGACGGCCTGTGGTAAGCCGTGTCAGTGGCCCGTGGGGGCCTGGCTCAGAATCCATGCTATCGTGAGCCTCCTGAAGCTAGTTGACTTAGTTCTCTGAGGGTCACCAACTCATCCTGTTTGCCAGGGGACTTCCCCAGTTTTAGCACTGAAAATCCCATCCCAGGCAAACCGAGATGGTTATCACCTAAGGATTTACCTCCCTTGCTTTAAGTTGTACCATACACATCCTGAGTGGGATTCAAATCATTGTAAACTTTTCAAGTTAAACATACGTGCTTTGCAGCCTTTGTCTCTTTACATCACCTACCACAGTATCTTTTCCTACCACTGAATAGGATTCCCACCTAGTTACCACAAAACCCTTAAATGAGGCAAATGTTTCTACTCTTAAAAATCTTTATTTTTCCCCTTATTTTTTAAGAGAAAAAAATTCAAATTCACACAAATGGTCTTGAATTTTTTTTAAAGCTCTCATTTTGTTTGGGTGAGAAATTTTTTTTTTCCTGTGCTTATAAAACTTGTTTTGTTGGGGGATAATCATTTATCTAATTGAGTTAGCTTTGCACTTCTCCCTCAAGCCCTGGTCCCTTGCCACGTATTTGAGTGTACATAGAAAAACATACACCAAAATCCTCCCAGAAGGAAACAAACCAAACTGTCCCGAGATTACCGACTAAAGTCACTGATAGTAAATAAAATTCTTTCTAGCTTAATCTGAATTAAGAATCTTATGTTCATAATATTTCTATGGAGTTAGTAACTGTATTAGTTTCCTATTGATGCTGTAACAAACTGCCACAAATTTAGTGGCTTAAAATAACACAGATATATTATTGTATAGTTCTGGAGGTCTGAAATCCAAAATGGGTCTTGTAGGCTAAAATCGAGGCCTTGGCAGGGCTGCATTCCTTCTGGAGGCTCTAGAGGGAATTCTGGAATTCCAGGAGGAAAACCCACCTGTTGCCTTTTCCAGCCTCATTCCTTGGCTCATAGCCTCTAGCTAGCAATCTTATCACTCTGACCTGTGCGGCTGTTGTCACAGGCCTTTTCTGACTGATGCTTCAGCCCCTCCTGTCCATTTTTTAAAGGACCCTTGTGAATACGCTCACCTGGATAATCCAGGACAATCTCCCCATCTCAAAACCCTTAATCACATTGGCAAAGTCCCTTTTGCCACAGAAGGTAACAAAGTCCCAGGTTTCTGGGATTAGGATGGGTATCTGGAATGGGGGGCATTATTCTGCCTCCCACAGTCATTAAGACACCATCTTAGAAAGTTACCAGATTTGACACTAATGGGACCATATCTCTGGGTCTTATTTTCCTGAGTCTGTTGTATAATCCTTCCAAATATTTAGAATCTAATAGTTTGTAAGTAAATTTGAAAAGATAATTGGTTACATTGTATGCTAATGTCAGGGAACAGGACAAAACAACTCAGTTCTAGTCATTTGCAGAGTGCCACAGTACCAGAGGAGAGAGTCTGACTGGCCCTTTTGGGTTAGGTTCCCTATGTGGTTCAATTGATAAAGTCACATAGTATAAAAATGGCTGCTGGGGCCACATCTGTGAGGGAGGGGCAGTTTTCGGAGGAAGAGTGTTGTGGTAAACTGGCTTAGTGTGCAACGGAGGAACCAGGTGATCCAGCGTTAGAACTTAATCTAAATTAAAAATAAGCTCTGTGCAGGTACCTGGGTGGTACAGTTGGTGAGCATCCTACTCTTGGTTTCAGCTCTGGACGTGATCTCAGGGTCATGAGATCAAGCCCTGCGTCAGCTCCTCGCTCAGCGCGGAGCCTGCTTGAGATTCTCTCTCCCTCTCCCTCTGCCCCTCCCACTCGTGTCCTCGAGCTCTCTCTAAAATTAAAAAAACAAAAAAAATAAAGCTCAGCTCTGTGTAAGGGTCTGAGGTGCTCCCCTCTGAAGAAAGAACCTGAGGTTTGGCCCCATTATTGTGTACACACATTGTTTTTTCCTGAGGCCTTGACTATCTACTCCCTGTTTTTCTTTTTTTTTTTTTTTTTTAAGATTTTATTTATTTGACAGAGAGAGACACAGTGAGAGAGGGAACACAAGCAGGGGGAGTGGGAGAGGGAGAAGCAGGCTTCCCGCGGAGCAGGGAGCCCAATTCGGGGCTCCATCCCAGGACCCTGGGATCATGACCTGAGCCGAAGGCAGACGCTTAAGGACTGAGCCCCCCAGGTGCCCCTTTTTATTTTTTTAATTTGATACGATTCACACACCATAAAAGCCACCCTTTTGAAATGTATAGTGCAGTGACTTTTAGGATATTCACAAGGATTCTGCAACTAACACCATTATGTAATTTCCGGAACATTTCCTCACCCCCAACAGAACCCTCATACTCATTAGTAATCAATCCCCATTGTACTTTGCCCCAGCCCTAGGCAACCACTAACTGACTTTCTGCCTCTATGGATTTTCCTATTCTGGACATTTCATATAAACAGAATCATAGAATATGTGGCCTTTTGTACCTGGCTTCTTTCACTTAGCATCATGTCCTCAAGATTCGTGCACATTGCAGCATGTATTTACGGCTGAGTAATATTGCATTGTCTGGACATACCACATTTGTTTTTCCATTCATCAGCTGATAGACATTTAGGGGATCTCCACGTGTTGACTATTATGAATGATGTTGTGAACACTCATGCACAAGTTTTTGCATGAACATATCTTATCAATTCTCTTGCGCATATAGTACACCCAGGAATGGAACTGCTAGATCACATGGTGATTGTGTAACATTTTGAGGAACTGCCAAACTGTTTTCCAAAGGGGCTGCACCATTTATTTTTCCCAGCAGCAGTGTATGAGTCTTCCAATTTCTCCACAGCCTTGCCATCTTTCTGACTGTCCCTTGTTTTAATTGTAGCCATGCTAGCAGATGAAGTGGTATCTCATTGTGATCTTGATGCACATCTCCCTAGTGAGTGATATTGAACATCTTTTTATGTTCTTTTTTTTTTAAAGATTTTATTTATTTATTTGAGAGAGAGAGAATGAGAGAGAGCACATGAGAGGGGGGAGGGTCAGAGGGAGAAGCAGACTCCCTGCCGAGCAGGGAGCCCGACGCGGGACTCGATCCAGGGACTCCAGGATCATGACCTGAGCCGAAGGCAGTCGCTTAACCAACTGAGCCACCCAGGCGCCCACATCTTTTTATGTTCTTATTGACCATTTGTGTATCTTCTTCGTAGAAATGCTATTCAAATCTTTTGCCCATTTTAAATTGGGTTGTCATTTTACTGATTAGTTAGAAGAGTTAAAAGAACTCTTTGTGCACCTGGCTGGCTCAGTTGGTAGAGCATGCGACTCTCAATCTTAGGGTCATGAGTTCAAGCCCCACATTGGGTGTGGAGCCTACTTAAAAAAAAAAAAAAAAGAAGAGTTAAAGACTCTTACTTAGGATATTTAAGATACTAGACCCTTATCAGATACATGTTTTGTATTTTTCACATACTGTGGGTTGCCTTTTCATTTTCTTGACAGTGTCCTCTGAAGCACAGAAGTTTTAAATTTTTTCTATTTTTCGTTTTGTCACCCACCTGTGCTTTTGGTGTCATGTCTAAAAAACCACTGACTAATCCAAAGTCACAAAGATTTACACTTATGTTTTCATCTGAGTCTTGCAGTCTTGCTCTTACACTTCAGTGTTTGATCCATTTTGAGTTAATTTTTATATATGGTAAGAGAGACAGGGGTCCAACTTCATCATATGCATGTGGCTATCCAGTTGTTCCAACACCATTAATTGAAAAGACTATTCTTTCCTCATTGAATTGTCTTCGCACCTTTACTGAAAATCTCATTTTTTAAAAACTAAACTCCCATGGTTGTTCAGTAACTACACTCAGTCAAACATATGACAAATATGCAACTGAATGTGATTAAGATGTAGGTATGTGAGGTAACAGGGTGATGGGTATTAAAGAGGGCATGTGTGGTGATGGGCACTGGGTGTTATATGCAACTAACAAATTGTTGAACACTACATCAAAAACTAATGATGTACTGTATGTCGGCTAATTGAACATAATAAAAAAAATCCATGCAGCAGCTTTGTAAGATAAAAAAATAATAAAATAAAGATTTTATTTATTTATTTGAAAGAGAATACACAAGCATGAGCAGGAGGAATGGCAGAGGGAGAGGGAGAGGGAGAGGGAGAGGGAGAAGCAGGCTCCCCACTGAGCAGGGAGCCAGGCGTGGGGCTCCATCCCAGGACCCCAAGATCATGACCTGAGCTGAAAGCAGACATGTAACCACCTGAACCACCCAGATGCCCCCAAAGGAAATCTTTCAATAAGTATAACAAAAATCAGAAATAACAAAAAAGAATTGGCAGCAATTTTTCTTTCCTAATAGGACTTAAAGTAGGGAAACTACCTCTGTAGGGAGAGTTGGGACTCCCACTTTTTGCTTTATCCAGTTCTGTATTGTTCGAATTTGTTACAAAGAACATGTTTTACTTTCCTAATTGAGATGGTCTTTCAATCTTTATAAACAATTGTTTAGGGGTGCCTGGGTGGCTCAGGCGTTAAGCGTCTGCCTTCAGCTCAGGTCATGATCCCAGGTCCTGGGATCGAGCCCCACATTGGGCTCCCTGCTCCGCGGGAAGCCTGTTTCTCCCTCTCACACTCCCCTTGCTTGTGTTCCCTCTCTCGCTGTGTCTCTCTCTATCAAATAAATAAATAAATCTTTAAAAAAAGATTTATTAAAAAAAAAAAACAATTCTTTAACTTCAAAAAAAAAAGAAAAAAAAAGATGTAGGTATGTGAAAAGTCCCAGCTGTAATCAGCATTTACTTTCACTTTATACAAACTAAGATTTCTCTGGCTAGTACACTGGGTATATTCACTATCTTGACTGTGGTGATGGTTCCATGGGTGTGTGTGTGTGTATATGTCAAACTTACAAAATTGTACACTTTAAATATGTGCAGTTTTTTATTTGTCAATTATACCGCAATAAGCTGTTTTTAAAAACAGATAAAGGGCAAGAATATAAATGAAATAACTTTCTTTTCCTAATCATTTTTCAAGATCAGCTTCTCTCGTTGGTCCTGAGGATATAATACCAACTAGTAGTTTAGAAAAACTTATTTATACATTTCTCCTACCTGCCTTGTTCCAAAACACAAGCAAACCATTTATTTTTTAAGATTTTAAGTAATGTCTACACCCAACATGGGGCTTGAACTCACAACCCCAAGATTCAGAGTCACACGCTTACCAACTGAGCCAGCCAGGCGCCCCCAAAACACATGCAAACCATTTAAATTCAAGATTTGTAAGGCTGGGACCATCTCATTACTGTGGGATAAGTATTAACAAGAGCTGGAACTGAGTTTGGCTCTTAAGGAAAGAATTTTTAAGTCCCCTTCCAAAGAGAATTTAGCAGCTATATATTCCTTTTCTACATAGAATTTAAGCCCTCCCAATTGCACCAAGCTCAATTTTGGCAAAGACTTCATCTGCCTGTTCACCCTCATATCCCTAGCATCAAGAATACTGCCAAACACACAACAGGCACTCAGTAATATCTGTCAAATGAATGGATAAAATCCCACTTAATCACCACCTTTTCTTAGGACCATTTTGGACTGAGGCAGGTGGCAGCTCTATTCTTCCTTCTAACTCAACAATTCCATCTCTAGAGATAGATGCTATTTCCTTCAAATTTTATTATTCACTTCTTTCATCTGGAGCAGCTCAGGAACCTCACATCCAGGAAATGAACTAAAATATTTTATCAAAGATTATACATAGGATCCACAAACTAGAAGCAATCAGGTGAGAACGGTTAGGAAAATCATGGTATACTCTCTGGAAGAAACAGCCCATTTATTAAAAATGATCATTATGACAAGTCTGTAATAACACAGAAAACACGAGGAGTATGAACCAGGAAAAAAAAAAAATCATCATTGCCTGTGATTTACAAACTAAAATTTTATACACATCTACCTGTGAGAATTTATACTCCACAAAGGCAGGCTGTTTGGGCTTGTTCTGTTCACTGAACAGGGCCTGGCATATTGAAGGTGCTTATTAATACTTGTTGAATGCATTAATGAAACTCAATATAAAATATATCTTTGAAAACATACCTGAAAGGGAATGAATAAACGTGGAAATTTATGTTCGAGGAGTAGAACAGTGGGCGTTTCCTCCACTTCCCTTTATTTTCCAATTCTCCCTAAAGTTGTGATAAAACTTTCTCAGTTGAAAGGATGGCCACATAAACCCTCCCCTGGCTCAGGATGCTTCCTCCCTCCTCCTTTAACTGAGGAAGCATCTGAATTGGAGTAGGGGTGTGGCCTCGCTTCAATTCCAACAAGGCCACCGTACAGGGTGTGTGACTCCAGCCCAGGGCTCTTAGGGCACCTGACATTTAGGTTTTTCTTCCAGAGGTTGAGAAGGAATAAGCTGGGACCTCCCGAGGGGCTGCTCTTTCTCCTAAGCTGCCCCCGTCCCCCACAGGTCACTCGTACCTCCTAGACCACCTAAAGGAGCAGCTCAGTAGCCACCCCCTCCCACCTCAGCGCCTCCCCCCCGCGAGGGGTAACTCATGCCCAAGGGAGAGGTCACTCTCCACGACGGCTCTATCTCCACTGAGGCGGTCACTCGTTCTCCCCGGTCCTACACAGGGTCATTCGTTCCCAGAGAGGAGATCACCCCTTCCTGGTAGAGCCAATGCCACTTTGCGGGGGTCGCTCGTTCTTCCCGGCCCTACTGACGAGGTCACTCGTCCTCAAGGGAGGACTCACCCCCTCTCCACGGGTCCCATTCCCCCCGAGCGAGGCGCTCGTACCCGAGAAGGACGTCGCCTACGCCCGGCCCCCGCCCCGAGGCGCAGCACCGCCTCCTTCCGGGTCCTCCCACGCGAGTAGCGGCGCCGCGGGCCGCCTGGGCGGGGCTCCCGGGCGCGTACCAGGCGGCGGGTCGGGTGGCCGGGCGCAGAGCGTGGAGCCGGGCGGCGCGGCAGCAGCCGGCCATGGCGGGCTGCTGCGCGGTGCTGGCCGCCTTCCTGTTCGAGTACGACACGCCGCGCATCGTGCTCATCCGCAGCCGTAAAGTGGGGCTCATGAACCGGGCCGTGCAGCTGCTCATCCTGGCCTACGTCATCGGGTGAGCGCGGCCGCGGGCGCTGTCCCCGAGGGGCTCGGGGGTCCGGAGTGTTGCGACGGCCGGGAACTCCCCTTCTGGGTCCTGGCCGTGCACCTGTTGCTCTTGGCCTAGGTCACCGGGCGAGCCCCGCAGGCGGCCTCCAGGCGCGGTCCGGGGGACGGCGACCAGAGGCGGATGACATAGGCCTCCCCGGACCCTGGCCCCCAGAGGGCCGGGCGGTGGGCCGGCCTCCGGGGCAGGAGACTGCTTTGATACTGTGTTTTTTTTTTTCAGGGCAAAGCCTGGCTAGACCTTCATCCTCACCGTTCCTGCTTCTTGTTCCGAGTTGCTCCATGCTGTCCTTTGGCTTTGCCCTTAACGTTTCAATCTTTGCACTTTACTTCCCATTCTGATGATCTGCTGAGAGAAACCAAGGCTTGGACTTTCCATTTGGTTCCTTTTGGGCCAGTGGCTTCCGGTCCTTTCCTTTAAGTATCATGTGGTAACCCAAGATGATGAAGAGGTCACACTCGAAAAAGCATTTAAAGTTCACTTCGTTTTGTGGAGTTGTTGGGGGTTTTTTGTATAGGTACCTTCCTTCGCTTCATCATTCCCCATGCTGCCCTCTTACACTTCTATATGTCCTGCTACCTTCTGTCCCCTCACCAAGTGCTTAATTTTAATTGAGTGCACCCATTACAATTTTTTTTTTTAAAGATTTTATTTATTTGACAGAGAGAGACACAGCCAGAGAGGGAACACAAGCAGGGGGAGTGGGAGAGGGAGAAGCAGGTTTCCCGCTGCGCAGGGAGCCCGATGTGGGGCTCGATCCCAGAATTCTGGGATCATGACCTGAGCTGAAGGCAGACGCCCAACGACTGAGCCACCCAGGCGCCCCGCACCCATTACAATTAATGAAACTCGAGAGAAGGTAGAAATTAACTGGGCCCACTTTCAAGGTCCACCTAGGGTGTTAATGGTGTCTACAGCTGCTGAGCTGACAGATGTTATCCGTATCTGCATTCCTTTTCTTAGAAGGCCTAATGCTGTGGTCCCCAGCCGCACATTAGAACCTTGGGGAATCTTTTAAAAATACTGATTACTGACTCCCATCCCCAGACCTTTTTTTTTTTTTTAAAGATTTTTTTTAATTTATTTATTTGACAGAGAGAGGCACAGCGAGAAAGGGAACACAAGCAGGGGGAGTGGGAGAGGGAGAAGCAGGCTTCCCGCTGAGCAGGGAGCCCGATGCGGGGCTCGATCCCAGGATCCTGGGATCATGACCTGAGCCGAAGGCAGACGCTTAACGACTGAGCCACCCAGGCGCCCCCCCAGACCTTCTGATTTAATTGCTATGGAGTATGACTGACTCCCCAAGTGATTCTGATGGGGAGCAGTTTGAGAACCAATGTCCTAATGTTTCCTAAACCTACCAAATCACGGAAGACTCACCTGAGGAACCATAGAAAAGTAGCAGATCCCCCACCCTGGGGTGAGGCTTGGAATGTTAACACGGTCCACGGGAATTCACCTGATCAGGCAGGTATTGGCTTCTAACAGCTATCAGCCCAGCAGCAGTAAGTTCTGACAGGATTCAGTGAAATGGCTTCCCACATACGGGCTGTACATCAGAACCACCTGGCCCACTCTCAAGTTTGGATTTAGTGAGTCTCATTAAGTACCGCCACCAACTCCTTGCCCCCCAGTGATTGTGATTCACCCTTAAATTTTGAGACCTGCTACTAACTGGTTAACTAAACTCACATTGCTGGATTGGATCGGAAGCGCTTAGAATGAAGGGCTCTCAGCTTTTCCCTCTTGGCTTTTGATACTAGGGGGAGGATTAGTTTAACCCTATCTTAGGGTATCTGTAAAGTTCTAGACTACAGGAAGTATGCACCGGATGATGTAGTACCCACTAGTCACCTGTGGCTTTTGAGCTCTTGAAATGGACCTACTCCAAATCAAGATGCTCTGTCAACATAACATACACACGAGGTTTTGAAAACATAGTGCAAAACAACCAAAAAAGTAAAATAGGACATTAATACACCTTAGATTGATAACATGTTAAAATATTTTGGATATATTTGGTAACATAAAATCTATCATTAAAATTAATTTTACCTATTTTTCTTTTTAATATGGCTACTAGAAAGTACATTACATATGTGGCTTGTGTTACCTTTCTGCTGGACAGCACAGCTTTCTAAGGTTCCTGGAGTGTTTGCTACCTTGATCATGAGGATCTATAAAGCAGTAAAAGCTTTATCCATCTTCCTATGATCAAAACTGACTCAGGATCTGAGCTAAGGGCTTTTTTCTTTCTTTCTTTTTAACTCATCTCTTAGCTTCCTGATCCAATTCATCTTAGACTAAACATGCATTTCTCAATTATCTAATTCTGTTATCTGTCATATGATGAGGAGGTAGTCAATTACATAGTGATCCCTGTAAAACCATGTGTCTCTCTTCAGCAACTCACTGAACACTATGGTAAAATAATGGTAACCTTCCTGCCCTAAGTTTCTGTGTGCCTGAATAGAATTAAATGAAAGCTTTATATTGCAGCTAAATTCCTAGAACCCCTGAAGAAAAGGCCTTATTTGGGGAAAAGCCTGTCTCTAGGATGGACAATGAATATGGAGACTGCTCAGACCAGACTAACGTATAAGTAACCAAAACCAGTGATTTTTTGAAGTTTCAGCAGCTAGGGCTTATAAGAGGAGACAGATGCTAGCATTTCTTGTTTCTAGAAATAATAACAACAATAATAGTTGCCGGTAGGTGTTTAATAACAGCTCTGGCAGGAAGGAGTTCTGATTTGTAGCATTGGCCAATTTCCATGGTGGAAATACTCCCATCAAGGCCAATTTCAGCCTACAATGGCAACACAAACATTGTTCTAAACATCTACTAGGCAAAACTCATTTAACCTCACAACTACCCTGTGAAATCCTATTATCATTCCCATCTTATTGATGGGAAAAACTGAGGCATAGAGAAGTTAAGCAACTTGGCCAAAGTTATGCCTGATGAACGGTGCAGCTGAGAAATGAACCATGATTGCTGGCTTCAGTTTGTGTTCCAGTGTCCTAACCACTACGCGCTAATGTCTTTAGATTTTTAGTTTTTCAGACTGGTTGTAAGGCCCCCAGTTCTTCCCAGAGAAGAGAAGCATACATGTGACCTGAATTCTTGGAGAAAAAATGTAAGAAACTAGTATAAAAAGTTACTTGAACAGTGAGATTCTCTTTTCTAGAGGGAATATAGCATACAGGGCAAGAAAAGAGGCTTCAGAAGCAAAAGACTTGAGTTCAAATCCTGACTTTGTCATTCGCTAGCTGTGTGGACTTTGGGCAAGTGACGTAACCTCTCTGTGTCTCAGTTTCCTCCTCAGTAAAACTAGAGAATAATAATGATATCTGCCTTATAAAGTCGTCAGGATTAAATGTTAATACATATATAGAGCTTAGATCAGTACCTGGCACCTGAAAACACTCAAATGGTAACTATTATCATAATTTTTGTCATCTCTTGGTAATTCTGCAGGTCGTGGTGCGTTGGAAGTGCTCAAATACCTAATAAAGACAGCATTCATTGAGTACTTTCGTTGTGCTGATCACTATGCTAAGTGCTTTACCTGCGTCATCTCATTTATCTCCCACAAACAACCCTGTGATTTAGATTATACACCCATTTTGCAGAAGTGGTAATGGAGCCCCCCAAAGTCAAGCAGTTTTGCAAAGTCATGTAATTAGTGAACATTATACTGTCAGCCTTTGGCTATCAGAGGCTCCCTAGCAGCAGTTCAAATTCACAGAATCCTTATGGCAATTTAAGGGGCCTGTTTTATTTTGTAGGTGGGTGTTTGTGTGGGAAAAAGGCTACCAAGAAACAGATTCTGTGGTCAGCTCAGTTACTACCAAAGCCAAAGGCGTGACTGTAACCAACACTTCTACACTTGGATTCCGGGTCTGGGATGTGGCGGATTATGTGATTCCAGCCCAGGTATGCCTCCCACCGTGGCTTCTGTCTGACACCAAAGCTTCTGATTAGCTCCTTTCCCTTTACTGACTTTGCATTCTTTTTTTTTTTTTTTTAAGATTTTTTATTTATGGGGTGCCTGGGTGGCTCAGTTGGTTAAGCGACTGCCTTCGGCTCAGGTCATGATCCTGGAGTCCCTGGATCGAGTCCCGCATCGGGCTCCCTGCTCAGCAGGGAGTCTGCTTCTCCCTCTGACCCTCCCCCCTCTCCTGCTCTCTCTCTCTCATTCTCTCTCTCAAATAAATAAATAAAATCTTTAAAAAAAAAAAAAAAAAAAAGATTTTTTATTTATTTATTTGACAGAGTGAGAGACACAGTGAGAGACGGAACACAAGCAGGGGGAGTAGGAGAGGGAGAAGCAGGCCCCCCGCCGAGCAGGGAGCCCGATGTGGGACTCGATCCCAGGACCCTGGGATCATGACCTGAGCCGAAGGCAGACTCCCAATGACTGAGCCACCCAGGCGCCCCCTGACTTTGCACTCTTGGTTAATGATTGGCAGAGTTCTAACATCACGGAGACCCAGACTAATTGTCTTAGTCCAAGAAAGCAGTGCAGAAGGATCTCTTTCTGCCTTAAGGTCTAATAAACAATATTCAACCAGCTATGTTTCTTCAGCTTTAAATCATGGCTGGCTTAAACACAGACAACTCAGTCTGTCTCAAGCCCCGAAAGGTAGAAAAGCAAATATTTTAAATCCTGGGAAAAATTCGGGTGGAAATATTGCCTTCCCACATTTTGTATGGGCTTTATTGTTGTAAACCCACAAGGTAAATCTTTTCAGTGTAGGAAGTTGATCGGTAATTGGAGACCAAAGCCAGACTGGAAGGAAACAGACATAGGATTTCATCAGGAACAGAGGAGAAGGGAAGAAGGTGTTTGATACAGCATCCTAGTATCCAGTCTGTTAATCCACAAAGCTCCAAGTTAAATACTGACTCTCTTTAGCCATCATAATGTCTATGCTCCGCAGCCAGACCCTGACATATCCCTCCAAATGGCTTCCGTGCTAGGACGTCTGGGGTGGCTAAATCTCTCGGCTCAGAGCTTGGCAAGGGAAAGCAAGAACTTCAGAAACTCTCTTTTTCTTCAAGTGTGTTCGTTTTCTCCCTGCCTTCTCAAGAGAAGGGTTTTGCGGGGTGCCCAGAGGGAAGACTGAGCGGATAAGCAATGCAGGCCAAATGGAACAGGGGATTCATAGTTTGCTGGAGGTGGGTGGTCCTATGGGCATGCACCTGTGTCAACAGAGAGACCACTCCTTTCTGTGAAGCCATGGCCTCATCCTGGCAAGCTCTGGGGCCGTCACACTCATTGTGTTCACTGGGACCAAGGAAGAGTGTGGGCCCACTGCTTCTGACCCTCGGTGGGAAGGAACAGGCAGCCCCTCTGCCTTCCAGCTTAGCTCTGGCCCCGGGGCTTCGTGAGCTCCACAGAGCTCCCTTCATGAGCTTTCACAATGGCCTCCTGCTTCTCCACAGATGGAACACAAACGTCAGTTTGCACCACTTCTACTCAGCTCATCTCTGGACTGAAGTTTCCCTAAGCTTAAAATAGAGAAGAAATAGGAAACAAACAGTAAACCCTATTGAATTGTTCACATCTATCTCAGGAGCCGCTGGAGCAGCTTCTATAGACCACGTGAACAGCATGTCTCTGTGGGAACACCGAGGACGCTGACAGGGGTGCCAGGAGAGAGGCGCGGGCATCGTGCCACCTCCTCAGGCCTCCTCTTGGGGTCATTTCCTGTCTCCCAACATGGCTTGTTCTAGGCCTTTCTTTGGAAGATGCCAGCCATTCCCAGAGCTTCCACCACCTCGTCAGACCTGGGGGTGGAGATGTCTACAGACACTTTGATCCTTGAGTTACCCTGATCCCCCACGTGGCTCCCAGTGCTGACTCCACTTTTCCCGGGAGTCTGAAATGCTGAGAGAAAGCTTCTGGTATTTCATTTTAGAATGCCAGTGCTCGGTGAGGGGGAGGTCCAACTAGAATTCTTGGGCATCTTTGTCTTTTACTCCTAATGTTGGAAGGTCCTTAGCAACCGACTCTTTAGTCTCATCCCCAGTGAACTGCACTCCAGAAACTTTAAATCAACCATTTGGCACCTTCCTAGGAGGAGAAAACAGAACCTTCTCGAAGGGAGGAGCGTCAGTTACGGACCCTGACTGGGTCTTCTCTAGAATGTTTTATTTATTTAATTTCAGTTAGGAAAGAAAACCAGCCAAACTTGGGACTTTGGTGGCCTTGTGTTTTTGTACCTCTGAGGTAACCTGGTTGGCAGATGATGTTTTGCGCACCTGTTGGATCTTTTCCCTCAACAAGCCAAGCTTTAATTAAGGAACCACCTCAGATGATAGGCATTTCCTTTTCCACTGAGGTGAAATTCATATGTCATAATATTAACTATTTCAGATTTAAAAATTCTGCGGCATTTAGTACATTCACAATATTATGCAACTATCACCTCCTTCTAGTTCCAGAACATTTCGTTACCCTAAGAGGAAACCCCACACCCATTAAGCAATCGCTCCTCATCCCACCCTCTGCCTTACCCCCACCTCCAGGGCAACCACTCATCTACATTCTGTATCTATGGAAACTTCATAACAATAGAATCATGCAGTAAGTGGCCTTCTGTGTGCGACTTCTTTGACTTAGCGTCCTATTTTTTTTTTTTTAAGATTTTATTTATTTGACAGAGAGAGAGACAGCGAGAGAGGGAACACAAGCAGGGGGAGTGGGAGAGGGAGAAGCAGTCTTCCCGCCAACCAGGGAGCCGACATGGGGCTCGATCCCAGGACCCTGGGATCATGACCTGAGCCGAAGGCAGATGCTTAATGACTGAGCCACCCAGGCGCCCCTTAGCGTCCTATTTTTGAGGTTCATCCACGTTGCAACATGTCAGGGCCCCATTACTTTTTATGGCTGGGTCATGTTCCATTATAGATACACACACAGATATAGATAAACACAATCTGTTTATCCATTCATCTGTCAATAGACATTTGGGTTGTTTCCACCTTTGGGTCACTATGAATAATGCTGCCATCAACATATGTAAACAGTAGGCCCCACCCCCACCCCTTATCCACGGTTTCAGTTACCCATGGTCAACTGCAGTCCAGAAACAGATGATCCTCCTCCTCCTGACATATCCTCAGGTCAGTAGTAGCCCAACGCTGCATCACAACGCTCCCATCCCTCGCCTCCCTTCACCTCATCATGTAGCCATTTTATCATCGCACGAAGAAGGGTGAGTACAGCACAATAAGGTATTTTGAGAGAGAGAGGCTACATTCACATAACCATTATAGCATATTATTATTATTCTATTTTAGTATCAGTTATTGTTAATCTCTTACTGTGTCTAATTCATAATTTAACTTTATCACAGGTATGTACATCTCAGAGAAGACATAGTGTATATATATATATATATACTATCTGCAGTTTTAGGCATCCCCTGGAGATAAAGGGGACTATGGTACAGTATTTATTTGAATCCTGTCTTCAGTTAGATTATAAACTCTCAGAGAACAAGAGATCAAAAGATCATTTTTTAAATTGTTTTTTGCATGGCACGTGGGCAAAGTGAAAGGTACTGTCCTATTAAATGAGTGACTGGCGTTCTTCGTGGCTCGGCTTGATTCCTTTGAAGGTAACAGGGTGATGCTGTCTCCCTTCTGCAGGAGGAAAACTCCCTCTTCATCATGACCAACATGATCATCACCATGAACCAGACCCAGGGCTTCTGTCCTGAGGTAGGCAGCTTCTCTGGGAAGAGCCTCGGGCCTCAGGCCCCTCTCGTCGGCACCTGACTGACCACATGGCATTTCACTCTTTCTTCATTTTCCAGCTTCCAGATAAGACCACTGTGTGTAAATCAGATGCCAACTGTGTTGCTGGCTCTTCAGGCACCCACAGCAATGGTATGAGCATGTGGCTGTGACCCCACAGTAGACACTTAGCCTGGGGAGGGCAGCCCCTGACTAGATTGCCTCCTCTGTGGGGCCTGTCTCATAGAGAAATCTTCAGGATGGAGAAATCCCGCACATTCCCCAATTCCTCCACATGACCCTGAGTGAGCTTGCTGTTCAGGTTAGGGTCCCAGGATCTTCTCAACATTCACCTGTCACCCGTGCCCCAGAAGCCGTCCCAGATCTTGCCCTGTGCTGGAGCTTGGCACCGTCCTAGCGCTGCCTTTGGACTCAGGCAACTCTTTTCCTCTCGTTTCTGGAAACTGTATAAATCCCAGAATTGGAATAGATCACGATTGATTGCACAGGATGCTGTGGTGGTGCTCCCACTCTCTACCTTGCAAAGTAGAAAATAGGAGACCCCTGCAGACCTGGGTTCCCTTGCCCCTGCAGGAATTGCAACAGGAAGATGCGTGCTGTTCAATGGGACTGTGAAGACATGCGAGGTGGCAGCCTGGTGCCCAGTGGAGGATGATAGCCACATGCCCAAGTGAGTCCTGCCCGAGGGAAGGCGGCAGGGGAGTTAAGGCTTGTGTGTTGTGCTCTTGGTGTCTGTGTGGAGTCAGGCTTCCGCAGGGCGGGGACCACAGGCAACCATCAGAGGCAAGGTGGGCCACAGTGTTTGTCACTTGTGATGGGACTGCAGCTGATTTATTTCCATGTCTGGACTCTTGTCAGTTGCGAGTAACTCCAGGAAACAGTTCTCAGTGCCTTACCCAGGACACACACATAGCAGGGGCAGTTTGTTGTTCAACAAACTACGAAGAGCCCAGCACGACTAGACCTGGGGCTCAAAGGACAGCTTCAGAGTCTCTACATTTTGACTCTGCTTCCCCCCATACTGGCTTCGTTTGCAGGACCCATGGTGTAGTCCCAGGAGGTGGCTCTGGGCTTACATTCCCCCAAGTCTTCCAGCCCAGTTGTCCATAGAGGTTCTAGATCTGTCCATCATCACATCTTCAGCCACATCCCTCAGCCCACACTGTAGCTGGGGCATGGATTTTGCTTATCAGCTCAGGCCTGGGTCACCTGCCGATCTCCGGAGCTGTGGTGGAGTCAGTCCCGCCCGAGGAACACAGCCTGAGAGTAGGGAGGTGTGGCTTCCAAAGGAAACTGGGGGTTCTGTTACCAGAAAAGAAGGGAACAGAGGCTGGGCCGGAAAATAAATAATGTCCACTGAAGTGTGTTGTATAAAGTAGAGCAGGTCCAGGGTTGCCCCAGAATAACATTTTTCCCAATAGTAATTTGCTCTGCTTGGACTGGGTAGGGTTAGAGGTAATGCTCCCAGAATTGCTTGCAACTCCAGCATTCCTTACCCAGAGTTCAGACTGAGGCCTGGATGAGGCCAGAGGCGCAGGGAGTCCCATGAACCCCATCCCAGGTGTGCTGCAACAGAAGAACCTCTGATTTCAAGATTGCTGAGGGCAGCAGCTCAGGCCAGGGAAGGAAACAGTAAAAGAAAAGGAATCTAGCATTTCTGAGGTGGAAAGGGTCTTACAGAGCTGTGCTCCCTCCCTAACATCAGTGCCACTGGCCGTGGGTGTCTACCGAGCGCTCGCAATGTGTCTGGAGCCAAATAAACTGCTCTGTGTAAAATGCACTCCAGAGTCCAAAGACATTATGGGGGGAAAAATATATATATATACATATATGTGTGTGTGTATGTATGTATAAAATTAATATGTGTTTACCTGGTGAAGTAATACTTTAGATATATTGGGTTATTATACAAAAGTTAATTTCACTTGTTTCTTTTTGCTTTTTTTTTTTTAAGATTTTATTTATCTGAGCGAGAGAGAGAGCACACACATGCGTGTGGCATGGAGCAGGGGGGAGGGGGAGGGACCAGGGGAGGGGGAGGGGCAGAGGGAGAGGGAGAAGCAGGCCCCCCGCTGAGCAGGGAGCCCAACTCAGGGCTGAATCCCAGGACCCTGGGATCATGACCTGAGCCGAAGGCAGATGCTTAACTGGTGGCGACTGAGCCACCCAGGCATCCCTTCTTTTTACTTTTTAATGTGACTATTAGGAACTTGGAATTACGAGGTGGTTTGTATTTGTGTCTCATTATATTTTCATTGGACAGCAAGGTTATAGATTTAATCCTGTGGAAGGTGATTTTTTTTAAAGATTTATTTATTTACTTTAGAGAGAGAGAGCACAGGGGGAAGGAGCAGAGGGAGAGGGAGAGAGAGTCCCAAGCGGACTCTGCGCTAAGCGCGGAGCCAGACACGGGGCTCATTCTCACAACCCTGAGATCATGACCTGAGCTGAAATCATGAGTCGGATGCTCAACCGACTGCACCACCCAGGTGCCCCCAGTGGAAGGTGATTTTTAAGTGTACAGTGATACATAAAATAACATGAGTCACATGGATAGACATTCCCATGTCCGTTCAAATTCAGCTTCTGTACTTATATCAAGGTGGAAATCCTGGTTTGGGGTGTCTGTTGTCACTTGCTAATTTCCATTTCTCACAAAGAATAATCCCCAGATTCAGCACCTTGGGCAAACAGTAATATTAACTACAACGTTTAGTAATATTGTTTTGATTTGATTATATTTATTTGAACAGTGACCTCTGACTTGGGGCCAGTGATATCTCTTATGGTCATGATGGAAAATTTCATTTCAAAATGAATGCCAATTCAAAAAGTGAGTTGATCGTAAAAGCGGAAACAACGCAAATGTCCAACAACAGAGAAAGAGATAAACAGGTTATAGTCCATCCATGCAAGGGAATATGACTCAGGCATAAAAAAAGAATGAAGTGTTACATGCTACAACATGGATGAACCTGGAAAACGGGGTGCTAAGTGAAAGAAACCAGAAACAAAAGGACACATACTGTATGATTCCATTCATCTGAAAGATCCAGAGTAGACAAATCTAGAGAAACAAAAAGTAGATGAGTAGTTCCCAAAGGCTGGGCGGAAGGGAAGATAGATAGCTACTGTTAAATGGGTACAAAGTTTCCTTTGGGGGTGATGGAAATGTTCTAGAACCAGATGTTGGAGATGGTTTGCACATCCTGAATGTGTTTAATGCTGCTGAATTAAACACTTTAAAATGGTTAATTTTACATTATGTGAATTTCACCTTAATTTTTTAAAACCGGTGAGTCAATCTTAAAAGTATTGCATATAAGGGGCTCCTGTCTGGCTCAGTGGTTAGAGCGTGTGACTCTTGATCTCGGGATTTTGAGTTTGAGCCCCCACACTGGGTGTAGAGATTACTTAAAAATAAAATCTTTTTTTTTAAAAAAAGTATTGCATATGGGGCGCCTGGGTGGCTCAGTCGTTAAGCGTCTGCCTTCGGCTCAGGTCATGATCCCAGGGTCCTGGGATCGAGTCCCACATTGGGCTCCCTGCTCGGCAGGAAGCCTGCTTCTCGCTCTCCCACTCCCCCTGCTTGTGTTCCTGCTCTCGCTGTCTCTCTCTCTGTCAAATAAATAAATAAAAATCTTGAAAAAAAAAAAAGTATTGCATATGAGGTAGACAGATGTGGGGGGAAAGTTATAGTATAGGGAACGACAGGGGCGCCTGGGTGGCTCAGTTGGTTAAGCATCTGCCTTCAGCTCAGGTCATGGTCCCAGGGTCCTGGGATCGAGTCCCACATGGGGCTCCCTGCTCAGTGGGGAGTCTGCTTCTCCCTCGCCTTCTGCTGCTCCCCTTGCTTGTGCACTCTCTCTCTCTCTGACAAATAAATAAAATCTTAAAAAAAGTATAGGGAATGACAGTAGTTCGAAAAATCCTGATATAATGCATCCCTCTGGATACAGGGATGAGGGGATTTGAAGCCCCGGAAAAGCACCTTGGTCAAGGCCTTTCTCGTCATCAGCAGCAACAGGCTCGGCTCTCTTTGCTCTGTGGCCTTGCTTCTGTCTCAGGGTTGAGAAGACTGTTGATACTGTTTCTAAACTCAAAGATTCCACCTCGATCAGGGGAGCCCCCCCCCGCCCACACACAGAGGGGTCTGCCTACAGCTCTGGATTCTCCATAGAAACCCACCAAAGAAGTGGGGCCCCCTCGGAGCCCCAGATTCAGGTTGTACTGTCAGCACGGAGCTGACGTGGCACCTCAGGGTCAAGGCCCTGCGCCAACAGACATGTGATTTTTATGTACTTTTGAGATGAGGTCAGGATCCACCCTGTGGGTGAATTTACCTTTGCTTTGACTTGTAAAACCAGATCTGTGGAGCATTCCCCTGAGAGCGCCTGAGGGAGGCGAGCTCTGGAACCCCACAGCTGCAGGCTGAATAATTTCCCCGGGAAGCCACTAGGCCTCACCCCTCCTTCACTATTCCTCCAGCTCTTAAACTCCCGCTGCCTTCAGCAAGAGGCACGAGAGGAAGAAATGGAAAGGCTTGGTTTAGTCTCCCCTGCTGACCTAGTGTTTATACAGAGGAGAGTAGGAAATGCTTGAGATGTTTCACTTTTTTTCTTTTAAAGATTTTATTTACTTGACAGAGAGATAGAGAGACAGCACAAGTAGGCAGAGTGGCAGGCAGAGGGAGAGGCAGAAGCAGGCTCCCCACTGAGCAGGGAGCCGGACGTGGGGCTCAATCCCAGGACCCCGGGATCATGACCTGAGCCGAAGGCAGCCGCTTAGCCGACTGAGCCACCCAGGCGCCCTCACTTTTTTTCTTGACAAAATGACATTGTAAGGCGCATGTGCACGTGCTTTGTTAAAATATTGCCTAAGGATGTGAGTATACGTATATGTGTACTTTTATTAACGATACGTTACGATTTTTTTCAGACCTGCTTTTTTAAAGGCTGCGGAAAACTTCACTCTTTTGGTTAAGAACAACATCTGGTACCCCAAATTTAATTTCAGCAAGTAAGTGCTGGCCGGCCGAGTGAGTTCCCCGGTGTTTTAGAGCAACTTCTGGCTCTTCTTTGAGGTTTTCCTCGCTTCATTTCTGCTTCCTCTTGATTTCAGGAGGAATATTCTTCCCAACATCACCACTACCTACCTCAAATCATGCACTTATGATGCTGTAACAGATCCCTTCTGCCCCATATTCCGTCTTGGCAAAATAGTGGAGAGCGCAGGGCACAGCTTCCAGGACATGGCCATCGAGGTAGGCACGGGCCCCTGGCTTCTCTGACAGTTTTCAACACACCTCATTCTAGAATGCGCCGCGAGGAAAGCTTGCTCTGTCTCTGCTCACAACCCACAGGGAGGCATCATGGGCATCCAGATCAACTGGGACTGCAACCTGGACAGAACCTCCTCCCTCTGCTTGCCCAGCTACTCCTTCCGCCGCCTGGATACCCGGGATGTGGACCACAATGTGTCCCCCGGCTACAATTTCAGGTAGGTGTGAGCTTGGGCCCTGGTTCTCTTGTGTGGGGGCCGGGGGCGACGGTGGCTGGATCACTCCCCAGTGGGGGCATCCATGCCCATCAAAGACCAGCACTCACTCAGCCCCCCAAGGGCAGGTGGGAAGGCTAGGTGCCAGAGAGAGTGTTCAAGCAGAGCCTTGTCCCTGTACTGATTTTGAGGAGCAGGTGAGCTTGTGATCCTCTGGACCAAAGACTGCTGGGGCCTGACCCAGGAATTAGTTTCTCAAAGACCAGGTCTGCCCCTGGAATCTCCAGGGTTCAGGGGATACAGGTTTAAGCCTCAGGAAAAGCCTTCACTGGCATTTCCCTGCTGAAAGTACCATATATGAGTGTCCTGGGGCTGCCTTAACTAATTAACAAAGTGGGTGGCTTGAAACAACAGGAAGTTACTCTCTCACAGATCTGGATGCTAGAGGCCCCAAATCAGGGTGTCAGCAAGGCCAGCCACCTTCTTTGCCTCTTCCAGGTTCTGGTGGCTCCCTGCGATGCTCGGTGTTCCTTGGCTCATAGACCCATCACTCCCGTCTCTGCCACCCTTGTCACATGGCCTTCTTCCCTCTGGGCACATCTCTGTGTGTCCCCTCCTTATAGGACACCAGTCATACGGAATCAGAGTCCACGCTAATTCAGTACGAGCTCAGCTTAACTCATTCCACCTGCAAAAACCCTGTTTCCCTACTTGCATTTCGCATTCACAGGTTCCAGATGGCTACAAATCTTGGGTGACAGTGTTCAACCCAGGAGAGCTGGTCATTTGACGGAAGGACCGAGGGGCCAGGGTCAGGTTTGCCACTTCCTTGAGGTAGCAAAGACCTTAGCCATGTACATTTTCGTGGGCGCTCTGTGGCTTCTGTCACGGATTTTGCCACTCTTAAACAAAGCAGCCCTCCCAGGGGCCAGCCGAGTAGGTCTGAGGTGCGTTCGTGTTGCACTTGTCTCCCTCTAGTGGTGACGTGAACAATCAAAGACACATGGGATCATAGAACCATCCGGAACGGCAGTCGGCTATCATCTTGAACCATCTGGCTCACTGATACTAGGGCAGATACTTGCATTTTTTTTTCCTAGGAAAGAAATCAGGTTTGTGTTGCTCTATCTCTGTTAGACAGTTCTAGAAACCATTGTGGAAAACCTCAAGCTTGGGTCAGAACCTCGGGACAGAGAGAAGCTTATGGGAGCCCTCACCAGAAGGACACCCCATCGCCCTGACCTCCGCTAGTATCAGGCCCCACCTGAATCCCAGGCCCGACCAGGACATGGAT
The DNA here is from genome assembly GCF_054177405.1 of Leptonychotes weddellii. Taxonomy (NCBI): domain Eukaryota; kingdom Metazoa; phylum Chordata; class Mammalia; order Carnivora; family Phocidae; genus Leptonychotes; species Leptonychotes weddellii. Next base: position 74,994,353 of record NC_138381.1, read on the forward strand.
GCCGTGGGCCAGACCGATCGTGGGCCAAGAGTTCAGGCTTCTCTGAACCAACGTCCTATATAACACGGGCAGCAAATGGCATCATGGCTCAACAGTGCCCCCCCCCCACCATTCCCCCTTGTGGGTTTTTTGGGGTTTTTTTTAATGGCTTGAGGTATCTTTCACCTACCACATAGTGCATCCATTTAAAGTGTGGGATTGGATCGCGTTTAGTCTAGTCATGACGTTGTAGGACTATCACCACAATTTTAGAACATTTTCATCACCTCAGCGAGAAAGCCCATATCCTTCAGCCATCACCTCTGTCCTCCCTTCTACCTCAGTCCCCGCCAACCACCATCTACTTCCTGTCTCCCTGGACTTGCATAGAAAAGGAAGCACACACTGTGTGGCCTTCTGTGACTGGCTTCTCTCACTCAGTATCATGTTTTTTTTGAGGTTCATCCATGTTGTAGCATTTGTCATTACTTTCTCTCTCTTTATGGCCAAATAGTATTCCCTTGTGTGGAATTTTATTTATTTTACTTTATTTATTTATTCATGTATTCATCGATGGGTCAGTGGTTCTTTAAAAAGATGTCCAGTGCTGATTCTGTGAGTTTTGTGGAGTTTCGTGGCCAGCTCCATGCCCCTACCCACAAGGCAGGCCCGGGGTTTGCTGCTCACTGACCATATTCTGTTAGTGGCCAGGATCTCCTTGAGACATGCAGGTGGCTCAGCTGTGATATGGAGGATATTCAGAGTGAGAGGTTCCAGCTCAGCCATAGGAGGTGACAGTGATGCTGGACGAGTTCTTCTGGTGCCCCGTGGGCCCTGGCACCCTCCTGCCAACAGCCCAGCCCTCACGCTGCATGACCCACAATGGCCGGGAGAGGCCTCAAGATGCTCAGGTGGATCCAGCCACCTGTCTGTCCCTGCCCTGTGCCTTCTGCCTCTCACCTGTCCTCCTCCCCTAGGTTTGCCAAGTACTACAGTCACCTGACTGGTGCTGAGCACCGCACGCTCATCAAGGCCTATGGCATCCGCTTCGACATCATAGTGTTTGGAAAGGTAGCCTGGCTACCCCCTCCTCTCGGGGCTCTGGTTCAGACCCAGGCTTCTGGGTTGGCCAGAGACAAGGGGCCCTCTCCCCACCTCTTATCTGCTCATGCCCTCTATCACGACTTTTTCTTTTTCCCCTGTCATTTGGAGGCTGGGAAATTTGACATCATCCCCACCATGATCAACGTCGGCTCCGGTTTGGCGCTCTTAGGGGTGGTGAGTGACTTAGACTGCTCCTTCACCCCCGGGCCTGGGGCCCTCCTCAGCAGTAGTTAGCCCAGCGAGGTGAGACCCTCCACTGGCGTCTTGGTTCTTCCCCTTGACCCTAAACTCGTTTCTAGAGTCGACCCTCTAGGCTTGTGGCCCTTGCCTCCAGCCCCCCCTCACCTTTGCTTCTTCAAGACCGCAGCCCTTGGGGCCTCACCTTTTCCAGAGAAGGGAGAGCCTTGCCTTTACTTTCCTTGAAAGGTTCTAGGCTTTGTGGGAAGGGGCATGCGCAGAATAGCAGGAGCGAAAGCATCCCGGCTCCTCCTCTCTCACCCTGTGCCACACTCAGGCGACGGTGCTATGTGACGTCATAGTCTTCTACTGCATGAAGAAAAGATACTACTACCGGGAGAAGAAATACAAGTATGTGGAGGATTATGAGCAGGTAGGCCCCCTCCTGAACTCCAGAAGGCAGGAAGGTCCAAGCACCTTGCCTCCTGCACCTCTTTCTTGTCCCAGTGGTGAGCACCTGGAGTACTGGGCCGTCTGGGGGAGGCCCTAGCACAGTGGTGCTATTGGGCATGTGGTCAACCCAGGCAGCCGCACAGCGCTCCTTCTCTGCTCCACTTCTAGAACATCCCTCTTTAAAATCTAGCCTCGCGGGGTGCCTGGGTGGCTCAGTCGTTAAGCATCTGCCTTCGGCTCGGGTCATGACCCCAGGGTCCTGGGACCGAGCCCCGCATCGGGCTCCCTGCTCGGCGGGGAGCCTGCTTCTCCCTCTCCCTCTGCCTCTCCCCCTGCTTGTGCAAGTGCGCACTCTCTCATGCTCGCTCGCTCTCACGCGCGCGCATTCACTCTCTCTCAAATAAATAAAATCTTTAAAAAATAATAAAATAAAATGTAGCCTCATTTTAATTAGTGACATCTCAGGTTAGTTACAATAGTGAATATTATCACAAAACCCCACACTAAACTTGCCTTGCATAGCAAGAGGGGTTGGGTACCATGCTTTGAGACCCCCCCCCGCATGAGGACTAACTTGAGTATGTTCCGTTGTGAAGGGCTGCCCAAAAGTCCTGGCTCTCACCCGCCCCAAATGGTCCAGACTTAGCTGTGGGCAGCACCTGGTGGGTGTACGTCTATCCATAAGCATATCAGTCAACGATAAGCATATCATTCTTTGCAGGGTCTTGGCGGTGAGATGGACCAGTGATGCTTCCTCCACACTGGGCTCCCCCCGGCCCTCATCAGAGCACAGCCAAGAGGGAGAAGAGGCTGCCGTGTCACCTCAGAGAAGGTTCCAGATTCTGAATCCATCTCCACTGCACAAGAACTTCATGGTCGCCCAGCTGCTTTGTGTGTAGGATGTGAATAGTAAACCACCCTGACACTTGCGGGTGTTGGGGCGACTTCTGGCCCAAGGGCGGTGGTGTTCCTGCCACTGCAGACCTGGGGGCCTCATCCAGAACCAGCCTTCCCTGGGGGGCTCCCAGCTCCAGCTCCCTGTGAGACAGGCCCAACTGAGGCCCGGCACTCGGTGCAAGCACTTCATGAGGGAAGGAAGGACAGCCGGGTGTGGTCGCTGGACCTCCAGCACATGCTGTCACGGGACAGTGTGTGTCCTTTGAGAAAAGGCACGCTGAGGTGGTCAAGGACCAAACATTAAAAAGATTTTCTCAATCTTTGTGTGGTTTCATAGCACGAACTAGAACTTTCCTCCCTTCCCTTTTACTTCAACCAGTAAACCCATTTGTTGTCCCAGCTCACTGTGCTCAGAAAAAAACTTCCTGAAGCAGTCTGCGGTTGGAGCTTAGGCGTTTTCCCCCTGCTTCGACCTTCTCCTGAAGGCCTGAGAGTTTTGATTTTTGTTAGGTTGTGTTCCTACAGAATTTACAAGATTTTGTCCTGTAGTGACTACTTGTCTTACCCGTGCATCTGGTGGTGTTTTTTTGTTTTTTTTTTTTACCCAAAATTGTGGTACTACACCGTGGAGGACACAATTTTAGATAATAAGAACATGGCTTATCCTTCTCCCCTCCCCTTTGCTTTCCAGAAGTCTCCAAGCCACAAGCAGCACCACCTACACCTACTTTGTTTGAAATGTTAATGAGGTTATTTCTAGCTGCGCCTTCACACCGACTTAATTCTGCAACAAGTCTTCAGGATCTCCTTATAGAAAGCTGCTTGCCTGCCCCCCCCCATCATGAATTCATTTCCAAGTACCAAAGGGAACGTTTATTTTAGAAGTGCCTGCTTCTGCTGGATAAAACCTGGGCTTTTGTTGCTTTGGGGGGCAGGAAACATTTACTGAACCCCTTTGAAAAAGCTCTGGTTCGTGCTGCCTTTTTGAAAAAAAAAAAAGCCTGCCTGAACACATGGATCGAGTGGAGCTGGAATTTTTTAGGGACGGCTTTTCATCTTGCAGCCTAAGACGCGATAGTTACTGGAGTGGGGAGAGACTTCTTTTGGCCTCCCTTTTTCTCAGAATGCTAAGGCCAGCTGGGGTGAAGGATGGGGGAGGCATTGCTTACTTTACTCACCAGGCCTTCAGCTATATTCCCACTTGCTGGCCCTCCCTGGCGCTGCTGCTTAAGTAGGGGTCCTTCACCTTTGCACCCATGGAGGGCCTTCCGGGAGTCTCTGGAACTCCTAAAACTGCAAAGCGATGCACCTGTGTTCATTTCTTTTGGCTTTCATTAGATTCTCAGTGGGGTCTTTGAATAGGAACACCTGCTCTTGACTCTTAAATGCCAGTATTTCAAAGTTGTATTTCTGCAACAACAGAACAAGGAGTGTTCACACTTCATCTGCTGTCCCTTCATAACAGAAAGCCAAGGTTCAAAGCCAGTAAGGCAATGCCATGGGCTGGATTCACATTTGGAGGGCAGGGAACCCCCAGACCCTAGCCTGGAGGAAGCATCAGTTCTAAAACAGTCTCCAAACACCATGAAAACTATCCAAGCTCTGTAGAACCCTGCATTTGCTGACAAAGGTGGAGCCCTTGGACAACTAACTTTTCTGAGCCTCAGTTTACACGGGATGATCCATAAAATGGGATAAATACCCACCTTGTGGGGTGATGTGTCCCACAACATGCCTCCTCACAGGATGTGTTCCATGTGTAATTAATACCGCTCCCAGAGCTGCTCACCTAGTTGGTCTCCAACAGAAGAATCTAGCAATTACCTGCCTGCTAAAGCAGTGCCTCTCAGACTTCCGTGGGCACATGAGTCACCTGGGGATCTTGTTTAAATGGGGCCTGGGAATTTGCACTTCCAACCCACTCCCAGGAGATGCTGACGCTCCCGGTCCAGGGACCACACTTTTAGTAGTGGGATACTAGGACATGGTTACACAGACATGAATAATGTAATGCTGAATACATTAGCCCTGACTTGGGCATTTGATCTCACAGTCAGCCTAAGGAAGAAAAACAGACGTAAGGACGGATGTCCTACAGACATCTGTAAACTGACCAACAAAAATACCTCCAAAAGGCCCAGGCTTTGCACCATTTTGCTGTCTGTTTATTTCAAGTTTACAGAGAAGCTTAAACATCTGTGGAAAAACACCAAAGGCTTATTTTTCTCTTAAATTCATGTACTTTTAAGTGATAAATACACAGTATTTAACTTTGTACACCTGATAAAAGGAAAATGCATAGTAGAAAGGATCAGGAATAAAACAGAAGCATCGGGCATTAAATCAGACACAGAATAAAAAAGTCAGCAGTCCCACGAAACTCGGCCCATAAAGCTGCAAAGAGGATGGGAACCGACGACCTTGAAACCTTCTCTAGCACCTTGGAAGCAAGTGGAGGTCATGGTTCTTCCCCCCAGCAATGCAAAGCTCCCCTTTGGAAGATGAGTGAGAGCAATAGGTTGAGCCCATGCATCTAAATGCTCAGGTATTCGCCTCTTCGTTCCAGAAAGGCTTTAAGGATGGGAGCCCTAACTCACGGGAAAGGCCAAATCCCTGGGGAGACGGCCTCTCCAGCCCCCAGAGCCAACAAGGGGCTAGCTAAGGCTTTCTGGGAGCCTCCGGTAAGCCTGTGGAAGAGACGAGGAAAGTGGAGCAGGGCAGAGGAAGATGGGGCAAGAACTTGTGCAGGCCCCAGGTTGCTTACACCAAATTGGTCCCACAGATGAGCCAGCAATGGAAGAAACTGATAGGGCATCCTTTTTGCTCACCCAGAGAAGCTGCCCATGATGGCTTCTCCCCTTTCCTGACAGAGCCAGCTTCCGAAAAACCAGTGTTTGTGCTCCAAGAGAACGGTAACCCTACCGCTTGACAGTAAGGCCCTCTGCTTATACTTTTTGAGGGGAGCAGTTCCTTCGCACAGCTTTCTTTGGTGTTTCTTTGGGAAAAAAAAGTTATGAACCCACCTGCCTAAACAGCCGGCATTCCGCGTATGAAATCTTACGTGGGGAATTCTGTGGCGGAAGAAACGGTCTTGCCTGATGCAGCTGTGTAAACAGGAGTTCTGCAGAGAGCGTGCTACCTGCCCGCCCCGGGCGAGCCGCTCGGCCAGGCCACAGTCACACAGACAGGCCGGGACTAAGGACAGGTTCACTTGAACTACTGCAAGGTGCTTATTGCAAACTAACCAGACCCCATCTGCTCCCAGAAGGGGTGGTGCCTATAAGTACAAACAAGCGCAGGAACGCCAGAGGAAGTACCAGGTTACAAAAAGAAAGCAAGCAGGCCAGACAACCCTTCATCTGACGGTTGTCCTTTGCTCTTGGAAACCAGCATTCCTTAATTCTGTACTGCTTATAAGACAGCAAGAAAAGTCTGGCTAAATGACAGTCAAGAGCTTACGAAGGTTTGTGGAAGCCAAGAACACCCAGGCTCTGTGATGCGCTGGGTAGCGGGGGCACGAGGCCTTGCTCCCATCTCTCTGCAAAAAGTCCTCCTACCAGCGATGATCAGACAGAAACTACAGGAGAGCATGTCCTCTCAGCCCAGTTCGACACTATTTCCCCCAACCAGAGTCCACAAAACACTGGGAATGTCCCCGAGCAAAGGCCTTCCTGTTTTCCTCCCCCGTGAACTTCACCCTCCTCCATGTGTGGCTCTGAGAAAGAAGTCACACTTGAACTGCAGTGAGAATCCCCAGTACAAGCGGAAACCCAAAAAGATAAACCTTTTCTGTCTGGGACTGTTGGCTTACAAAGCAGAACTCCCTGTGCCAAGCCCTGGCTCTCTTGGACCCTGAGGACCACTCTGGGTTTCAACAATCCTCTCTAAAAGGGCGCCCCAAAGTTCTTGTGTAGATCCTAACAGAGCTTTGCCGGTAAGGATGATCATTTGTGTTTCCGCTGAAGCCGAGTATTTCCTCACTGGCCCTCCAGAAACTAAGTGCTTCACTGACTGCAACAATCAGCTAGTATTTGAGAAAATAAAACCTCGGCAGTCTCTAGAACACACAGGTTACAAACAGACCAAGCTGCTAATATACAGGCACAGATTTCATTGGCTCTAACTCTGATCACATGCCTGAAGCCGTGGAAAGTATCCTGGAAGCTCTAAATGATCTCTGAACTACTCTAGAGTTCAGTCTAGTTAGAGAATCGAAAATATTTTATTTACTCGTAAGCCATGTAATGTACATGGAAGTGTAGGATTTCACCCTGAAGTTTTTGTCATTTAACAAGAGATTGACCAGAGCTCCGTTAATATTTCAGAAACTCGCTGTGAGTGGCTATCAGTCCTTTAGGTGAAACCTCCCCCCCCACCCCCCGCCCCACAACAACCACGGAACGCCCTTCGAGGGGGGGAAAATCCCCTTTGCGAAGCAATTAAGCTTCAAGCCCTTTCCCTTTTCCTGACTACAACTCTACCCATAAAAAAATGTGAAGTCCTTCTTACAAATAAGGTGCATCGAAGCTCCCTGCAGCTAACTGAGGGCTAGCCCTGCCCAGACCCCGTGAGTCCACAGTCCTGGAAGGTGCCACGGGCCTGGAGTTTGGGGCCTTCGGGGTTTGCAGGAGGAGTGACAGCCCCTCTTCCTCTCCCTTTCAAACGCAGCAACTAACTCTGTGGTCTCAGCCCACACCGCCAGAGTTTTCTGCCGGTTTTGCATGATTTACAAACCCCACACACATTCACCTGGTATATCTGACATGGTTCTGAGTTCACAATGAAAGATTTTTGGCATAAAAACGTTTTAAAAAGCAATTGTCCCAAAATGCATGTGGCTTTGGGTCTGCAACTCCTCACACCCGCCCGTTCAGCCAGCCAGCGGCCAAGGTCGATGTCATGGAGTCAAGTCTTTTTTTTTTTTGTCCCCTTGAAAACAACAAAGGAAGAAAAACAAAACAAAACAAAAACACCAGAGATGACGGTCAAGGCTCTACACACGTGCTGGGTTTCCGTAGGACATGCTGCTATGGAAACGCAGGGTGCAGCCTGCATGCGAGGTCACGCGTCCGGGCAGCTACTCCATCACCTCGTCGGGCCGCAGAGGATGCATGCGAGCGCGGGGGCCGGGGGCCGGGGCCCCCCAACTCTCGGCGCGGGGACCGCCTTTCACAAGAGCACTTCCTCCTCCCCCACGGGGGGCGGGTCGGGGCCCCGGAGGCTGTCTTCGCTGCCTTGCTTCCTGCTCACCGAACAGAAAACCCACGTTAAGGCAAGGCTGCCACGGCCTGAGCCGGCGTCTCCCGCGTTCCCGCACCACCTGGAACGTCACTGACTTCGCTCTTCCCTTTACAGTCTCTCCCCTTTTCTTGCCTATATGAAGTTTCAAAGGAGACTTTGCATTCCCCTCAGTAAATGGAAAAGCAGCATCATTTGCCAAAAATAGAAAGGAACTATAAAAATAGATGCGAACCTATCTGTGTAACACCTAAACTCCTCCCACGTGAGTAGTGTGCAGCCAGCGATGGGGCCTGTTCACAGAGGTTTTTAGGTATCTTGACGTGTCCCCCGACCCCAAGCTTCCTTCTTCAGGCTAAGGTTGAAGATTCTTCAGTCACCTGAAGGTGAGCTTCCTGGGGGCAGCAAGCAGGACCACCTGGGTTTGGCCTGGCACAGAGCCGGCCTTTTGGAAATGGTGGTCAAGAGGACTGTCCCCAGCACACAGGCCCATGGGACACCTTGGATGGAGAGAAGGGCCCAACTCTTGGCGATGTGAGTGATCAGAGCAGGAGAGACCAAGGAGATGGGAGGAAAGGTGTCCTCGTGTCCCTGGGAGGTCATATCCTGAAGTGCCCCCAGCTAGACCTGCCTGGGGGTGGGGGGGGGTGGGGGGAACAGACACAGGTTGAACTAAGGAGCTAGGAAGGAAAATCCCTGAGGAGAAGCCCAAATCGCTTGCCACCAGCCAACAATAATGGCTCCTTCTAAGGGAAGCCACTGGGCTTGCCACACCAGACTAATGTCTACTGTGTGTCCCTGGCCAGAAGCAAAACTCTGTCCCGGCACAAGGAAGAGAAAGCCAGATATCTGTGACCCTCTCTGTTTCAAGAGCAGGCTCATTGGTTTTTGTTTCTGCCAAAGCAGAGGGGGTCAAAACTCCCAGGGAGGAGAGCTCTAACTAGATGTCAAATCCGGGCCTCAATTTCTGCCCTGGAGGCGCCTGCCTGTACCAGCTGGGTGTGGTTGCAGACGGGGCGGGGGGGCAGGCCGTGCGCCCGAGGCCTCGGACAACTGAATAAGCCCTCGGAACTCCAGACTCCAGACTGCTGGGTCATTCGGACAACCAGAGCATCCCACCAGCAGCCTGAGGGCAAGAGCAGGTAATCCCCAGGTTTTGCTGGGACTACTGGTGAGGGAATTAAAGGGGCAGTAAAGCCCTTTGGGCCAATCTCTGGGTATCTTGCGATTTTGAGCTCACTGAAAATAAGAAACAGATGACAGACTTGTACACAGACGGGGCAAACCCTAAAACTTGAGATTTGAGAAGAAAAAGGGCAGCCCATTAGGCTTCCACTCACTGTCACCCTGGGAGGCTCAAAGAGCAAGCGGCAGAGAACTGGGGAACCACCTGGCAGGGATGAGGCAGCCTTCTCGGGCTGCCGACAACTGGCCGATGGCTAACTGCCGCTTTCCCTGATCCTAAACTGTCCGCTAGCTGACTACAGGCCCCTGACTCCTGCGCTGCGGGGGCCAGTAAACTTCATCTCGTGAGCCAGCTCCCAACGCACAGAAATGGCCGCTTGCTCGTATGTGGATGTTCGCAGCGGCAGGCATTCGTGACAGCCCAAGTGGAGACAATGTCCATCACCGAATGAATGAGGAATAAAATGTGGTCTACCCGTACAATGACATACGGTCTGGCCAGAAACAGGAAGAAGCGCTGACGCCTGCTACATCGTGGATGAACCTTGGAACATGATGCTGAGTGAGAGAAGCCAGACGCAAAAGCTCACACGTTGTACGGCTCCGTTGACAGGGGGTGTCTAGAACAGGGCAACTCCATAGACACCGAGAGGAGATTAGTGGCGGCTGGGAAAGGGGAGTTGGTGGTGACAGAGGAGGGTACAGGGTTTCTTCTGGGGCTAATAAAAATGTTCTAAAATTGATTGTGGTCTTAGTTGTACAAGTCTGTGAATATATTAAAAACCACTGAATCATACCCTCCAAATGGGTGAAACATACAATATGTGAATTATATTTCAATAAAGCTGCTCTTAAAACATAGAAATGGCTTTCCAACGATAAAATTTTAAATGTTAAAAAAAATTAAGAAAAAATACATAGAAATGACTGCCTGGAGCTCCCAGCTGAGGATGAGGTAGTGAGTTGAGCTCAAAGGAAGGAATCCTAGAACTTCTATCTTGCCATAGGCACTAGGGGGAGGAGAGGCAGCAGGGGTGCTAAGTGTTAGTCATCTTAGTCCACAGGGACAAAAATTCCCATCTGTCCTGGGAGCTGCTGGCAATGCTGACAAGGCTATGTGTTGAGAAGAGGGACGGCCAAAGGGAAAAGGTTCAGATCCACCGTGGGGACAGAGGACTCTTACACTAATTTGCAGCAGGCTGGAAGGGAACTTATTTTCTAGGTCTTCACCCATCCGAGAAGAAGGGGTGGATGCCGGAGAGCCCCAGAACACTGCATGCCTGATCTATGCTCTGACCACACGGACCCAGGGCAGGGGCAGCCACGGGACCCTGTTGTGACACAGCTTCAATGCCATTGCCGTGCCCTGAGCGTATGTGGGTACCAGACTGGGTCATGAGACCTGGGTGAATTCGCAGGCTTTCCGGGTGGAGCGCCATGCACCCGCAGCCCCAGCCCACATGCACGACCCGCCGTCGGGTCCAAGCCCCTGGCTGGCCCTGGTTTTTATCTTAGGTCCAGAGGCCCGAGGTGGAAGGACCCTCCGCCCGGGGGGGGATGCCCCGTGCTCTGCAGCTGCCCCCGCCCCCAGGCTCCGGCAGAGGCTACAGCGCAGGCAGGCAGGCATTACCTTGGGCTCAGACAGGGGCTCACACTCCCTGGTTGGTTTTTTGCTGGAATGGCCAGAGGGGAGGGAAAAGGGAAGTAAGAAGGGACACTGGGGATCTCTGAGATGCCTGTCCCCCACCCCAGAGACACTCAGACCCCCAACACCAGCTTCACAGAGCTGCTGCCAGGGGGATTTTGAGCACGGCGCCTCTGCGGTTGACACAGGGTCACGTGGGTGAGGCAGGCCTTGCTCCTCCATCACAGGGCCCACAATCCCACCATCAAGCATGCATGCTTCCGGGCCACAAAAATGCTTTCTGATTGTCAAGCGGTCCCCCAGGTAAAGTGCAAGTCTCCCTGAGAAAGGTAAAACTGCAGCATGGGTTAGCTGTCCGCAAGAGGAGGTGGGCTGAGCCCGGCGCGGGGGCGAAACTCTCCCTCATGAGCCTAGGAGACCTGCTCTGAGTCATTCCAGGCGCTTCCTTCCACTCCAGGGATGGGCCCAGGCAGGGTGCGCTGGGCAGGGCTGCCCTGTGTTCAGCCTCTAGCTCCCCACCCCAGAGGAGGGCGGGTGGACACTCACGTGAGCAGGTTTCCAGGCGCTGACAGGGAGCGCTCCTCCCGCCGGCTGCCCTCAAACGGGTTCCCGAAGGAGCGTTTCCGTATCATGGTCTTCACCAGGATCTGAAGGACAGAAGAGGAAGCTGAGCCTCCTGGGCGACTCCAGGCAACGTCCTCCCCTGCGCCACTCTGCAAGGGCCATCTCCCTCTTCCTCTCTCCCCCAGCCCCCGGCCGCTTCCGCGGCTCGTGGCTGGCGACAGGCCTTTGGGAGATCCTGGGCAGCATCCCTCCACCGAGGACACAAAAGCCAAAGCTTTTGTGACTAGTCCCGTGTCCGAAACCATTCATGTCTCCCTGACTGCCAAGAAGATAAGGTCCACACCCCTTGTCTGACATCCTCCTTTCTTAATCTTGGTCTACCTGAGCCCCAGGGGGGGACCCCGTGCTCCACGAGAGCTGGCCAGCACTGTCCCTCCAGTAACTTGGCACCACTCATCTCACCCAAGCCATCGCTACCCCTGCCCTCTTGGCCCATCAACCTGTCTCATCTTCAAAACTGGGCCTTTATTTTCGGTGAAAACTATCTGGCCACCCCAACAAGGAAGCAATTATTCTTTTCTGGGCCAAATTCAGGGGCTGCACTTCTTTTTTAGTTGAAATATAAGTCCCACAGTCGAATACTCACCATTTTAAAGTGTACAGTTCAGTGGTTTCTAGTATATTCACATCACCACTATCTAACTTCAGAACATTTCCATCACCCCAAAAAGAAACCCAGTACTCACACCCCATTGCCCCTCCCCCCAGGCCCTGGCAACCACTGATCTCTGTTCTGTTCTACGGATTCGTCTATTCTGGACATTTCATATAAACGGAATCACACGGTATGCAGCCTTCCGTGTCGCTTCCTGCACTGAGCACCAGGTTCTCAAGGCTCCTACGGTTGCAACAGGTATCAGTACTCCCTTCCTCTTCGTGGCCAAATAATATTCCTTTGTATGGATACACCTCCACTGGTGGACATGTGGGCTGTTTCCAACTTTTTGGCTGTTGTGAATAATGCTGCTATGAACATCTGTGCACATGTTTTTGTGTGTGGACCTGTTTTCCCCACAAAATGTTCTCATTTCTCTTGGGTCTGTACCCCGGAGTGGAATCTTTGGATCACGTGGTGACGTTGACCATTCTGAGGAACCGCCAGACTGTTTGCTACAGTGGTTACACCACACGAGGGTACCAATTTCTCAGAGGGCTGCATTTTAGCAGAGGATGGGCAACACCTGAATGGGTATAAGGAGCTGAGGAAACATCCCAGGACACTGAGGCTAGCCAGCCCACAGGCTGCTGTGGTGTGAGGGAGAGGGGACTGAGAGGTCCTAAAGGTCCATCCAAGTCTGAGAGGCGCTGGGGGCAGGCTGGTCCACTGCCAGTCGTGGGAACTTGCTCGTGGGCCCCCTCACCCACTCTAACACAGACGGGGTCCCCAGCTTGGTTGGCAGACACCTGCCTGACGAGTGGATCCCTTGGGAAAAGGTACTATTCCCTCATCCCATCCCACGGCCCCTGCTCAGCTACCCTCCTCTGCCTCCCAGGCTTCTGCCTCAACCCTACTGATCTGACCTATCCTCTCCAAAGCCCAGATCTGATTCCCTCACACCCTGACTTAAAATCTTTCACCCATAGGACTTTGGAACTTATCCTGCTGCTGGCCAGAGGGCCAAGGACGATTCTGGAGCAAGGGAGTGAATGAGTTATTTTTGGTGATGCTTTTGGCTGCTGTATCCTCTGAAGGAATTTTCAAGGAAAAGACCTCAGTCTGAAAGGCACCGGCCCCCACCCCCTCAAGCAGAGCATGGTGCCTCTTCAAGCTGTTTTATGTGTAGAGTGAGCTTCTGAATTGTTTTGTGTGTGTGCTAAGAATCTAAGTATTTTTAAAAAACACGATGGCAGCGCCTGGGTGGCTCAGTCGGTTAAGTGTTACCTTTGACTCAGGTCATGATCTCGGGGTCCTGGGATCAAGCCCAGCGAAGAGTCAGCTTCTCCCTCTCCCTCTGCCCCCTCCCCCCCTGCTTGTGCTCTCTCTCTCTCTCTCAAATAAATAAGATCTTTAAAAAAAACAGAAAAAACAAAAAACAAAACCACTGATGTTCCAAAAGGTGGAAACATCCAGCATCTGAAAAACGGATAAACAAAATGTGGCCTATCCATACACTGGCGTATTACTCAGCCACGAGGGAATGGCATGCTACAACATGGATGCACCTCAAAAACACCATGCTGAGTAAAAGTCAGACACAGAAGACCACATACTGTACGATTCCATTGATACGAAATGCCTAGGAGAGGCAAATCCAGAGACAGAAAACCCACCAGGGGTCGCCAGGGGCTGGGGGGAGGGAAGAACAGAGTGACTGTTAACGGGTACAGGGTTTCTTGGGGGGGGAGGGGATGAAAATGTTTCAGAACCACAGAGGTGACGGTTGCACAATATTATAAATGTAATAAATGCCACTGTATTGTTCACTTTAAAATGGTTAGTTTTATGATACACGAATTTTATGTCATTAAAAAAGAAAAGAAGAAAAGCACTGACTTAGATCCCCTGGGAAGGCTCTCACCGTCCCTCCCTGGCCAAGGCTGGTGTTCTGTGGTTCCTGGAACACACCAGCCCTTTCCTCCACTGTGTCTCTGCAGGTGTCCCTTCCTATCCCCCACCCCCCCCCATCCCTGCCCTGTCCCTCCCTGTGGCCTTGTCAACCTTCCTAGCCCTCAGGACCCAGCAAAAGAGGCTCCTCCTCTGTGAAGCCTCCATTCTTGTTCCTCTGTGCAGGCCTGTCACCGTGTAATGGACAGGAGGGTGGTTTTTTCTGCTCCATCTTTCTTATGAGGCCAGGAGCCCCACGAGGGCTCGTGCTATACCCTGCTCATCTCTGAAACCCTGTGCCTGGCACACAATGGGTATGTGGACCTGGACCTCCCCACTCCAGCCCCTGCCCTCGGATGGCTGCAGTAGCCCCCACTTCCTCCCCAGTGCCCACATTCCATTTTCCACATGGGGTCTTTCCAAGGCCAACTCTGATGGTGCTACTCCCCTGATTCAAACCCTGCAGGTGCTGCCCACACTTCTTGGGACCAAGAATTAAATCTCTGCTGTGGCCTCAGGTCTTGGGTGGTCTGGCCCCTCCTCCTGCCCAGACTCATGTCACCTTCCTTGCCCTGCCTCAGTGGCCCTGGCTTTCTTGAAGCTTCTTGTGGGCCCAGCTTCCTCCCACCAGAGGATCACCACGTTTGCTCTTCCCTCTGCCAGAAACACCCTCTGCCCAATACCACCTCGGCCCAGTAAATACTCCGCCATCCACTCAGTATATATCCACTTCTTCCCGGAGGCCTTCTCCAACCCATCACCTTGGCCACATCCCCCTCTTAGGGCTCCACGGCCCCCCTTAGGGGTACACCTTGCAGCCCCTCTGTTTTGTTGGTTGTTTGCCCAGCATCCACCTCTCCAAGACGGCAGGCCCACCATGTTGGTTTTACTCATCACCGTAACCCCTGCTCCCAGATCGCTAGGATCAGAGACCTTCTCCTAAGAACATCCTGAGCCTGGAACAGAATAACCTGCGGTGGGCACCTGGGTCTGACACCAGCTGCCCCCCGCACTGTGGCGCAGGACATGCGTGCAAGGGGTGGATGGGAAAGAGTGAGTGAGTGTGGGTGAGTTTTAACAGTGAAGGTCATGCAGAGGCCCTAGGTGAGGGAGGAGGAGGATGTCAATGGATGCCCCGGCGCAAGGGCTCAGATTTTGGAAGAAGGAGAAAGTGTGTAGGGAAGCAGGAGGGAGAAGTGCAAAGCTGGGAGAGAAGGAGCCAGCATCTGGGCTCCTAAAGGGGCAGTCACTTGAGGCCAGACACTGTGTCTTTGTGGAAAGTCTCACCAGTTCCTTCCAGAGCCCAGGGCCCTGCCTGCCTGCTGGAGCCAGTCCTCACCAAACACACCCCAGGGCTTTCACTGTGGCCTTAGTAGGGTGGCCAGCTGGATTCTGCCCCCGGGACTGCTGCCTGGACCCCAGGCCCTCGAGAATCCTAGACTCCCTCCTGGAGCCAGATGCCCTCCTGGGCAGGGACTGGCAAGTGAGTGATTCCCAGAGTCTCCAAGGTTAAGCCTGAGGACTCCACATTCTGGGTCCTTTTTCCTGGGTCAGGACCCAAACATAAGGCCATAAAAGCACCGGAATTGGGAGACCTTGCCCCTAGCCCTGGGAGCTGCCCACACGGCAGATGTGAGACAAACTAAGCCATCCACTCTGGAGACCGAAGATCCAGCCAGGAGGGAATTCCATCTTAGAGACCTCGGCTCCAGCTCCCACCCCTGGCACCTGTCCTGGTCCTTCTCCTCCCCCTGCCATGCTCTGAAAGCAGGAATTCCAGAAAAAGCAGTAGGATCTTTAGAGAGGAGCTACCCCTCCCTACAGTCACACAGAATCTGGCTATAGACAGAACTAAAGCTACAAGATGCAGCGGCCTCCTGGCCTGATATGTGACCAGGGCCCAGAGCCTAGTGGCTGTGAGTCAGAGACAGACCCGGCCATCCCCTGACTCTCAGGCCCAATGTCTGCTTCTTAGCTGCCCGCCTGTGTCCCGGCCCGTCCTCGCCGGCCCGCCTCAGGCTGTCCCTGTTCTCGGTCAGTGGTTCGGCCCGCCTTACCACGGTTGCCAGGCTGGGAATGTGTTTGACCGAATTCTCGACCTCCTCTTCGGTCACCTCGACCAGCGTGCAGTTCTCGTCCTCCGATGGCAACGGCTCCGCCCCATGCCTCGTGACCCAGGGGTGCAGCTTCAACGAATGATAGGAGGGGTGAGGGGCAGGCGACTGGCTCCCAGGGGCCGGAGAGCGACACCGAGGCCCTGCCAGCGAGCGGAGCCAGGGAGGGAATGCGGGAGGGCAGAGGTGGTGGCCTGAGATCAGGCATGCAAGAGAGCTGGCAAGCCAGGCAGAGGGTGGGGGGTGAGCGAGATGCAAGGAAACGTGGAAAAGACGGAGGGACAGACAATGGGAGGGAGCCACCAGGCCGCGATGTGCACCGGACCGCATTTGCCACCTGGCCCAGGTCTTGGCAGAAGTGACCAGAATTTGGCATCTGCCTTGTATGGTTGCCCAAGAAGCACCCATCACCCCTCAGCAACTTTCCCTGATGCCCCCCGGAAGGCTCTGCTCAGAGAAAGCAGACCCTCCCCATTTCACAGAAGGGGAAGGGGAGGCACAGTGAGACCAGTTAGAAGGACACAGTCAGGAGAGGATCCGGGCAGGGATCTGCCCCAGCCCGCTTCCACCCCTGGGGTCCAAGTCCTTATCTGTAACCACTTGGCCTCCCTCTTCTCAAATGCTAGTTAGCTAGATGCCTAGGAGTTCCTGAAGCAAACCTCTAGATTTCTTAAAGAGTCAGCTGTCTGCGTGTGGCACTGGTCAGGGTGTAGGGGGTGCACAGGGATCTCTCCCAACAGTGCTTTCTGCAAAAGGATGGAATTCAGCAGGCTGGGGAGAGGGTATCAACCTGCTCACTAATTTCCTCCCACCCCCACTGAGATTTCTCCAAGGGATGGGCAGGGTCAAGGAAAGGATCCAGGACTTGGGCAGCCGGGGTACGGAGCACACAGAGACCCCATTCTGGTCTGGTCCCGGCAGGGTGGATGCCACCAACCCAAGCCGATCGGAGTGAGCGCTAGCCGCCCCACTGGCAGCAGATCCCACTGCCACAACCACAGTTAACACAAGTCCAAGTCCTCCTCTCCAACCCCCACCACCGCCAGCCCTCAGCAGCAAGAGGCCCAGGGCACGGGAGGGTAACGGTGCCAAGGAGGACGCAGTGCTGTGGACGGAGGGGAGTGAGGCCTGGCCGAGGCAGGGTTGAGCCAAACAATCCCAAGCAGAGGACACAGGCCTGGCCCCTGGTGCACACCCCATAGAGGGCGGTGGCCCCCAGGTGTACCTTGATTTCCGGCACCACGATCCTTGATTCCGGGTTCTTGTCCAACATGCGGGTGATCAGGTCCTTCAAGTCCTCAGCTATGTCAGGCCTTGCGCGTGGAAGACACATCAAGGGTGAGAAACACACAGAGGACCACCAAGGCCTTGGAGAGGAAGGTGACTTGGGACAGACGGGCAATACTCACTGATCTGGAAATTCCAGGGCCTGACTCTTGATCTTGCTGTGCAAACACATGATCCGCTCGTCCATGAATGGGCACTGCGAAGAGACGGCGGGGACAGGGTGGCCGTCAGCGGCTGCCCCATCAGTCCTGCAAGGGCTACCCGGTGCTGGCATCACTCCACGTGGGTTACAACGGAAGAACAGACGCCCGGGAGCCCACTGCAGCGAGGGAGCAGCTCCCATGCCCACAAGTCCAGAAGGACCCGGAATATCCTTCTACAGGGCTAGAGCCCCTCCCAACCACACTGTGGCTTTCCTCTGCAGCTGTGCTTTAATTTACCTACGTAAACAAAATCAAAGACTCTCCCCACCCACCTGCTGGGTGAACAATAATAATACTAAGAACAATACCTAAGATGTAGCAGCAACAGTAGTGATTCGTGAGGGCTTAGGCTGGGCCAGGCCCTGGCCTGGGGTTTCTCAGCACCAATCTTCACTGGCTGTTCCCTGTCTGGAGTGTTCTTCCCACCAACATCTGCATGGCTCATTTTCTCCCATCCCTCAGGTATCTGATCAAAGCTCACCTTCTCAGGGAGGCCTTCCTGAGCTCCTGTCTAAAGCAGATCCCCCCCCCCCCACTGTCCCGTGATTTCTCATCAGAGCGCCCATCCCTGACATTATGTTACATTTGCATGCGTGTACTGTTTAGCTCCTGCGGGGGAACATCAGCTCTAAGAGGGCAGGGACTGTTGCCTGTCTTGCTCCCTGCCGTTTCTCCAGTGCCCAGGAATATCCCGGGTACAAAGCAGGGGTTTGATAAATACCTGTTGAATTAATGAATGCTTGAATTATTTCTGGTGATCCTCTCAGAGCCTTAAGAAATCATAAATATTCTTCTCATTTTACAAAAGAGAAAAACAGAAGCTCAGAGAGGTGACATGCCCCGGGGAGTATAAAGCTGGGATTTACCCAGACTGGACTGACTCTGAAGACTGTTCACACACCACTTCCCAAATGACAAATCAGTGCTCTCACTCGGGGGAGGAACCGACGACCCGGGAGGAGCTCAGGTGCTGTGCTGGAAAAAAGGAACCTCTGTGTGGGTGCTCAGAAGGTGGGAAAAGGTCACAAAATGTGACCTGGTCCTCTCCTGTCCGAGGAAAATTCTTTCATTAAGAGCAGTAACTTGAGGGCGCCTGGGTGGCTCAGTTGGTTGGGCGACTGCCTTCAGCTCAGGTCATGATCCTGGAGTCCTGGGATCGAGTCCCGCATCGGGCTCCCTGCTCAGCAGGGAGTCTGCTTCTCCCTCTGGCCCTCCTCCCTCTCATGCTCTCTGTCTCTCATTCTCTCTCTAATAAATAAATAAAATCTTAAAAAAAAAAAAAAAAAGAGCAGTAACTTGAGATAAAAGTTTGGATTGCAGAGGTATATCCATTTGATAGAACTCATTAACCAGTACACTTCAGATCTGTACATTTCATTAGATGTCAATTTTACCCCAAAAAGAAAAAAAAAAAAAAAGAACCACAAATAGTGAGCTCTAGCTAATGACTACATTCTGAAGCATCTGGAAGGAAGTGCAGAGATGTTAGCAACTTAATGTGGAATGTGTAAAAGAAAGTAAAACAAGGTGAAGATGGACAGACTTGTGATAAAGCAAATACAGTGAAATGTTTATGGCAGAAAACAGCTGGTGGCTGCGTGGGTGTTTCCCGTAGTTATTTCAACTTTGCTATATGATTGAAAATCTTCTTATCAAATATTGGTGGGGAAGACATTATAAACCACACGACCGGTTTCTTAAGCTTTCCTCCATAAAAGCACAAATTCATGAAAAGGAAAAATCCATGCTTTTATTGCTCACATAATTAATCTGAACTTCAGAGTTAAAAACTGAAGTTCCTAAATACTGATAATAAAAAACAACAACAACAAAAAACAACAACAACAACAACAAAAGAACAACAACGGGGGGGGCGGCGCCTGGGTGGCTCAGTTGGTTAAGGGGCTGCCTTCTGCTCAGGTCATGATCCCAGGGTCCTGGGATCAAATCCCGCATTGGGCTCCTTGCTCAGCAGGGAGCCTGCTTCTCCCTCTCCCTCTGCTGTTCCCCCTGCTTGTACTCTCTCTCTGTCAAATAAATAAATAAAATCCTAAAAAAAAAAAAACAACGATGAAGAGACCAGACAGCATTCCCTAAATCAATAATGTCAAATGGATTTTTCACATCCATTCCAATTCTGTCCCTCCAACAACAGCTTCTGGGGACACACTCTGCTGAGAAAAACATCAAAGCAGCACTGGGCTCAGGAAGAAAGGGTGCCAGTGGCTATTGATTTGTGATGTCTGTCTGGGGTGTCAGAGTGGGGAGAGAGGTGGCACATTTGTTGTCCTTGCCCTAAATCCATCAATTATTACAACCTCTAGAGCCTCTGCCAGTCCTTCTGTGTTAACAGATCGCTTTCCACAGATTGGACTATTCTGTACAGGTATGTACATTTGGAAAGGCACCTTTTTTTCACATTCGGGTCTAACTGTGGAAATAAAACAGTAAACTCAATGAATAAAGTCCTGTCTCCCTGCAAGGGTAACTATTAACCCAGGGGGGCTGCCCAGCAACACCCAGCAGACAGGACACCCCACCCCGTTACCTGGCCAAACACAAAGCAGTACAGCGTCACACCCATGGCCCAAACATCCAAAGCCTACAAGAAAAAGAGAGCTTCGTGTAAGGAGACAAGGGGCAGCGGGGGGGGGGGGGGGGCTGTCTATTGCTTCTGGCCGGCCAAAAATCAAATCCTCCAGCTTTCCTCTGAGGAACCACCCCTTCCTGAGTCTGGATCCACCGACTGAGGGTGAGACGGATCCTGCTCCTGGCCTCTGGGTGAGCACATGACCCAGGCCCGGCCAATAAGAGCTTCATTTCCACCAGCCATAGTGATTGGTTTAAGGATAGGCACATGACCCAGGCCTGCCCAATGAGAGCACCACTTCCCCCCCAGCCACAATGATTGGTTCAAGGATGGGCACATGGCCCAGGTTGGGCCAATCAGAGCCAATCCCGGGATTTTTGCGAGGGCTCTTCAGAAAGAGGAATGCTCGGGGAGCCTGGGTGGCTCAGTTGGTTAAGCGACTGCCTTCGGCTCAGGTCATGATCCTGGAGTCCAGGATCGAGTCCCGCATCGGGCTCCCTGCTCAGCGGGGAGTCTGCTTCTCCCTCTGACCCTCCCCTGTCTCATGCTCTCTCTCTCTATCTCATTCTCTCTCTCAAATAAATTAATAAAAAATAAATAAATAAATAAATAAATAAATAAATAAATAAAAGAGGAATGCTCTTTCTTCTCAGGTTGGTAAGCTGATAGGAAGGAACCTGGAACAGCTGGGGGTACCCACCCACCTGGGCAGGAAACCATCTCAAGAAAACAGCTGAAAGATGGAAAGATGGATTCCTGTTTGAATCCCTGTATCTAGCCAAACCGGAAGCCGCTCTTCATCTACATGATCCAATGGATTCATTGTTTAAGCCAGTTTGGGTCGGATTTCTGCCACTTAAGACTGAAAGGACCCTAACACAGGCAGAACTCAGCATCTCAGGCAGGTCCACACCAACCTTCCCAGAGAAGATCTTCCGGGTCTCCGAGAGCGACTCAGGTGCCATGAAGGCGGGTGTGCCCACGGTGTTAGAGAGGAGCGCGTCGCTGCCCTTGAACTCGTTGCTCACACCGAAGTCGGCAATCTTGATGTGCCCATCTTCTCCCACCAGGAGGTTAGAAGGTTTGATGTCCCGGTGGATGATCTTCTGGTAGTGTACTGGGGGTGGGGTGGACACCAGATGGGAGAGAGGGGGCAGGAAAACCATGTGAGGAGCTCTGCCTAGCCTCCAGAGGCCAGAAATATAGACATGGACCCCAGTGCTCTCTCACGGCCCCCAGGCCCTTCCCAGCCTTACCCTTCCAAACCTATTGGATACTCCCAGCTTTGAAAGGTAAGGGGGGACAGAGTGTGCTTAAGGAAATTACCCCATCTTCAAAAATGAGGAGTGCAACACCGATTGACAATAATAGTAACCACCTGCTCTAGTCTAAGTCGTGGGTGGGCGGTCCCTGGAGAGTTTTTGTTGAGCCTGGCTGGCTTCCAGCTAGAAGCCTCACAACTTGTGACAGTCCAACATATTTTCATTTACTAATGCCAACACTCAACCTGTTCACCACACCAGCAATGAATGGAGCAGGTCGAATGGAAGTGTGGACCACAAAGTAGGACTGGGGACCTCCTTAACTTGCTCCTGCCTGGATGTCAACCCATAGGAGAGGACATGGTCTCTCTTCCTATGGTCTGGAAGACCCAACTGCGTTTCTTTGCTGGTGGCGGTGTTGACAGTGATGAAACCAGTAATAGGGGCAGCAGCTCCATTTGTTGAGTACCCCATCTGGGGCCCAGCCCTGTGTTAAGTGCTTCCCATTTTCTCCATTTAAATCTCCCAACAATTAAATCTCCCAACAATTAAAATCTTTAAAAAAGGGCGCCTGGGTGGCTCAGATGGTTAAGCGTCTGCCTTTGGCTCAGGTCATGATCCCGGGGTCCTGGGATCGAGTCCCGCATCAGGCTCCCTGCTCCTTGGGAGCCTGCTTCTCCCTCTGCCTTTCTCTCTCGCTCTGTCTCTCATGAATAAAAAAAAAAACAAACTTTAAAATCTTAAAAAAAAAAAAACGGAGGGGGGCGCCTGGGTGGCTCAGTCGGTTAAGCATCTGCCTTCGGCTCAGGTCATGATCCTGCGGTCCTGGGATCGAGTTCCGTGTCGGGCTCCCTGCTCGGCAGGGAGTCTGCTTCTCCCTCTCCTTCTCCCCTGCTCATGCTCTCTCTCTATCTCTCTGTCTCAAATGAATAAATAAAATCTTTAAAAAAAAAAAAAATCTCCCAACAATCCTATGTGATGGGCAAGGGGAAGAGACAAAATGTTTAACAACCAGAAGCAGAAAGGACACCTGTCAGAACTACTGATATGAACTGGCTGATTTCCACCCTGGTGAGAGACACTTTATTCCCGTTTAACAGATGAGAAAACTAAGGTAACGGGAGGTGAACAGGATCCCCATCCCAGGGTTGCTGGGAATAAGGGACAATATAAATACAGCCCCTAATGGTGCCTGGTACACACAGAAAGTGCTGGGGGAAACAGTCATTATCAATACGGCTCTTAATTTTTGTGGCAGAAGAAGGGTTTCTTTTTCCATCATGAGCATGGCTTTCTGTAGCTGTCCAAGACTGCATGTCAGACAATTCTGTCTCTCACCCTCCTGCTTGCACTCCAGGAGGGAAAGTCCACTTTCCCACCTGCCATCCGCTAGTTGGGATGTTAACCAACCCTGGGTGAGAATCCTCCCACAGGCCCCCGCTTACGGTACTCTATGCCTTTGATCAGGTCCTGGAAGTAGAAACGGGCCTGGTCTTCCGAGAGTGGTTTGAGGGTGGGCACTTCCATCACAGGCCTGGAAGGTCGATGCACACATGAAAAGCAAACCAGATACACTGGCCTTCAGAACCAGGCACCACCTCCCTCGAGAAGCTCTGCGGCTTGAGAAGCTTCAGGAATCACACCCGCAAGGAAAACGGGACACTCACCCTTGGTTGACCAGTTCAAACACTGCAGGAAAGAGAAGGGGGTGAACTGTTACATTGGGAAATTGGAAATCCATCTTCCTCCTCCTCCTCCTCCTTCCCAATCGCTCACGGAAACACCAAGAAGCACAGAAACTAGTATTCGGGCTGGGGAAAGGAACAATCCACTGAGCCAAAGCTGGTCAAAGTCCTGCTCAGGAGGCTAGGGGTCAGCGATCTCTGACCCTGGTCTGACTGTACTTCTTCTAGTCCTCAAAACAGCCAAGGACCCCCTGGCCAGGGAAAACAAAGCAAGGAGACAGGAGACAGGCAGAGATGGCTCATGGGCTCCTTTCTTCTCTCCATTCATACCTTGGAGATTCCAGGGATATGACTGATACTAAACTACGTCCTCTTAGTCACACCCAGGTCCTGAGTCACCTGATGCCAAAGAACAAGACTATGGGGACACAACCCGACATCTGTTTACTTAGGCACAAAGAAAGAGCCCTAGGGGTCTTCAGAACCCTAGGAAAGTTTTGATCCAAGAAACAACAGGAACATGTTTCAACAATCCCTCCCACATCCTCCACACTGCTGTGCTGTGTCAGGCCACAGACCAAGAATGCTTATAGATTCTTCCAGCTCCTCTATGCTCTGTGGTCAGCTGGACCTCAGACTCTTTCCCGTGACTCTCAATCCAAAACAAGACTTGAGCGAGAGGTGGGGGTGGAGATTTCCTCACCACCTCAAAGGCCAATGCATCCCACGACTCCTGAACAGGGCCTTTCTTGACTCACATTCGTGCACGACCTGCAAATGCCTCCCACCAAGCCAGCTCCTTCCCAGTCCTGTACTTGCGGGGAATCCCTGCTCCAAACCACCAAGTATTAGATAAGCTGTGTCCAGGGAATGCACAGGGCTTTGTTGTTGTTGTTGGGGCTTTTTTGTTTTGTTCTTTGCATTTTTAAAAATTGAGGTGAAATTTTCCTAACATAAAATTAACTATTTTAAGATTTACAATTCAGTGGAATTTAGCATTCCCGATGCTGTGTGACTATGCCTCTACTTAGTTCCAGGAAGTTTTCAGCCCCTCATAAAGAAACCTCATGCCCATGAGTAGTCAGTCCCCTCCCTCCAGGCCCCTGGCACCCACTAATCTGATTTCTCTTTCTATGGATTTGCCTATTCTGGACATTTCACATATATGGAATCATATACTATGTGACCTTTTGTGACAGGCTTTTTCACTTAGCATCGTATTTTCAAGGTTCATTCATGTTGTAGCATCAATCAGTACTTCATCCCTTTTTTTTTTTTTTAAAGATTTTATTTATTTATTTGAGAGAGAGAGAGTGAGAGAGAGAGCCCAAGAGGGGGTAGGGTCAGAGGCAGAAGCAGACTCCCTGCTGAGCAGGGAGCCCGACGTGGGACTCGATCCCAGGACTCCGGGATCATGACCTGAACCGAAGGCAGTCGCTTAACCAACTGAGCCACCCAGGCACCCAGTACTTCATCCCTTTTTATGGCTGAATACCATTCCACTGTGTGGATATGCCACATTTTGTGTATCCAGTCATTAGCTAATGAACATTCAGGTTGTTTCCACGTTTTGGCTATTGTGAATAGTGCTGCTGTGAACATTCGTGTACAAGCATTTCTGTACAAGTACTTGTGTGGATATCTGTTTTCAGTTTTGGTGGGTATATACCTAAGAGTAGAATTACTGGGTAATGTTGAATAATTATTTTAATTTTGTCCTGCTTGGACAAACATAACTGGGAACATGAAACTATCCTATAGGAAGTGAAAAACACAGTGAATTTCAAAATCAAGTGGAGAATAACTTTGGCGCTCTCTGTTGTTCTAGAATCATCTACCCACATTGGAGTTGCTTACAGAAGAAACCAAAAGGATGGTTTCAAAGATCTCCAAGGGCTCAGGTGGCTGAGAGACAAGAGCCGGCTCCTCAGATAAAAAGAAGACCAGAAAAGGAACTTAACTCCCTCAGGCCCCTCCCTATCTTCAGGTTCATCAACCAGTGTTGGGCAAACCCAAGCTAGGGCAGATCTGCCGTGGCTTCAGGCTATGGTTAGAAGCAAAAAGCAACAGCACTTGAAGGGAAGGTTTCCACAGACAGGAGCGCTGGTCCCTTCAGCTCTGGCCTATCCCACCTTTGTTCTGGAAGACTTAACTTCCAAGAGCTGCTTCAGGAATTTCTGTGCTTCCTCCTAAGCACCATAACTTGGTTGGCATGGAGGGAGCTAGTTATTAGTGACTGAAAACACAGCCACCCAGGCGCCCCTCTCACGTAATTTTTTAAAGTTAACCTATCTAGGGGCACCTGGGTGGCTCAGTCAGTTAAGTGTCTGCCTTTGGCTCAGGTCATGATCCTGGGGTCCTGGGATCGAGCCCCACTTCCTTCGAACTCTCTGCTCAGCAGGGAGTCTGCTTCTCCCTCTCTCTGCCCCTCCCCCTGCTCGTGCTCTCTCTCTCTCAAACAATAAAATCTTAAAAAAAAAAAAATAAAGTTGGGTGCCTGGGTGGCTCAGTCGTTAAGCGTCTGCTTTCGGCTCAGGTCATGATCCCAGGGTCCTGGGATCGAGTCCCACATCAGGCTCCCTGCTCGGCAAGAAGCCTGCTTCTCCCTCTCCCATTACCCCTGCTTGTGTTCCTGCTCTCGCTCTCTGTCAAATAAATAAATAAAATCTTTAAAAAAAATAAAATTAAATAAAATAAAGTTAACATATCTGATGTTATTTACTGTGTAGCCTCAAAATTGTTTCTATAGGAAGATTTTATAAGTTCTAAAATTTACAAATAAACTGGCAAAAAAGAGTTCTAAAATTTGAACATGGAGTGCACATTAGATGCTCTTAGGGAACTGGCATTAACTTTTTCAGATGTAATAATGGTATTGTGACCACACAGGAGAATGTCTCTATGTGAGATGCACGCTGAAGTATTCAGAGGCTGAAGTGTCAAGATGTCTGCCACTTTACATTTTGGATAGTTCAGCAAAAAAAATACAGAAATGGATGGGTGGGTGGCTAGGCTGATAAAGCAAATCTGACAAAAAAATTATTAACTGTTGAATCTGGGTGGTAGGTATACAGGTATTCATTGTACTATTCTTTCAACTTTTCTGTAGGCTTAACATTTGTCATAATGAAAACCTGGGGCGGGGAAGAGGAGGGGGAAATGAAAAATAAAATGTCCTAAGCTGCAACGCTTCCTCGGAACTGAACCATAGCAACTCTGTGAGGAGAAAGTGAGCTCTGAGCTGTTTTCAAACCAGACCCCATATAATCACTCCTTGTGCAACAAAGGATCATCCCCGTGCTCATCCAGGAGACTTCTAGATTCCAGGCTGGGCTCGTGCCCACTCTCCTCACCTCCTTGATACCCCTCCCGGCTGTCATCTGTCATCTGCTCATTTGAATGCCCACCCAAGCCATATTGCAAGGACATGTGACCTGTCAATCATGCATTCCTGGGCCCAACAGTCTGCTATCTAGTTTTGAATTAGTCCTGCCCTTCCTTCCTTCATCAGTATCTATGCTTAGAGCTGACAGAGCACTGTCCCATGTCCTCACCAGTTTTTAAAAATCAAATCTCTGAGGACATGCCTGAGTCCTTCCATTTCTTTGTGCAGTGCCCTCCAAGGCTCCAAATGCCCCACCGTGGCCTCAGGCTCTCCATCCTCATCCCCATCCCCTCTCCCTGGTTTACTCTGTCCCAGCCACATTTTTCTCAAACACGCTAAGCTCTCACCAGCCTCAGGGCCTTTGCACCAGCTGTTCCCTTTGCCTGGAATGCTCTTCCCCACATGTAACAGGACTGTGTCTTTGACACTCAGGTGCCAAATCATCACCTCATATGTGAAGTGGCCCCTCAATCCCTCTCTCTCACGTCATCCTATTTAACCTTCTTCAGAGGATCTACTGAACTTAACTGATTTATTTAGTTGTTGACTATCTGTCTTCCTTGACTAAAATGTCAGCCTCAGAAGAGCGGGAGCCTCATCTTTCTCACTCACCGCTGCATCCTTAGTGCCTAGAACATGCTCAGCATTGGCAGGTGCTCAATAAATACTTGCAAGTGAATGAACAGGACCTCCAGAGAAGTCCCAGCAAGAACTCCCTTCCACCTCCTGCTTCAAACCAGGGCTGCAGCCTCACATGTGACTCACTGTGGTGCCCAGCTTTGGCGGGGGATGCCAAGGACAGGGAATGCTCCAGAGGACCCCTGGGCTTTGGCAGGTGCACCTGCCTGAGCAAAGGTGGCGGATGGCAAGGGCTCTCTTACCCATGTACAGATGGTCTTCATTGGGGTCATCCAGGACCTATTGGCACAGCCACACGGAACAGGCCGGAGATGAGGAGCAGGGGAGAGGAAGAGAGAGAAATGATATGAGCAGGGAGGAGGCAGCATCCACATGACTGCATTTGCCAACAGGAGGGCTGTGCTTTCCACTGGTTTTCCTGGTTAAGATGAAGGGCACAGGAAAAAACCCAGAGTGTGTGATCCAAATGGCCATCTGGAAAATAGCCACATTCTAGCCCAATCCTCAAGGGTCCAAAACACCTAGAAAAGAGGTTACAAAAGGGAGGGGCAAATTCCTCCCCTGGGAAATGGGGGCGCCCGGCTGGCTCAGTTAGTCGAGCAAGCAACTCTTGATCTCAAGGTCGTGAGTTTGAGCCCCACATTGAGAGTAGAGATTACTTAAAAAAAAAAAAAAAAAAATTTCTTTTTTTTTTTTTAAAGATTTTATTTATTTATTTGACAGACAGAGACACAGCGAGAGAGGGAACACAAGCAGGGGGAGTGGGAGAGGGAGAAGCAGGCTCCCCGCAGAGCAGGGAGCCCGATGCGGGACTCGATCCCAGGACCATGGGATCATGACCCGAGCTGAAGGCAGTCGCTTAACCAACTGAGCCACCCAGGCGCCCAAAAAAAATTTCTTTTTTTAAAATTCCTCCCCTGGGAAGTGTCTCAGTTTCAGTAAGAATCCCACCCGTCTCCTAGGAGACAGAGGACTGATCCTCAGGGTGAAAATGCAAATCCTGTCTGGGCTCTTCTGACTCCTCCATGAAGTGCCCCCTGACCTCCTGCCCCTGTAAGAAAAGACGTCCCCCTGCCCGGAACCGCCATGGCATGTCCTCGCTCTCCTCTCACGGCCATCCTGCTTTCAGCTCGTCACCTATGTCTATCTTGTCCGTCTCTGCAAACAGCTGTATCCGCTTGAGTTGCCCCCGTGGTGCCCTATACAGGACAAGGCTCATAGTCGGTGCTCAGGAAATGCCTGATGAATGTCCATGGCCATCTGATGAATGTCTGAGGTCTGTCCAACAGGCAAGCTGGCAACCAGTCTTGTTGGGTGGACAGGTCAGATGCCACAGGGCAGTGGGGGCCAGGGAGATCATGCCAGGACCCAGAGCCACTCACTAAACCAAGTGTCCTTGAGCTTCCTCTAAGACGGCTGACTCCAGCCATCAGCGAACTGAGACTGTGAAACTCAGCGTGACAGGTGAAGACAGCCTGCAGCCACCGTCCCTCTCCTTCTCTCCTTGGCTAGACTGGTCCTCCTGCCTCTTCCCACATCATCCTCACCTTCCCCAGTCAACCAAGATCCACAGGACGAGAGCTCTGAGAAAGAGATGCACCCTAGGCTCCCACCTGGAGCGCTAAGCCCTGCCCTGTCGGGGGAGTCAGACCCAGGGCATGGCCCACCTAGAGCCCATACCTGAAAAGCCCCAGGAGGGCACGGCTACTAACCCTCACACCCACCAAAGTCAGGAATATACCCCCAAACAGAGGGCACCGGCCCTTTGCACATGCTGTTCCTTCCTCTGCGATGCCCTTCTCTGTCCTTTCCCTGTTATCTCCATCAGGGAACAACCGGGGTAATCTCAAACATCCTTTCCCTGAAAAGCCTTCCTCAGCTGTTTGGGCTGGCTGGCTGCTCGCACTCCATGCTCCTGCAGCACGACGAACACCCGTCCAATTACGTACTTTATCACATGCCATTTACAAGTCCTGTCATCTAGGCCAGAGGTGCTCCAAATGTAGTTCGCGGACTTCTAGGGATCCTCAAGATGCTTTCGGGGAGATCATGAGGTCAAAACGATTTTCACACTAAAACTAAGATAAGGAGCACTGGGTAGCTCAGTCGTTTAAGCGTCTTGCCTTTGGCTCAGGTTATGGTCCCTTGGTCCTGGGATCGAGCCCGGCGTCCGGCTCCCTGCTCAGCGGGGCGCCTGCTTCTCCCTCTCCTCCTTGCTCATGCTCTCTCGGTATCTCTCTCTCTCTCTCAAATAAATAAAAATAAAATCTTATTGGGGCGCCTGGGTGGCTCAGTTGGTTAAGCGTCTGCCTTTGGCTCAGGTTGTGATCCCAGAGTCCTGGGATCAAGCCCCGCATTGGGCTCCCTCTTCAGCCGGGAGCCTGCTTTTCTCTCTGGCCCTCCCCTGCCCAGCTCGTGCTCTCTCTCTATTTCTCTGTCTGAAATAAATAAATAAAATCTAAAAAAATAAAATAAATAAATAAAAAATAAAGTAAAATCTTATTTTAAAAAGTAATAAAATAAAATAAATAAAACTAAGATAATATTTGCCCTTTCTACTCGCATTCTCTACTAGTAGAGAAACAAGAAACCACATGGCATGCAAAATCACCACAGCTGAATGCAAGAGCAGATATGAGAATCCAGCCATCTTCTATTAAGCCAGACGTCAACAACAACAAAAATTTGCAAAAATGTGAAATGCCAGGGCGCCTGGGTGGCGCAGTCCGTTAAGCATCCGACTCCTGGTTTCGGCTCAGGTCATGATCTCAGGATCCTGGAATCGAGCCCTGTGTTGGACTCCACACTCATCGCAGAGTATGCTTGGGACTGTCTCTCCCTCTCCCTCTGCTCCTCCCCACCGTGCTCTCTCTCTACCTCTCTCTAAAATAAATAAATTTTTAAAAAATAAAATGTAAAACGCCACTCTTCTTAAAATTTTTTCAGAAAATATACTTATTTTTCATAAAAATATACTGTTATATAATGGGATTGTTGTTTTTAAATGAATTAATAAATAATTTTTAAGCTTCTCAGTTTTAAATCTTAATATGGCAAATAATAATAAATACAACCCACATATGCAAAACTTTTTTGGGGCCTTCAATAATTTTGAAGAACATAAAGGAATCCTGAGACCAAAAACTGTGAGAACTGCGGATCTAGAACAGGGGACGGCAAATATAGCATGCAAGCCAAATCTGGCCCTCTGCCTGTTTTTTGCAAATAAAGTTTTATTAGAACACAGCCATGCCCATTTGTTTACATGCATATGGCTGCTTTTGTGCTAAAACCACATATAGAGAGAGAGAGAGAGAGAGAGAGAGAGAGAACCAGCTCCAAAGACAAAAATGGATAAAGGGCAAGTCTCGGTATCCCTCTGACCTTCAATTTTTTTATCTGTAAAATGGGAATAATAAATAGTCTTAGGGAAGGGTGAGGATAACATGAAAGAACAGGGGTGAAGAAACCTAGAGCAATAAATACTACTTAGCTCTGCAACAGCTGTTTAACATGGTATGGCTCTCCCTAGAAACTAGTGGTGCAGCGTTTGGGTAATAACAGAGCTGGGCCTGGACAATCACCATTCTTGCCTCCCTCCTCCCTGTCCCCCTAGCTCACCTCCACCAGCTTCACCACATTGGGGTGGTCTAGCTTCTTGAGGATGGCGATTTCCTGGTACACCTGCTCAATGGGGCCCCTAGGCTGGATGCAGCCTCCAGGGGCTGGCCGAGTGCCTCGGGGCGGGGGGCGACCTGGAGGAGACACAGACCATCCCAAGGTCAGGGCAAAAAGCTTTTCCTCTGCAAATGGGGGGGCAATGCAAGTGAGGGGGTCTCGGCAGGGCTGGAGTGGCTGATGCCACCAGGGGCCGTAAGTAGCTTGCTCCTCTCATCTGTCTCTTCTGCTGCTGAAAATCAGTGAGGCTGGAGACCCAGCCCCCTTGCTCAGCTTTCTGTCCCCTCCTTCCCACGCCATACCCCAGGCCATAGTGACAGGAGTCTTCGAGGCCTCTACCCGGGCACTCTGCAGGGGACACCATTCAGTGGGATCTTCTTTGTCATGCCCCAGCCCTGCACCTAAGAACAAAGGCCCACCAAACTCACGTGGAAAGCCCGCCTGTCGGATCAGCTTCTTTTTGGACAGCACCTTCATCGCCTATGGGAGAAAAGACCCCACGTCTCAGTTAAAATGGAGAGGAAGGAGGAGGGAGAGTTCCCTCCACTCCTAGGCCAGCCAAAGCTCTTGGCTTCCTGGCAGCCTCAGGACAATGTAGTGAGTGCTTCGTCATCAGAGTGGGTCAAGCAGCTGCGGGTGGCCGGGGGCTGGACTGCCAGGGTCCCCCCAGCCCTGAGGGTGCTTCTGAGGTTCCTGGTCCTCTTTCCTAGCTGGGACCACAAGCCTTGGGACTCGATACAAGTGAATCAAGACACTAGTGAGCTGGAGTGATGGACGAGGGACAGGCTGTTCTACACATGGGGAAACTGAGGCTCAGGTGTTATGTCACTTGGCCAAGGACACACAGTTGGCAGATGGGAGAGCCAGAATTTGAACCCACACCGGACTGACCCCAAAGCCTCAGCTACAAGGG
This sequence comes from Leptonychotes weddellii, assembly GCF_054177405.1. NCBI lineage: Eukaryota > Metazoa > Chordata > Mammalia > Carnivora > Phocidae > Leptonychotes > Leptonychotes weddellii. The sequence continues at coordinate 75,025,956 of NC_138381.1, forward strand.
CAATTTGTCTCACTACCACCTGGTTCTTGGTGCTATGAAGGATGTAGAAATGGTAGCCCAGAGTAAGGCTATGAGACATTTACTGAATTTACACATTTTCTTTCTGAGCCAATCACTTTGCCTCCCCATTTCCACATCCATATAATGGGAACACCACTTCCTTCCTAATGCACGAAATGAAATGACTTAAGAATAAAATGAGACAACAGCGAAGAAAATCTTCCAGGAAACCAAGTTCTGGAAAGGAGGCTTTTGCTTTGGACAATGGTGAGGGCAGGGAAGGGGACATGGATACTCACGTAATAGGTATTGTCATTTTCATTGTAGGCCAACTTGACCACACCATAGGAGCCCTGGATAAAGGGAGATGCCCATGACATACTATCCAGAAGTTACAATCTGCAAAATGAGGACCCTAATACAGGGGCTGCAAATCAGCGGCCAAATGGCCAAATCTGCTCTGCAATTACATTTTATTGCATCTGCAGTTTTTAGAAAGTTTGAATTAGCTGCCAACATTTAAAAACAGAAAGATCAGATATAAAATCTAAAATCTCAGCTTCTTTTGAAAAAAATCAGATCTGTCCATTATGGACCCATAATCATTTCTACATGTTAACAGTTTGCCACAGTCCTCACCACTCCCTACTGCCTTAGACCTAGCATGCTTTGCTCATTTATATTACTCACTTGCTTTCTACTGGCATTTGAATTTTTGACCCCTGCAAAGATACTGCCCATTGGCTGAAATAAAAGCAAAAATAGATGTGAGAGTACCTTAGAGGGGAAAAAAAAAAAACACTAATGTTGGTGATATGGAATTCCCTCGAAGCTGTCTGAGCTTTTGTGGAAACACATTAATATTATGATGTAGAAAGACAATAAACCAGATGGACCACTGATGACAAAACCCTCCCCCACAATCTCGCCTCCAAGGACTTCTTCCCACTCCCAGCTCTGGCAGGTTCCCTCCACTGTATCGGAGACATTTCTTGGTAGATGTAGAAAACCAGCCTGGCTCCTGGGATATTTACCTTTCCAATTTCATCCTTCAGCGTGTACTGATTCAGCTGTACACAATCCTGGAAAGTTAAGTAGAAACACACAGTATATGAATTGTAAGTTTGCACCTCAATATGTTTTTCACAAAACAAACACATGAACCAGGACCCAAATCAGGAAAGAGAATTTTCCCAGCCCCCTAGAAGCATCTCCCAGGGTGACCACTACCCTGACTTCTAACAGCAGAGTTTTTGTACATTGCAAAAAGGTGATCATACAGTATGTACTCTTTTAATACCCATTTTTTTTAAGATTGTATTTATTTTTGACAGAGAGAGAGAGTGTACAAGCGGGGGAAGCAGCAGGCAGAGGGAGAGGGAGAGGGAGAAGCAGGCTCTCTGCTCAAGAAGGAGCCCGATGTGGGGCTCAATCCCAGGACCCTGGGATCATGACCTGAGTCGAAGGCAGACGCTTAACCATCTGAGCCACCCAGGCGCCCCCTTAATACCCATTTTTAAGAGGTGTTCCCAAAATGTTGATTTTAAATTAAACAAGTAATCCTATCTAAGGACTATGCTGTCCTATAAAAACATAAAGTGACATAAAGGAGAGAATATCTGACCGTGAGGCTGACAATGGTTTCTTAACGGTTTCTCAAAGGTTCTTTTTGTACAAAAGTACAAGATATAAAAGGCAACAAGTGATAAACTGGATTTCATCAAAATTAAAACCTTTGCTCTTTGAAAAAAAAAAAAAACAGCAACAAAAAAACTTTTGCTCTTCGAGACACTCACTATTAAGGAAACAAAAGGTAAGCCACAGCCTGAGAGAAACTATTTGCAACACATCAGACTGGCATCCAGACAGATAAAGAACTATTATAACTCATTAATAACAACACCCTCATCTTAAAAATGAAGATATACAAATGATCAGTAAGCACATGAAAAGAGGCTCAAAATAAAAAAGGAGGCTCAACATCATGAATCATGGGGGAAATGTAAATTAAAACCACACCCATTAGCTTGGCTAAAATCCAAGACTGACCATACCAAGTGTTGTCAGAATAATGTAGGGCATGGAGAAGCTTTGCACACTGTTGGTAGGAATTTAAAATGGTGCAGCCCCTTCGGAAAACAGTTGGGCAGTTTCTTAACAAACACCTCCTCCAGGACATAGCCATTCTGCCCCTAGCTGTTCATCTAAGAGGTGTGAAAACTCGTGTCCGTGCAAAGACTTGCAGACAAATGTTCGAAAGAGCTTCACGTGTAATAGTCAAAACACTGGAAACAACTCAAACGCCCACTGACAGATAAACAGTGGTCAACAAACAGTGGTCCATTGCAGACAACGGAGTGCTAGTTAGCCGTAAAAAGGAAGCATGCAACAACACGGACAAATCTCGAAATCATCATGCCGTCAAAGAAGCTAAGCCCCAAAAAGAGTACATACTAGATGATTCCACTTACATAAGGTTCTTGAACTTGCAAACTAATCTACAATGCTAAAAAGCAGGTCAGCGGTTACCTGGGTAAGGGGAAGAAGGGGGAGGATGTGCCGTCGGGTGTGTGGGGAAGGTTTGTGATCCTGACTGGGGCCATGGTTTCACAGACGTATGCATATATCAGCACTGATCATATTGTACACTTGAAATATGTGCACTTCGTTTTACTTCAATTATACCTCAACATATTAGGGAGGAAATGTTAGGTGATACAAGAAGTAAAACTGGGAAAAGAAACATGATAGAAAATAACACTTCCAGTGTTACAGATAAGCCCAACACTTCCCTTGAACCCCCCATCCCAATTCTAACCCTTTCCCCGAACCTTGACATCGGTTTGGTGCATAAACTTCCAGGCCTTTCTCTATGTAAATGCACGCATACATGCACCTGTTGAAAATACAGAGCATCGTTTTGGGATGGGGTTTGGGAGGCAAAAATGACGTCACACTAGATCATTTCTCTCTCAACGTCACTGGAGACAGTTACATGTCTGAGTGTACACACCGACCTGCGTCTTTTGACCTGCTGTATAGCACTCCTCGGCTCACAGAGCCCTCCCTTCACCACTAGGTTGCTTCCTCTGTTTCTTTCCAGTGTTGACTGTATTCCCATGAGTCCTAGAGGGATGTGACAGGCTGAAGTGGGGCCCTGCAGAGTTGTCCTAAGGGGTCTCACTGCCCCTAATCTAAGCCCCAAACGCTGCTGAATTCATCTTCCAGATTCCACTCTGATCCCATCAGGCCCTGATGCTTCCAGGGTCAAGTCCTGACTCCACTCCTCTGACCTTGGCAGAGTCACCTAATTGCCAACCAAATACCAGGCTCCCCTTTCTTCCTTTTTTTTTTTTTTTTTTTTTAAAGATTTTATTTATTTATTTGAGAGAGAGAGAATGAGAGACAGAGAGCACGAGAGGGAAGAGGGAGAAGCAGACCCCCCGCCGAGCAGGGAGCCCGATGCGGGACTCGATCCCGGGACTCCAGGATCATGACCTGAGCCGAAGGCAGCCGCCCAACCAACTGAGCCACCCAGGCGCCCCTCCCCTTTCTTCCTTATAAATGGATAGCTGGGTGGCAATGTACCAGGCTGGAAAACTGCATTTCCCAGCCTCTCTTACAGCTAGGGGTGGCCACATTGTCTATGTTCTGGGTAGCGGGAGTAGGCAGAAGTTGTTGGGTAGAGTTTCCAGGAAAAAGGACTGACTTAGACAGCAGATGACTTTAGCTCTTCTTCCCTATTCCTTCTTCTTGTCTGGAATGAAGCTGTGAGGGCTACAGTCACAGCAGCCATCTTGAGACCATGAGGTTTTAAGGACAACAACAACAACAGGACCACCACACAGGTCCCAAAAGCCTACCTCCAGATTTATTTTACATGATAAATAAGCCCTACTGTGTTAAAGCCACTTCTGTAGTGAAGGGTGGTGTGTCTCTATTTCTCTAGGCTGACTCAACTCTAACTGAAATAAACCCAAACTCTCCCTCTAGCCCTGCTGCCGCAGTGCTCCCCACATGGGCCCTATTCTTCAGCTAGCTGAACCCCTGATTGCCCTTCCCCCCACACCCTGACTTCTACCCCTGGGCCTTTGCTCACGCTGTGCATTCCCTTGCAGTGAACTCTCTGTGTGTACCCATCTCCAATTATGAAAATCCTACCTAGCCCTCAAAATATAGTTAAATACCGGCCCCTTTAGAAAGCCATTCTTGATATCCATGCTTCTCCCAATTAAATTCATTCATTCCTTCAACAAATATTTTTGTGTTCCTACTATGTGCACTGGGTGCTGGGAACATGATGGTGACAGGACTGTTCCTTCTGAGCTTACATTCTAGCTGGGGAGACAGGCCTAAAACAACTCAACAGACACACAGATAATCAGATGGTGATGGGTGTCGCATCAACAGGGTGACAGGGGAGAGAGGCTGAGGGCTGAGGCTGCTTACAGAGGGCAGTCTGAGAGGCCCTTCAGAGGAGGAGACATTTGAGTTGGGAGACAGACCTGCAAAGACAGGGGGGCCAGAAGGGGGGGTCCAAGCACAGAGGACAGCAGGGGTAAAGGCCTAATGGAGGGAATGAGCGTGAATATCTGAGGAATACAAAGAAGGCAATGTGGATGGAGCCCTGTGAGCCGGCAGCAGAAAGGCAGGAGATGGGGCGGGAGAGGGGGCAGGGGCAGATCACTCAGGCCCAGTGTGCCCTAGTGGTGCTCTGAGTTCTAACCTACCTCCCAGAAGTTTTCAATAAGGATCAAAAGAGAAATACACACCGAGGGCTGAGAGCCGTGCCTGGTGCCCTGCTGCTGGGCCGGGTCGCTTCTCACTGACCGCCAGCCCCGCACAACTCCATCCACCAGTGCCTGCATCTCGGCTGGACGCTCTCTGTGGCCCCAGAGCTGCTGTGCCCACTCTCAGGGCAGGTCACCTGCCCCCAGAAGCCCCCACCAGCAACTGCCAGGAGTTGGTATGAAAGGCCCAGCTCCCTTGGCCCTCCGGCCGGATAACTCTGAGGTACAGGACTTTCCACACTGTCAAACAGGGTTCCCCAGAGATGGAGCCCCAGTTGCGCATGGCGGCAACCGGTTCCCTCGGGCACCCTTGTAGACCTCCTTCTCTTCCCCCCTCACTTCCCACCCCCACCTGGGTTTCCTAGGGTCACGTCCCAAATGGACGCCACCTAACAGAGGACCGCGCGGGCTCGGCCAGCTCACACACCTGCATGCCAGTGATGGAGACATGGTGGGACTCCACGGTGCGCCGCCGGGGCAGCCGCGGCGAGGACTGCGGGGAGCCCACCGGCGAGTGGGGCAGGGCCGCGTAGACGCAGCGTCCGTTCGCATCCAGCTGGGACCGCTCCTGCAGGGAGAGCTTGCGACTGCACAGCTGGGGCCGGGCCTGGGGCCCGGAGGCGGAGGCGTCGAGGGGTCCCTCTCGGCCATCGGCCTCCTGGGGCCGGTCCCGGGCCGGGCCGCGGTCCACTGCGCAGCCCGGCTCACACTCGGTGACCACGATGAAGGACTCCATGCCCAGCCGGATGCTCAGGGACGAGAGGCCCTGCAGGGCCTCACAGGGCTTCTGGCCTTCGCTGCCGCCGCCGCCCCCCAGCTCATCCTGAAGGGCGGCCGGGTCGCTGCTGGGCTGGCTAGAGACGCATGATGACATGGTGCGCGCGCCCGGGCACTCCCATCCGGCAGCAGGGCCACCTGCGGAGAGAGGAAGGGTCAGCCGCCCACTGCGGGCAGGACAGGGGAAGCGGGCTGCCCCCGGGCACCGCGGGGACCTCCTTCCCGCCTCCTGTGGACAGCCTTAAAAAATCTTGCAAAACATGGGGGCGCCTGGGTGGCTCAGCTGGTTAAGCGACTGCCTTCGGCTCAGGTCACGATTCTGGAGTCCTGGGATCGAGTCCCGCCTCGGGCTCCCTGCTCGGCAGGGGGTCTGCTTCTCCCTCTGACCCTCTTCCCTCTCGTGCTCTCTGTCTCTCATTCTCTCTCTCTCAAATAAATAAATAAAATCTTTAAAAAAAAAAAAATCTTGCAAAACATGTTGTGATAATGATCTTAAGTCTATACAGAAGAGCCTACTCCACATTTCCTTATTTGAAAAGCCCCTCCTCACACACAGACGAAATCCAAACTCCATCTCTGTAGGAACCAAGTATGAGAAAACCCCAAAATAGAGTAAGCCTGCCCCCTACAGAGGCGGCAGCTACTTCCAGCTCAAGCCGCTTGTTGCTAAACTGGGATTTGGGCCTAGAATTGCCTGTTTCCCCCCACCCCACCACCACTTTTTTTTTTTTTTTACCTATTTATTATTTCATGTTTTCCTAGTTCAGCATGCTAGCTGGTGCCTGCCAGGCAAAAGGCAAACATGAAGTGGAAGGTTGACATCGGAGCACCTGGCTGGCTCAGCTGGTAGAGCATGCAACTCTTGATCTCAGGGTCGTGAGTTCAAGCCCCACAATAGGAGTGAAAAGAAAAAAAAGGTTGACATCAAATAGTTCTTCGAGGGGTTCCTCAAAAAGCCTAGACGGAGAATGACCACATGATCCAGCAAGTGTTTCTAGGTACACACCTGAATAGCACTATTCACCATAGCCAAAAGGGAAAACAACCTCCATGTCCATCAACAGCTGAATGGATAAGCAGAATGTGGTCTAACCACACAATGGAGTATTATTCAGCCATTAAAGGAATAAAGTACTGACACGTTCTACAGTCCGAACGAAGCCCAAAAACATCATGCTAAGTGAAGGAAGCCAGACCCCAAAGATCATGTATGTATAATTCTCTTTAACTGAAATTTCTAGAATAGGCAAATCCATAGAAACAGAAAGTAGATTAGTCGTTGCCTAGGACTGAGGAGGTGTTGGGGAGAATGGGAGTGACTACTAATGGGTACGGGTCTCCTGGGGTGATGAACACATTCTGGAATTAAACAGACGTGGTGACGGCACAAAACTGTCAATGTACTAAGTGCTGCTGAAGGGTTCATTTTTAAGCGGCGAAGTTCATGTTATGTGAATTAAGAAAAAAAAAAAGTTGGCACTTCCTTAGACTGTCAATTCCTTCCGTCTCTGGGACAGATCATTAACCTTTGGTTCATGTGTTTGACAAATTCTGCTGGACAAATGTCACAGATGCCACTAGGATTCAGGGAGTACATCCTAATGGTGGCAGCTCCAGACTGATCACCCACATCACAAAGGTGCCAGGCAAACAGTGGCGCTGAGTAGAGAGATTTTATGAATGAATAAAAGGGTATCTCTTTATGACGCTGTGTGGCAGTGAGGGGATAGGGAGGAAGGTGCAGATGGGAGCAGAAAGCCAGTGTGCTTCCTGGAGGAGTTGGGTGAGGGACAGACAAATGCCACTTGCCTTCTTGGGATAGTCCTGTAAGAAGTATTTATGGAACAGCTTGCTTCTATGTCCGGCAATCTGGACAGTAACCTAGGTGGATGGGGTCTGTGCTCTTGTGGAGGAGGGAAAGATCAATGGGAAAAGCATTAACAAAATCATTGCAGCATCCTAGGTACAGTTTATGAACAAGGAGTTCACGGTAAAAGAGTGACAAAGAAAGCCATCATGGGACAAGATGCTCAGCCTCAGCTAGGTTAGAGAAGGGCAAATTTAAACTACAGTGAAATGGTCTGGTGGGTCCTCAAAAAGTTAATTGCAGAATGACCACAGGATCCAGCAATTCCTTTCCCAGGTATGTACCCAGGAGAATTAAGTAGGGATCCAAATAGCTACAAATACACCCTTGCTCCTGACAGCACTATGCACAGTCAAAAGGTGGAAACAACCCAAGTGTCCATCAACTGTGAATGGATAAAAGAATGTGTTCTATCCATATGATGGAGTATTATTCAGCCATAAAAAGGAATGAAGTTCCAACACATGCTACACCCATGGATGAACTCTGAAAACATGCTAAGTGAAACAAGCCAAATATTAAAGGACAAATACCGTATGATTGCAATTATATGAGGGACCTAGAATAGACAACATCATACAGACAGAAGAGAGAGGGTACCTCTCTCCTCAGGGAGAGAGGAACAGGGAGTCACTGTTTAAGGGGTACAGAGTTCAGGGCGCCTGGGTGGCTCAGTTGGTTAAGCGTCTGCCTTCAGCTCAGGTCATGATCCCGGGGTCCTGGGATCAAGTCCTGCATCAGGCTCCCTGCTCAGCGGGGAGCCTGCCTCTCCCTCTACCTCTCCCACTCCCCCCTGCTTATGTTCCCTCTCTCTCTATCAAATAAATAAAATCTTAAAAAAAAAAGGGGGGTACAGAGTTCAGTGTGGAGTGACGAAAAAGTCCTGGAAAATAGACAATGGTGATGGTTGAACAAGACTGTGAACGTCATTAATGCCACTGAGCCGTACACCTAAAAATGGTGAAAGTGGTAAATTTTGTGTTATGTATATCTTACCAAAATTAAGAAAATAATAATAATAATAAAACTATAAGGAATTACTACTTTTTCAACTATCAGATTGACGACGACGAAAAGTATCATCGTAGCACTATTTTGGTGAGGCTATGGGTAGCATGAATTGGTACCATCCTCATGAAAGGAAACTCACCAATATCTGACAAAATTCCAAATGCACATACCTTTGACTTAGCAATTCCACACCTGAGTATTTATCCCACAGAAGACAACCTCACACATAAAAAAAATGATGTATTTTGATAGTGTGGTTTGAAATGACCATCCACAGGGGACTGAGTAAATAAGATTAGGTACATGTATCCCAGGAGAAAACCATGCCTTTATTTTAAAAGAGGTGACTCTACACAGCCTGATATGAATTAGCTCTAAGGCACACTGTTACATGGACAAAACCAAAGCATTAGTATGTTGCTGTTTTGGCATAGCGGGAAAAAGGCCATACATGTGAAGTAACTGTATATGCAACAGCGTATTTCCGTAAAGATATACAAGAAAATGGTTAGGGGCGCCTGGGTGGCTCAGTCGTTAAGCGTCTGCCTTCGGCTCAGGTCATGACCCCAGGCTCCTGGGATGGAGCCCCGCATCGGGCTCCCTGCTTGGCGGGAAGCCTGCTTCTCCCTCTCCCACTCCCCCTGCCTGTGTTCCCTCTCTCGCTGTGTCTCTCTCTGTCAAATAAATAAATAAAATCTTTAAAAAAAAAA
>NC_138381.1:75035610-75058781 GCF_054177405.1 Leptonychotes weddellii
CCTTCAGCTCAGGTCATGATCCTAGGGTCCTGGGATCAAGCCCCCTCTCGGGCTCCCTGCTCAGTGGGGAGTCTGCCCCTCCACCTGCTCCTGCGTGCGTGTGTGTGTGTGTGTGTGTGCACGCATATACGTGCCCCCCCCTCAAATAAATAGATAAAATTAAAAAAAAAAAAAGATTTTATTTTTAAGTAATCTCTACACTCAACGTGGGGCTCGAACTCACAACCCTGAGATCAAGAGTCGCTCGCTCTGGGGCGCCTGGGTGGCTCAGTTGGTTAAGCTACTGCCTTCGGCTCAGGTCATGATCCTGGAGTCCCTGGATCGAGTCCCGCATCGGGCTCCCTGCTCGGCAGGGAGTCTGCTTCTCCCTCTGACCCTCCCCCCTCTCATGTACTCACTCTCTCTCATTCTCTCTCGCTCAAATAAATAAATAAAATCTTTAAAAAAAAAAAAAAAAGAGTCGCTCGCTCTACCGACTGAGCCAGCCAGGCGCCCCCAGAAGTGAATTCTTAAAAGAAAGAAGGTAACTGTAACCATGGTAGGAGTTAGGATAATAAACCTAGAAGGCTGAGGCAAGAGGAGGAGGAGGAGACAGCTGGTCCCACTCCTATTCCTCTCCCACCCTTACTGTGTCTGAGAAAGAAATCATGAAGTGTGTTCCTGGCTGTGTGTCCCGATCACTGAAAGAATCCAACCCAAGTTCAAGGTTCTCTGCGGCCCAGCTTGTTATGTTACACATCCCCCAAGAAAGGAAAAGCAGGGCCCTTGAAGCTCCATTGCTTGGACTAGCCACATACAAATGACTTAGCCTCCCTCAGCCTCAGTTTTCTTATCTATAAAATGGGCATTCACCCAACAGTCATGAGGATTACATGAGCTAAGCACGCAGTATCATGTCTGGTACATGGTTACATGCTCAAAAAGCTATTCTTTCAACAATTACCTATCGAATGCCTACTACCTGCCAGGCTGGGTTCCAGAATGTTCCTATGAGGTACTGATGTCCAAGCCAGCCAACCTGCTCTCGTGTGGGTTCCATCGCTCTGGCCATAGGGGCTGCCGCCCCCAGGGCAGGGGGGCAGCTCCAGTGGCCTGTCCTCCCTCCCGGAGCCGCCTCTGACAGGGCTGCAGAGTTCCTGAAAAGAAAACTAGTCTGGCAGCACCTGAGAAAGTTAATGGAGAATTTTTTTCTTGCCAAGAAAAAAACAATTGCTTATCGATCTTCACTCCAGGCCAAGGACACCAAGCCATCCACCCCCAGCAAAGCTGCTTTTAATCAGTCTCCTTGACAAGCTGGCGTCTGGCCAGGGCCTTGGCCCTTGAGGTCTGGAGGAGGCAGGACGGAAATGAAGGCCTCTGTGCTGGAGGAGCAAGTGTGTCCAGGTCTCAGGAAAGAAGGCCCAGACCTCAGTGCCTCGAGACCACCTGGAGCCCCCTGGTCTCCAGCGAGGCTTGACAGGCAAGACGGCCATTCTGCCTGAGGGGAGGGCAATCTTCCACCACTAACCCCTACAGAGTCCAAGCCACAGTTCTGATGGTTCTGGGGCCATAGACCCTACAAGGTCACAGGCTCCATAAGGATTTGATGAAACCTATCAACACTCTGCCCAGGAGGACAAAAAAAAAAAAAAAGTCATACAAAGACAATGGTTTGCATAACAACAGCAATAGCTAAAAACCAACTGAGCACTTACCATGCACCAAGCATGGCTAACCATTCCATCTGGGTCATTTGATCCCCACAGGCCCTCTGCAAGGGAGGGACAGCTGAGCATGCCATTGGGGGATTGGGGGGCCCCTTTCTGCAAAACTGCTTGGGTTTGACAAAAACGCCAAGAGCCCTCTCCCCAGAGCCTCTCCTGTGTCCTCTCCCTTCCCCTGAAGGCTCCCCCATCCCCCCAGGGCTGGCAGCCCCAAGCTCCCCCACCTCTCACAGGGTGGCTCAACAGAACAACCAGACCCTTCCTGAAGCAGATGGACCAGGCTCCGAGCCAGGATGAAGGGAAGTGCTCCTTCCCCTGCCAGGAAGCCAAGGGGTACCAACCTCTAGGAAGCGTGTTCCCATTTCCTAGGGGCTATTTCCAACCTGCGCCTGCTCCCCAAATGCAGAGGCACCATACGAGCCCAGCCAGCAAGCCCCCAGCAAGTGTGCCAGGGACATACCCCAACCCAAGACACACCGTGCAAGGGGTTCCCCGAGCTCGCAGGCACCACGGGATAACAAAGGGGCCCCAGGTAGCTGCAAGGATGCTGCCAATGCCAGGGACGATGTCCTCCCTGGGATAACAGGCTTGGCCAGACACATCCTCTTTTACGTGGGTAAACTGAGGCCCAGGGAGGTCCTAAAGGAAATTCACTCACACATTTGTTCCTTTAGGTAATTACTGAGGACCTACTATGTGTCGGGTAAACAAAACAGATGTGATTTCTTTTTTTTTTTTTTTAAAGATTTTATTTATTTGACAGAGAGAGACACAGAGAGGGAACAGAAGCAGGGAGAGTGGGAGAGGGAGAAGCAGGCTTCCCGCGGAGCAGGGAGCCCGATGCGGGGCTCGATCCCAGGACCCTGGGATCATGACGTGAGCCGAAGGCAGACGCTCAACGATTGAGCCACCCAGGCGCCCCCAGATGTGATTTCTTTTTTTTTTTTTTTAAGATTTTATTTATTTATTTGACACAGACAGACACAGTGAGAGAGGGAACACAAGCAGGGGGAGTGGGAGAGGGAGAAGCAGGCCTCCCGCGGAGCAGGGAGCCCGATGCGGGGCTCAATCCCAGGACCCTGGGACCACGACCTGAGCCGAAGGCAGACGCTCAACGATTGAGCCACCCAGGCGCCCCCAGATGTGATTTCTTAAAAGTAGGTACATGGGGCGCCTGGGTGGCTCTGTCAGTTCAGTGTCTGACTCTCGGTTTCCGCTCAGGTCATGGTCTCAGGGTAGTGAGATCAAGCCCCTCATTGGATCTGTGCTCAGTGGGGAGTCTGCTTGAGATTCTCTCCCTCTCCTTCTGCCCCTCCCCCTGCTTGCACTCACGCTCTTTCACTCGAGATCCCTCTCTCTCTCTTTCCCTCCCTCTCTGTAAAATAAATAAAAATAAAATCTTTAAAAAAAAAAAAAGGAGGTACACAAATGACTGTAGAAGTGAGGAGGAACCAGGACGAGATAAAGGGGAAGACAGGGGAGATGCCTGGACGGCTCAGCTGCTTCAGCAGCCCAGTCTTGATTTTGGCTCAAGTCATGATCTCAGGGTCCTGGAACTGAGCCCCACATTGGGCTCCACGCTCAGGGGAGTCTGCTTGAGGGTTCTCTCTCTCCCCCCTAGTGCCCCTCTCCCTGCTCACACTCTCTCTCTCAAAAAATACATTAGTTAATTTAAAAAAAGAGAGAGAGACAGAACAGAGGGTCCCACTTTAGATCGGAATGGGGGACGGGTCAAGGAAGGCCTCACTTGAGGAAATTATATTTAGGCTGAGACCTACAGGGTGCGTAGGTGTTGAGGGGGCAGGAACTTGTTCTAGGAGAAGTGAGCTTCTGAGAAGGCCCCGAGGCAGGAAAGATGTGGGAGAGTGGAGAGAACAGAAAGAAGCACCACCCCCTCCTCCCCAGACTGGAGGCATGTGAGTGTGAGCGTGAGTGCACGGAGGGGGTGCGGAAAGGAAGCTGGAGGGGCTGGAGCACAAGAGCTTTGTAGGAAGTTGATGGAGAACACAAAGGGCAACCCAGGGTAGAGTTCCAGGGACCCCACTAGGCACCTGTTATAGATTGAATTGTGCCCCCCCCCAAAAAAAGATATGCTGGAGTCATAACCCTGGGACCTCAGAATGTAACTTGATTTGGAACAGATGGTCTTTACAGAGGTCATCAAGTTACAGTGAGGTCACTAGGGTGGGTCCTAATCAAATATGACTGGTGTCCTTATAAAACGGGGAAAATCTGGACCCAGAGACAAACCCACACAGGGAAGAACACATGGGAACGTGGAAGCAGAGATCTGGTGCTACCCCGTCGAGCCAAGGAATGCCAAAGATGGCCAGCAAGCCAGCAGAAGCCGGGAGGGAGCTGGATCGAGGGCTTCTGGCCTCCGCAACTGTGAAACAATACAGTTCTGCTGGTGAAGCCCCCCAGTCTGTGCTTCACCTGTGGTCACAGCAGTTAGCCCTAGCAAACTAACACAGCTCCCGCCCACCCAGAGCAGCCGGCTGCCTCCCAGGCCACGATTCAGAGGTGTTTCCCAACAGGAGCGGAGACCTGGGGGGCTCGGCAGGACTAGCCAACACAGCAGGGCTAAGGTTTGATGCCAGCAGGAACACTCCAGATTCCAGCCCTGGCCCAGCCAAACAGTCTTACCAGTTCAGTGAGACCAACCCTTACAAATGTCTCTCCTTGAGCACTCTTTGTTTGGAGGCATGGAAACGGACCGTCTCCCCAGAGACAAAGGCCCCCCCCTTGGCAGACGGCAGGAGGGATAATGCCCGTTTTAGCTTAGCGTGCACAGACCCCGTCCCCATCAAAGTCCCGAGAGCAAAAGGGTGGCAAATGGTGACTCTCGGGTGACAACTGGCCACCAACATATTTTGTTTGGCCTACCCTGTGTCTAAAACCATTTGAATGAGGGGCGCCTGGGTGGCTCAGTGGGTTGGGCGACTGCCTTCGGCTCAGGTCATGGTCCTGGAGTCCCGGGGTCGAGTCCCGCATCGGGCTCCCTGCTCGGCGGGGAGTCTGCTTCTCCCTCTGACCCTCCCCCCTCTCATGTGCTCTCTGGTTCTCTCTCTCTCAAATAAATAAATAAAATCTTTAAAAAAAAAATGCTCTCTGTCTCTCTCATTCTCTCTGTCTCAAATAAATAAATAAAATCTAAAAATAAAATAAAATAAAAAATAAAACCATTTGAATGAGAAGTCAAAGCCGGGACATTTCAGATAAAAGGCAAAATTTTCAGAGTCTCTGGAGGTACTGGACACTCCAACAGCACTAGGCCTGTATTCTCTCCTGGCAACAGCTCACTGCAGCTTCGGACAGGAGATACAGTTGCCCGCGTGCCACAGTCCTCGCCGCCCCCCCTTGCCTCCCCAACACCGAGGGCGGGCCGAGTGCACGTCACACGCCTGCCCCCTTTCTCCACAGCCCCTGCCCTGTCTCACCCCTCCAGGCCCTGCTTGGAGATGCGTCGGATGTCAGTGCTAAATAAGGGCACACATCGAGGGTCACCTGCTCCAACCATTTCAAGTCACCAATGAGAAAATGAACGTTTAGGAAGATTTACTGATTTGCCCCAAGCTAAGCAGTGGTTCCACAGGAAAAGCTAAAATTGGTCTGAGTTTTTCGAGAAGGGGCTAAAAATTACAAGTACAGCCTTGCAAGGACCACATATTACATCCTAAATAAAGTCCAGGCTGGGCAAAATCTCTAGCAAAGGGGAGCACACAGCCCATTCCTCTGACTTCCTAAAACCTCAACCTGCTTGAGAGGGGAGTATGAAGACATGGGGTCCTAGGGTGGTCAGAAAAGAAATGCATAGGATTTGGGAGTGGAGACATCACCCTGACTTAACTTGTGAGAGCCGTGGTTTTGCCCTTCTTGTTTACTGATCAACTCCAGGACCTAGAACTTTCCAGAACGCTGCTGGCACTCAGTAAATATTGGCTTGAGGCCGTTGTTTTTATCACTCATCCCAAGGCTGCTCAGAAGTTTTCTTCAGCTGGCTTAGAATCTATGTTCCTTTAGTCTAGTAACAGCAGCTTGCTTTACATCTGGGAAACCATTCTTTCTTGTGAAAGGCGACTCCATGGTGCTGTCTGTACCATCAACTTCAGAGATTCCCATATGACTTAAGCCTGGTCAATGAGGCATGAATTGCTCTGGTCAAGAGATTTGATTCAAGAGTAGATGTGTGACTCAAGTCAGACCACCAAGTTTTATTCTAGGATTTGGCAGAAGTATTGAAAATGTCTCTTTCTGTGGAACTTGGAGCAAAAAGGATGTATTTCTAGAGTTATCACGGGCTGGGGAAGAACCCTCCCTTAGAATGAAGTCGACAGAGAGAGAAGAGAGGCAACAGAAAGAGAAGAACTGAGGCCAGAGACACTGTTTGAGTACCTGGATCCAGCCATGCCTGAAGCCCACATACACCAGAAGCTTCTAACTACATGAGCCCATTTTTGCTTAAGTTAGTTTGTGATTGGTTTTCTGTCACTTATAACCAAGAGTCCTGACTAACAGAAGACACAGAACTGATTAACAGAAAAGCTTCTCCACTAAGCTTCCTGCCAGATCAACAGTTCCCTACACTGTAAGGCTCCCAACCAGGCTAAACTGCCAGGCAGCTGCAGGTCCCCTGGTGACCCAGACAGCCTTCACCTTGACAGTCAGGCAGAAACCAGAACTTCCAAAGTCTTTTTTTTTTTTTCTCTTTAATCTTTTTTTTTTTTTTTCTCTTTAATCTTAAAGGAAAAAAATCAAGGATAGGGAAAGGAAGGGCTAATGAACAGGACAGAGTGAAGGAAAGAAAGTGACCAGCACCTTTGATACAAGAAATGTGTCAGTATAGCAGGGGCCATGATGGTGTTAGACGGCAGCCAGCCCTCTGGAGTTCTTGCCAAGTGCCAGGCACTATTCTGAGTACTCTGCATGTATCATCTCATTTAACTGTCAGAACAGCAGGGAAGAGGGAAGGAGAAGGGCCGTGGGTGGGCAAGGCAGGGGTGCCTGTGGATTCCAGGCTGGCCTCCTCTATCTCCTACTTGCCGGGCTGCAGAATGTTGGAGTCAGGTACGCTTATCATGCTTATTTCACTGGTGAGGACACTGAGGCAGAGAGTCCGAGTGACTTGCCCACAATCACACTAAACCAAAGGCTCCTGGAGAGGTGGGACATGGTGATCAAGTGAACGTCCCTTCTGCATACAGCAAAGGCTCCCCGAATGGAGGCTGTTGCCAAGAAAGCACTTCCATGGCTAACAAGTTCAAGTCCCTCAACTGGCTTGAATTTATATTAAAACAAAAATTTTTATCTCTAATCCCACCATGCTAACTTTACGCTTTTCATCTTCCCCTCTAACTCTCGTCCACATGCATCACTTTTCAAAAGATTTAAATCGAAGTGTGCATAGAATTTCATGTCCTTGCTTACATGTGTCAAAAGAATTTGTGCACGCTCCCGAGGCTTTCATCTTTGGCGCAGGGCTGCAGATGGAGTCGCTGAGACCCAGGGAGGTGAGGTGACCTCCGCAAGGGAGCCTAGCAGGTCCAGGGCTAGGCCAGGGTGAGAACCAGGGGTCCTGACCCCTGCAGCCCCATGTCCCCTGGGGGCCACAACAGTTACTGAGCAAGAAGCTCAAGTGTCTTCCTCCGAGGCTATTGTTTGGTCAATAAGGAAGTATGGAGAGGGGGGCCCAGTTCACACAGCCAAGCATCTAAAGCCAGGTGCGCCCCAGTGGCCCCCCATCTTGAAGAGGAGGAAGTGTCAGTGGGTGGGTGGGTGTGGAGCAGGTGTGTGGGGTATCTGGAAAGGAGGTGGGAACCATCTTACTTCTTTCCCCCTCTCCCCCTGAATCTTTCACTGAACCAAAGGAGGAGGCAGGGAAACAACTGAAATTTCAGTTTGTAATGAAAAGAAGTAACAATTTGAAACAAATGAAAGAAAAAACTGGGACTCCAACATTCTGCAGTCCGGCAAGTAGGAGATAGAGGGGGACAGCCTGGAATCCACAGGCACCCCTGCCTTGCCCACCCACGGCCCTTCTCCTTCCCTCTTCCCTGCGGTTTGGAGGTGATGCTAAATCCAGTTCCCTCCCTCCGCAACCTCCAGCACAAAGCAACCCCAGCCAGGGGGACCAACCCTGTCCCCCACACCTGGACACAGAAGCTGGGAGAACTGTCTGAGATGAACTTAAATAAAATCTCTTTCCATCAGAAGCCTCAAAAGCAAAATCCTAACGCACTTGTAAAAACCCATAAGGGAGGTATTCTTTCTTCCACACCCTGCCCCCACCCAAACCACTGATTCCCCATTTAAACTTCTCCAGCAGAGGCTTATCTCAGACACCACCCACGATGCCCCTTCCCCCATCCACTCACCTCCTACCTCACGCCCCTGTGGGCAGAGGGGCCAGACCTTGGCCGGGGAGGGGTGAGGGGGCATCTCCTTGCGGGACCATCCTCTCTCCACTCCAGGTTGGGTTAAGCATTTTTATCTCTGCCGCTGCCATCTCTCAACTATTTACAGAGCCAACGGGATAAAAAGAGACAACATAAAAATAGTTGCTCAGCAGCTTTCAGGATGGGGTGGGGGTGGGGGTACAACAGACTCTTGGAATTTTCTTTCTCTCCTTTTCAAAGGGGAAAATGCTAGAATAGTTTATCTCTTCCAGAGCACTCCCCAAGAGTTCAGAGACCACCCACCTGGGAGCTCTCCGGGGACAGGGACCACGTACCAGCGTCCCTCAGCTCCCAGGACAGGGCTTGTCACCAGCCCCCCAAAAAGTGTGGGTTCAGGGGGCGCCTGGGTGGCTCAGTCGTTAAGCGTCTGCCTTCGGCTCGGGTCATGGTCCCAGGGTCCTGGGATCGAGCCCCGCATCGGGTTCCCTGCTCATCGGGGAGCCTGCTTCTCCCTCTCCCACTCCCCCTGCTTGTGTTCCCTCTCTCGCTGTCTCTCTCTCTGTCAAATAAATAAATAAAAATCTTTAAAAAAAAAAAAAAAGTGTGGGTTCAGTTCAGTGACATATCATCAGGGTTCCAGAGCCAGCGCTAAGTGAAACACGGCACCTTGCTCTGCCCTGTTTCCATCCGGCCTTCCAAAACACATGAGCCAGTCAAAAAAACAAAACAAAACTTGGCTTTTCTCTATGCTTAAAATGTTTCATAATTGAAGAAAAAGTTCAGCAGCACCACTACCAACACGACAGAAACCGAAAACAAGGACAGCTGAAATCACTCCTTCCCAATTTTGGTCATTAACTTCCCCCTGCAGGGAATGCCAGAGCCAGTGGTCTTCCCGATGAACAACAGCACCCACCTCCTTTGAAATATAACCAACTTTTGGTTGTGTTGAGGAAGGGATCCCATCAGGGAAGAAAGAAAAAAATAATCACTTAAAATCTTATTTTTCAGAGAGCAAAACCATACCCTCCTGGAGAAAAGGGTTTCTATTCCATGAGAAAATGGGTATCATCTGCCAGCATATGGAGGCCAAGGGAGACTAGAGCGCTCAGGATTAGAAGGCAGGCCAGGAAACTAGACAGATCCCAGGGGCCAGGGCCTTGATTTTCTTATCTGTAAAATGGAGCCGCTGCGGCCTAGCCAGAGGGTGGCTTTGGAGTCCATCTTCTATATGAAAGTTGGCTCACAGTCAATGCTCCCAAAGACCCTGTTCTCCCCTCCTCTCTGCGTTCCACCTACTCAGCTGTCAAACGGAAGGGGCTAAGGGGTGCTCTTTTCTGGGCTTCCTCCCAGGTCAGTGTTTGCTAGACTTCTGATTTCCTCCGCGGGAGGCATTTCTGGCTAAGCCGTTGGGAGACTGCACTGAACTCCACGCCTGGCCACCGGGTTAGGGCTCCATCTGTCTGGTGAGGCTTTCTCTACTTTGTGGATTTACTCACCTGGAAAAAGTCTCACAAAATACATGCCAAGAGATGACATGAGGCCCTACATCTAACAAATCATCGTGACGGAAGAAATGGAACGGAAGGAAATCCACACTCTCCCTGAAAAATCACACGTGTCCCCCCGTGCATGGACCCTGGAGGCACTGGGCTTTGGAAGGAAGCAGGATTCTTGTGGCGGAGCTAGAGGGGGCAAGATGGAAGGAATCCTGAAAACCCTGTTCATGGGAACCGTTGCCCAACTGATTTCAGAGACCCTTCCTTCCACCACCCTCTCTCTGCAAACAGAGTGACAAAATAATGTCTCGTGCCCAGAGGTTTATTAATTGGGCGCTGAAGAGGCAGAGGAATGCACAAAGTGCGTGGTGTAAACAACCCAGTGTCCACCAGCTGATGAATGGATAAACAAAATGGGGTCTATCCATACAAGGGAATACTACTCAGCCATAGTAGAGAAACACAGAGATGTTCTACAGCATGGATGAACCTCGGGAAACATTTATGCTCCAAGAAAGAGAAGCCAGACGTGAAAGGTCACATATTAACAGGTCAACAAGGGAACAAACACATTCTGAAAGAAGAAAAGGCCATTCCAAGAGAGGAATGCAATTTCCTTCACTTCCAAGAAAGAAGGCGCAGAGATGAGGGAGAAGGCCAAGGCAGCAACCTGGAGCCAGGCATGCCTGAACCCCATGCCCCCGGCCTGTAACCCAAAGGGGAGGAGCTAACTGGGAGAGCACAATATCCGGGGAAAAATAGCAACACAAGGCCCTCTGACTCAAAGGACAATCTGAAATAGCATTTGCCCCAAATCTCCAGGACTGGAAAAGGAAATGAGAACTCTAGGCTTCCCACAGCTACCAGAAGGTGGCATGCAGAGAGGAAGGTTGCGAGTGACCCTAAACAAGTTATAGTACTTTGCCTCTCTGAGCCCTTCCATTAAATGAGTTCATGATGGGATGAGGATGACTCTGCAACCCACATTAAAATCTGAGCCAAAATGCCTTGAAAATAGGCTTGGCCTGCCCCACCCAGTTCCTCTTGAGAGAGGTCTCTCCCCACCCAGCAGCCCATCTTGGATCCAGGTTGAGGTTCTCAAGGAGGGAACTCTGAGTTAGTGCAGAAAGTTCCCTCTACTAGGTCAGACCCTTTTTCTTCTACTCCCATGCAATCTCCTTTTATTTTTTATTTATTTATTTTTAGCCCATTACTCAAGGCTGAGCACAAACACCACCTCTTTCTGGGAGCCTCCTAGATTCATACTGGCCAGAAGAGATTTCTCCAGAAACTCCACAGCCCTCTGCTCCCTTCATTCCTAGCACACTGATTCCTCCTGGTGTTTTTCAACAGGTGCCAGGACAATTCTTTGTGCCTGGCATGGATCTGGCCTGCTTGCCGGACATTTGGCATCCTTGGCTCCAACCCACCAAAGCCAGAAGTGCTCAGCATCACTTTGACAACCAAAAGTCACCAGGCACTTTTCCAAATGCTTGCCAGGAAGGTGGGACTGCCCTTGATGAGAGCTACTGCAGAGTTATTGGTGAATAATTTGGCTACTAGCCCACTAACAACCTGGGAGCAAAGACAAGTCATTAAGCATCAGCAGCATGCCTGCTTAGATCTGTGTCCCCCTAAGCTGGCTTAGTAAACAATTTGGGGCCCCTCAAAAAGCTGAGGGCAGCCTTGCAAGGGACCCTGCTCTAGGAGAGGTGGTCAAGTGCATAGGCTCAAGGGCCTGACATGCCTGGGTTGGCTGTGTGACCCTGGACAAGCTGCTTAACCTCTCTGATCCCTCTATAGAATGAGGCTAACTCCTAGCCACACTGCAGCACTGTTTCCACCCTTGACCTCCTCATCTCTACAATGGGAATAAAAATCTCTGCCTCTAGGATTTTGGTAGGCATTAAATGAGATAGTAAATGCAACACATAGCACAGTGTTTGGAGGCTCATCAAATGATGGCTATTACTTTTTATTACAAAAATACACTGTGCTCTCACTACAATAGCTGCTTTCTATATAGGAAGGGCTGATGATGAGCAATCTGGAAGGAGGTGCCAGGGCTCACCACAAAGCTGCATTTGCATAGCATGAACACTGTTTATTCTCAAACTGCATGTTTTTGTGGGGTGGTTTGAGAGGCAGGGGATCACTCCCCCAAAGCCCTCCCCTTGTTGCTGCCCCTACCTCCCCCTGAGAACATGGGAGCCTATGGGGACAGAGAGCTATCCTCTTCTCTCTCCCCTGGGGGCAGAGCTAGGCAAGGGGGTGTGGTAAATGACAGTACCACTCTAGGGTACATGAAGTTTCTATCTCTGGGACTGTAGGGACTTCCAGATTGAGGAAGGTTAAAGTTACCTTTAAGGAAGTGGACACTACATGTCCCACCCCAGGCCAGCGAGCCCCTCTCTTACTGAGGGCACTGAGTCCCCCGCCCCCTCCCCAAACGGCATCCCTCCGCCCCAACCTTCTGAGGGAGACAGGAGAGGCTAAAGTGCAACCTCCCCACAGCCAAGTGAGAGCAGCAGGGAGGCTGGCAGAGCTGTGAAAACATCCCACTTCCCAAACTGGGCAATGCGGGGGGGGCCGGGAGGGAGAGCCAGGAAGAGCTCGAGGCTGGATAGGGTGGCATTCCAGGCACCGAGACCCAATGCTTAGCGGGGCTGGGCCCAGACTCCGCGCGTCCCCAAGAGTCAAGCAGAGGGTGCCGGTGAAGGCACCTCTCTGCACTCACTGAGTGCTGTGGACCGGAGGTAAATTAGGTCAAAAGGACCAGCCAGCGAGGTTCTGGAGGGCGGAGGCAGAGGGCCAACTAAGGGAGGCAAAGGTCCCCAGGCCCCGCAACTGCTGATCCAGGGTCCTGCCCCCTGGTGTTGGTCCAACCCACCAGGGCCTGGGTTTGCCCCCAAGACAAGCGGGGTGCGGGGGTGGGGTGCTCAGAGTCCGGTGGCCCTCTCCTTCCCTGCACTCTGTAGCTTTCCCCACCTGTCAAACGCGAGAAGGTGGGCCTAGGCCGCCTCCAAGATCCTTGACTGCCCCGGCCCCGGGTGACATCGGTTCCAAACTCCGGGACCGCCCCTCCCACCCCCGGCCGGGCGCGGCCCAGCCAAGGAGGCCACCCCAAGGCCCCAAGCGCTCCGAGGACGCGGGGGAAGGGGCGCCGGGGGGCCGGGTCCCCCCACGTGGCGGGGCGTGGGGCGGCGCACGTGGGGTCCCCTCGGTGGAGGGAACCTGGGGCCGGCCTCAGGGCTTTGTCTTCAATCCCGGCAGCGGTCCCGCGCCCCGAGAAGGCGACGGCGCCCGGGGCTGCGGCGCTGCTTCCCCGGCCCGCGGCCCCGCTCCCGTCAGCTCACCTGGGCTCCGCGCCACCGCCGCCGCCTCCCGCGCTCTGCGCCCCCGGCTCGGCTCCGCTCGGCTCAGCGCGGCCGCGCGCTCCTCTCCGCGGCCCCGGCGGGCGCGCGGGGTTGGGCGGGTGGGGCGGGAGGAGCCGCCCGGTCTCGGCTGGGGCGCGACGCCGCCGCGGGCTGCGCGAGGATTGGCCGCGGCCGCTGGAAACCCCGGCGCGGAGCCGCCCTCGGCGCGCCCCCGCCGGTTCGGCCCCGCGGTGGGGAGGGAAGGGAGGCGGGAGCCGGCGGAGGCTAAAGTAGCCGCGAGGCGGGGAAAAGGAGAAGAAAGGGGAGGAGGCGGAGGCGAGGGGAAGTGAGGCGGGGCCGGGAGCGGTCAGAGGAGGCCGCCGACCCGCTCGGAGGGGAGACGCTCGACGGGCGCCGGAGCGCGGGTTGCTGCGCGGCAACTTTGCCCCCGCCCGCGGCGCGCACCTGCCCCGGTTCTCCCCGCGGCGGCTGCGGCACCCTCCGGCAGGCCGGACGCGCCGGCAGCGCTCGCTTTGTTTGGCCAAACGCGAGCACTGCAGGGCGGCGGCTGAGTCGCGGAAAGTTCCCCAAGCCCGCGGGACAGCCGGGGTCCCGCCTAGCGGCCCGGCTTCCGTCCCGGGGCTGCTCCCTCTGCACCAGGCGCGGGGCGGTGGATGCGGCCTGGATTTCGGGTCACCACCCATTCGGGGAAACCCCTTTCCTCACCCGCTTCCCCACTGACCACTGCTCAGGGCCCGCCCTAAAGGCTGGGCAACGGTGTTCCTTTCCCACCCCCCACTCCACCCGGATGTACCAAACTGCACGAAACCCAATGAAGTTCTGGCTTTTCCCCAAGACTACTTAGATGCAAAAAAAAAGACTACTTAGATGCTTTTTGTGAAATACTTCATCTTCTTCACAAACATTCTACCCCTTTGGGGCGTCCTCCTTTGCTGGAGCCTTAAGAGTGTGTTTAGTCCCCTAGCTGGGTAACGGCACTGCAGGGGGAGGGAGAGAGGAGACCTCAAAGGCTGCCTGACCCGCCGACCTTAGGTGGTTTTGAAACGCAGTCCTGACCCAAAAGATACCCAGGGGATGTCTCGCTGACCCTGCCAAGGAAACAAAAGGGAATCAAGAGTCCAGAGGGGAGTCAGGGGCCAAAGTAATTAAAGGTTCAAAGTCCTCTTGTGCTGGGTGGATTTCCAGTCCCCCTCAGTTTAGTATTTCCGTGCTGCAGGGGTGCTCACAGACAATTCAGAGCTTCCAACCGGATGACCACCATTTCTGGTGTGACTCACCACTCATGCTTTTTTTTTTTGGTAATAGTGAAAGCCCGGAAACAACCTTCCTCAATGTTCATGGGGGGAATGGATAAACGAAATGTATAATGGCCATTTGATGGAATACTATGCAATATTTCGAAGGAGTACATTAGCTCTATTTGTACACACACACGGGAAGATCCCCAAACCAGAATGCTGAGTAAAAGAGCAAGTTGCAGAATACAATATGATGTACAATTTGTATTTTATTTTTTTTTAAAGATTTTATTTATTTATTCGACAGAGAGAGCGAGAGAGCACAAGCAGGGGGAACAGTAGAGGGAGAGGGAGAAGCAGGCTCCCCGCCAAGCAGGGAGCCTCATGTGGGGCTCAATCCCAGGACCCTGAGATCATGACCTGAGCCAAAGGCAGACTTTTAACCATCTGAGCCACCCAGGCACCCCTACAATTTGTATTTTAAAACCCCCACAGGGCGCCTGGGTGGCTCAGTCGGTTAAGCGACTGCCTTCGGTCAGGTCATGATCCTGGAGTCCCGGGATCGAGTCCCGCATCGGGCTCCCTGCTCAGCGGGGAGTCTGCTTCTCCCTCTGACCCTCCTCCCTCTCGTGCTCTCTGTCTCTCATTCTCTCTCTCGCAAATAAATAAATAAAATCTTTAAAAAAAAAAAAAAAAAACCCCACATAGTCTATCTTGTTCATGGACACATGCTTACATAGTGTTTTTTAAAAAGGTCAAAGGGGATTGAGTGTAAATTAAATTCATGACAATCTGCCACAAAGATGGAAGTAGGGGCAGAGAATAAGGACAGGGAGCATAAGGAATGTTGGACAGTTTTATGCCTTTTACTTGTAAATGAATTCCAAGCAAATGGTGAAATGTTAATTCTGAATGGTGGTTGCATAGTTCTGTATTTTTCTATATTTTGCTATTTTTCCCCCAAAAAATATATATTGGGGCTGATGGGGAACATTTTGTACATTTTGAATATTTTGACTCTATGTCAGGGGTCAGCAAACTTTTCCTGTACAGGGCAGGAGAGCAAATATTTTAGACTTTGAAGCCATGTGGTTGCAACTTCTCAGCTCTGCCATTCTAGCAGCCACAGACAAATGAATGGGTGTGGCTGTGTGCCAGTAAAACTCTTATTTGCAGACACTGAAAGTTCAATTTCATGTAATTTTCACATGTCACAAAATATTATTGTTTTGATTTCTCTTCAACTATTTAAAGATGCATAAACCATTCTTAGCAGGACATATAAAAACAGGTGGCATGCCAGATTCAACCCATGTGAGCAATAGTTTGGCAACCCCTGCTTTACTAAAGAAACCAAAATAGATATTGGTTGATGTCTCTTCCTGTTACTTGTTAAAATATACCATTCTATATGTTACTAAATGGTCTATGTTTTATTAGAACGCTATAGCTAGCAGACAGAAACTTAGGTATACACACCTACAGCTGTGTAAAGGTAGAAGTCAATTATGTGAGAAAGGCAAGAAAGTGCCCATTCAAATCCAAACTCTAGCCCAAGATCCACTTCTTTATGGAAGAATTTCCTGAAATGTTACGACCAGGCCCTCCTTGACCTCTCCTCTCTCTGACCTCCTATAGCAAGGACTGTACCACGTATTTGATGCTCAGCCACCAGCTGTCTCTATTCTTTCCTTTTCACTAATGGGTTCTGAATTGCCAGTAGAGCTATAAATTCCTGGAGGATAGATAAGTACCACATCTGAAACATCCGTTTACCTTCAGTGTTGTGGTTGAAAGCAGTGACTTTGGAGTCAAGATAGACCTAGCGCAAATCCCAGCTTCGCTAGTTACTGGGTCTGTGGCCTTGGCCTTGGACAGGGACTCTGGTTTCATCGGCTGTCAAATGAAGACAACCAACCTAGCTCACAGGTTCAGTGAGGTTTAAATACAATAATGTATGTAAAGTTAATAGCTCAGTACGTGGCACATAAGTGCTCAGAGGCGCTATTAATATACTTAGTACAGTGCTAAAAACTCCATTGATTATGTGCCTTTCTTATTTTTTTTTTTTAAAGATTTTATTTATTTATTTGACAGAGAGAGACACAGGGAGAGAGGGAACACAAGCAGGGGGAGTGGGAGAGGGAGAAGCAGGGAGCCCGATGCAGGGCTCGATCCTAGGACCCTGGGATCATGACCTGAGCTGAAGGCAGACGCTTAACGACTGAGCCACCCAGGTGCCCCATATGTGCCTTTCTTATTAAAGTGAATTAGAACAAAGCAGAGGACATCGTAATTGCCTTTCGTTGACATTTGGCCTTCCTTATGATAGGAATCATTCCACTGAAGAAAACCATTTTCTTCTTAGAGATATGAAAATAAGAATTGGCTTTGCTTTTTGGGTTTTCTCCTCTAAGAACACTAGAAAAACCTATTCTAGGCAAACCGATCTTGTTGTCTTGACAACCCAGATTGCCAAGAAAATAAGTAAACAAAGCATCTGAATCTTATTTTTAAGAAAACTTAGACAGTACAAGGAAGGGGCAGAAAAAGTAAGACTTAAAAATTATCTTATCCCCTAGGACAGCATCATAAGCTCCTGCCAAGGCTTTGTCTTTTCCTATAGGAACTGTTATATGTTCTACTCATGGTGTTGACTAGAATATTCCACCTCCCAAACCTTGAACATCCAGGTAGAGACAGCAGGATTAATCACACTGATATACTTTATTAATTGAATTCCTTCCCATTCAACAGGAAAGTAGAAAAACACTGGCAAAAAAAAAAAAAAAGTAAAGAAAAAGAAAGAGAGAGCCTGGGAAGTTTCCCTTCAATGAGCAGTGAGATTAAAATGTTAGTCCCAAACATAAACAACAGCATAAAAGGAGAAGTCAGCGGGGACATAGATAAAGAAGCTCTTCATTTGTCTTAGATGTACTATGAGAAAGAAAAAAAATTGGTGTAACCATCCAAAAACATCAGGGCAAAATAGAAAACACTCTGAGCAAGTAGAGTATTCAAGGCATGTAGGTCAACATGAAGGTGCTCCAGTGATGAGATTGAGAAGCCTGTCACCCCTGGATGGAATCCCCACCAATCCAAACATTACAGTACTTTTCAAAACTCCAGAAACAGGGAGCTCTAGGGTAATGCAGGAACTGGGTTGGATTCCCATCTCTGCAACCTACCAGCTGTGTGACCTTGGGTGAGTGAATTAACCTCCTTATGTCTCAGTTTCTACATCTGTTAAATGGGATGAATGCTATTGCCTACTAGGGCACCTGGGTGGCTCAGTCGTTAAGCGTCTGCCTTCGGCTCAGGCCATGATCACAGGGTCCTGGGATCGAGCCCCGCATCAGGCTCCCTGTTCAGTGGGGACCCTGCTTCTCCCTCTCCCTCTGCCCCTCTCCCCCAACCCCTGCTCATGTGCTCTCTCAATAATCAAATCTTTTACAAAAATGCTATTGCCTATGTCTTAGGATTGTTGTAAAGATTAAATGTGTTAATATACTTAAATTACAACAGGGCAGGGGCGCCTGGGCGGCTCAGTCGTTAAGCATCTACCTTCAGCTCAGGTCATGATCCCGGGGTCCTGGAATGGAGCCCCGCATTGGGCTCCCTGCTCGGCGGGAAGCCTGCTTCTCCCTCTCCCACTCCCCCTGCTTGTGTTCCCTCTCTCGCTGTGTCTCTCTCTGTCAAATAAATAAATAAAATCTTTCACAAAAAAAAATTACAACAGGGCACTCTGTAAGTGTTAAGATATTTGTACCCACCTGCCCCAGGGCTAGAAATACTCAACACCAAATCTGCTGGTAGAGCTCCCACCATGCAGAGCCACTGGCTTGGGTCACCACCCTTTCTTCTCTGTAAGGTCTCTGGTAGAGACCTGAATGCCCACTGGCTATACAGCTCAACTCCCTCCTCACCAAACCCTTTCCCCATTTAACCAAATCATTTAGTTACACTTCCATGTTAAACCACCCATAATTACACAATTCTGACCTTTCCCTTCCCAGATGCTCCACCAGGAAAAAAGCCAATTAGCTGTAACCCAGACGGTCCTGTGTGTGTGTGTTCGGGGGGGGGGATGGGGGGGTGGTGTCACTCCGATGTTTCCAACTTTCCATTTAACCCACTATTCCTTCCTGGAGGAGAGCCTCAGCCAACAAATCTAAGTCACAGGTGGCAGCAGGCCACACACTACATTAGCTTTGGATTCAGTTCTGCAAGGGTGAACATGCAGACTGGGAGCAGGGTCAGGCAGGCTGGATTCACGGGCGTGTAAACTGTGCCCCTTACTTGGTTTAATGCTCTATTGTATTTTTACTTTGCACAAATTTTTACAAATTATGTAGCTGGTCCTGATCAGGTCTGATTTCTGGTTTTTAATGTTGATACATGAGGGGTCAGCTGAGCAATCTTGCCCCATCTCTTGGACCTTCCTCTGCTGAGGCAAGGGATTAAGATCACTTCTTAGACTGGAAAGACCATAGTTTAAATACAAGGACAAAAATGTACCAGATGAGAGAATATATTTGGAAGAATAAAAACAAACTGATGATTGTGGTTACTTCCTGGGAGGAAGAACCACTTTTTACTCTACAGCCCTTAAGAATATTTAATTTTTGCCATCTACATATATAACCTCTCAAAACCTTAAGATTTTTCAACATCAACACAACAATAACTGTCTCTGTCTCTACCCCGAGCCTCATTTCCAGAGCAGCTGTCTTTAGCCAACAAACGTACCCCATGAGTGGGAGTTGTTTTACACTGTTTCAAAGAGCTCTAGAGATAAATTATTTCCCATCAGAAGGTTTAAATTTAACAGAGAAAGAGCCAGTGATAGAAACTGCAAAATTTGGTTGGTTCCTTGTTGCTGTTTTGGATTCGAAACACGGTGATTTTCCTGTGAACAAACACCGAGGGATAAGATAAATTCACGGACAAAGCAATAACTGGTTCTGCTTAATTGCTGGGTTGAGAGATGTAAATTAGATACACTATATATTTGAGTGATAGCACCCATACACCTCTGAGCTTCAGACCCTTTCTTAATTTATAATCACCTTATTCATAACGAATTCCTAGACTTACTATCATCAAACCTCGTTTATACAGTTAGAGAGAAATATACTCATGCAGAAGATATAAGAAAGCACATACCCAGAAAGTGATTGAAATACGCTTCTCGTCGTTGGCCCAAAAAACCATAAAAAGATCTTTTCCTTCTAGGGCACCTGGGTGGCTCAGTCAGTTAAGAGTCAGCTTTGGGGCGCCTGGGTGGCTCAGATGGTTAAGCGTCTGCCTTTGGCTCAGGTCATGATCCCAGGGTCCTGGGATCAAGTCCCACATCGGGCTCCCTGCTCCTTGGGAGCCTGCTTCTCCCTCTGCCTCTCTCTCTCTCTCTGTCTCTCATGAATAAATAAATAAAAATCTTTAAAAAAAAAAAAAAAAGAGTCAGCTTTGGGCTCAGGCCATGATCCCAGGTTCTGGGACCGAGCCCTGCATCAGGCTCCCTGCTCATCGGGGAGCCTGCTTCTCCCTCTTCCTCTCTCCCTGCTCGTGCTCTCTCTCTGTCAAATAAATAAATAAAATCTTTTTTTTTTTTTTTAAGATTTTATTTATTTATTTGACAGAGAGAGACATAGTGAGAGCAGGAACACAAGCAGGGGGAGTGGAATAGGGAGAAGCAGGCTTCCCGCGGAGCAGGGAGCCCGATGTGGGACTCGATCCCAGGACCCTGGGATCATGACCTGAGCCGAAGGCAGACGCTTAACGACTGAGCCACCCAGGCGCCCCAAATAAAATCTTAAAAAAAAAAAATCTTTTCCTTCTTAACCTCAAGGACCAACATGTGCTTGCGAGCACACACAGGCACACCACAAACCCCAGCTCAGTCCAACAAAGCAAGGAAGCTTCAGAAAGAAAATCCAAGCCTCAGAAAAACCTGTACCGACCCCCTAGAGATCCAGCAATACCCAAAAGAGCTGATGTCTGAGCATAGATGCTAAATGAATTCATGTGATGATGGAGAGTATGCACAGATTCTAATAAGATATTGGCAGCTTTGCTCAGAGAGAACATAATCTTTAACACTTGCACAGCGGTTTATCAAAAAGCATTGGTATCTTTTGCTATCAAAAAGAAAAGGGAGGGGCGCCTGCGTGGTTCAGTTGGTTAAACGACTGACTTCAGCTCAGGTCATGATCTTAGAGTCCTGGGATCGAGCCCCATGTTGGGCTCCTTGCTCAGTGGGGAATCTGTTTCTCCCTCTCCCTCTGCCCCTCCCCGCTTGTGTTCTTCCTCTCTCAAATAAATAAATAAAATCTTTTTTAATTTTTTTTTAAGATTTTATTTATTTGAAGAGAGCGAGCGAGAAAGAGAGCGAGCGAGCACAAGCAGGGGGAGCGGCAAGCAGAGGGGGAGGGAGAAGCAGGCCTCCCACTGAGCAGGGAGCCCGATGCAGCGCTCCATCCAAGGACCCTGGGATCATGACCTGACCCAAAGGCAGATGCTTAACCAACTGAGCCACCCAGGCACCCCTAAATAAAATCTAAAAAAAAAAAGGGGGGGGGGAGAAAACAAATATGTATATTCTAGCAACAAAATAAGACAAACTAATCAGAATGCAGTTTATTGATCAGACATCAAATACATCATTTACATGGACGGAGGGGATGTAAACAAGTCCCAAATCTTCTAGTCTGTATAGTGGATCAGCAGGGATACTCTCACTAGAGATGATTTATCAAGGGCACCCCATGAGAGGGCAGTTCCTGATGCAGCTGCCGAAAGAGCATCGCACACCGGTTCCTCTCCTGGGTCTTCCCCAGTGTGTGGTAGAGTCTGGCCTGGAAGTAAACAACATCTCTGATTTGCTCTTTGCAGTCGACCTTTGCAAAATAGTTCTTGGCTTCATTGAGATTCTCGATGGCTGCCTCCAGAGCTGATGGAAAGTGGGAAAATACCATGCATGTTTAACTCAACATTCCACACATAATTTTCAAAACTTAACATCTACTTTTATTGATATAACATGTACCAGATAGTTTTGTATTCTACTCTTCGAGAAAAAAAAACAAACAAACACTATGGTGAGGTTTTTAAAAAGGTCTTTGGTCCTGATTTCCAGCCTGGGACCTGGTTCTGTAGAGTTAAAATAATGATTCACTTGCCCTCAAACTTCATACCAAGCATACTTGTCAAAGTACTTTAAATACAACATGACATTTTAACATATATTTGAGAACTTAAATACTGTCCCAAATTTAATGTCTTCCTTCTTCTGGGTCCTAAATTTAGGTTTTTTTTCCACAGTAGTATTGCCTAGCAATCTTTGAATGGCTCCCTACCTTCTGCCTTCTTCGGTGGATCGTAAGAAGCTGCTGAAGCCACCTGGCACTTGGCCACCAAGAACATGGCGCGGCCTTTGTCCAGCACCGCCCCATCAGCCAAGATGGGTTCAATGGCCATGTGGAGAAGACTTAAGGCCTGCTCTGGGATTCCAAGAATGAGCTGAAAAAGAAACACTGTGGTACTGTACACATCCACATCCACTGCCCGTGACAGAAAAGGCTTCATTTCTGGCTCTTCTCTCCCGAAGGGCCATGTCTGGCTTATGTTCTCCCTGATGTGTACTACATTGAATATGCACCACACTCCTAGAAAACAATGTGTGACAATCTGATTTCAAATTATGATGGATACAGTAGGTAGTAGTTATTCACACCTATAGAAATGTTTTTGCCTTTACAAGAAGATTCAGAATCAATATCCTTTAGATTGGTGATTCCAAAGGGTCAAAAGGTCATTCTTGCTGTGTAAGAATCATTGGGAGAAGGGAAACCACTAAGAAAATAATTCAAAAGTATATAGTAAAATAAAACAAAAAACATCCATTTAACACAAAAGAAACAATAATGGAGGAACTGACGAGCAAAAAAGATATAAGACATATAGAAAAAAATAACAAAATAGAAGTCCTTTCAAATCCATAATTACATTAAATATAAATGAATTGAACTCTTCAATTAAAGGGCAGAGATTAGCACAATAGATTTGAAAAAAACATGATCCAACTATATGTTATCTACAAAGATACTCACTTTAGGTTAAAAGACACAAATAGGCTGAAAGTAAAAGGACAGAAAAGAGATATTCCATGCAAACAGTAACCAAAAGAGACCTGGAGTGACTATTCTTATATCAGATAAAATAGACTTTAAATCAAAAACTGTTACAAAAGGGGCACCTGGGTGGCTCAATCAGTTAAGCATTCGACTCTTGGTTTCAGCTCAGGTCATGATCTCACAGTTATGGGATCAAACCCCACATCGGACTCCATGCTCAGTGCAAAGTTTGCTTCAGATTCTTTCTCCCTCCCCCTCTGGCCCTCCCTGCTTGCGCTCTTGTGCACTCCCTCTCTAAAATAAATAAAATCTTTAAAAAAAAAAAAGTTACAAAGCTAAAAGACATTACACACTGATACAGGGTCAATTCATCAGAAGATACAATTATAAATACATATACACCAAACAATGGAACCCCAAAATATGTGAAGCAAAAACTGATAGAACTGATGGGAGAAATAGACACCTTAACAGTAATAGTTGAAGAGTTCCAATACTCCACTTTCACTAAGGGAGAGAACAACTAGACAGAAGATCAGCAAGGAAACCGAAGACCCAAACAAGGCTACGAACCAACTAGCCATAACAGTCACTTGTTAGGGAGCACACTCTACCCAACAACAGCAGAACGCATATTCTTCTCAAGTGCACATGGAACACCTTCCAGATAGATCATGTGTTATGTCACAAAAGAACACTCTAAATTTTAAAAGACTGAAATCATACAAAGTATCTTCTTTGATCACATGAAATAAAATTAGAAATCAATAATAGAAGGGAATCTAGAAGATTCATAAATATATAGAACTCAAATAACACATCTTTAA
>NC_138381.1:75059281-75067709 GCF_054177405.1 Leptonychotes weddellii
TTAAAGATGTGTTATTTGAGTTCTATATATTTATGAATCTTCTAGATTCCCTTCTATTATTGATTTCTAATTTTATTTCATGTGATCAAAGAAGATACTTTGTATGATTTCAGTCTTTTAAAATTTAGAGTGTTCTTTTGTGACATAACACATGATCTATCTGGAAGGTGTTCC
Source organism: Leptonychotes weddellii (assembly GCF_054177405.1). Lineage (NCBI taxonomy): Eukaryota > Metazoa > Chordata > Mammalia > Carnivora > Phocidae > Leptonychotes > Leptonychotes weddellii. The sequence goes on from NC_138381.1 coordinate 75,059,456, forward strand.
ACGTGCACTTGAGAAGAATATGCGTTCTGCTGTTGTTGGGTAGAGTGTGCTCCCTCAGGTCATGATCCCAGGGTCCTGGGATGGAGCTCCACAATGGGCTCCCTGCTCAGCAGAGTCTGCCTCTCCCTCTCCCCCTCCCTTCCCCGCCCCCCTCATGTGCTCTCCTCTCTCTCTCAAATAAATAAATAAAATCTTAAAAAAAAAAAAAAAAACACAACCCAGAAACTAAAAAAAGAGCAAACTACATCCAAAGCTGACAGAGGCAAGGAAATAATAAAGATTAGAGTGAAAATGAACAAAACAGGGGGTGGGAGGATAGGGTAACTGGGTGATGGACATTACGGAGGGCACATAATATAATGAGCACTGGGTATTATATAAGACTGATGAATCACTGACCTCTACCTCTGAAACTAATAATACATTAGATGTTAATTAATTTAATTTAAATTTAAAAAAGAAATTTAAAAAAAGAAAAAAATGTTGACACATTAAAAAAAAAAATGAACAAAACAGAGAAAAGAAAAACAATAGGATCAATGAAACTAAAAGCTGGTTCTTGGAAAAGATCAAGAAAATTAACAAACTGTTAGCTAGACTGACCAAGAAAAAAAAAGAGAGAAGACTCAAATGACAAAAATCAGGAATGAAAGCAGGGAGTTAACTAATAACCTTACAGAAATAAAGAGGATTATATGAGGATACTATGAACAATTGTATGCAAAAAAATTAGATAAATTAGATATAATGAACAAATTTCTAGAAAGATACAAAATTACCAAAACTGACTCAAGGAGAAACAGAAAATCTGAATGGGGGGGCACCTACGTGGCTCAGTCAGTTGAGCATCTGACTCTTGGTCTCAGCACAAGTCTCGATCTCAGGGTCCTGAGTTCAAGCACTGCGTTGGGCTCCACCCTGGGTGTGGAACCTACTTAAAAAAAAAATCTGAATGGACCCTTAACAAGTAAAGACACCGAAGAATCAGTAACCAAAAAAACTTCCAAAAAAGAAGAGCCCAGGACCACGTGGCTTCAATGGCAAATTCAAGAAACATTTAAAGAAGAATTATCACCAATCCTTCTCATTCTTCCAAAAAAACAGAAGAGCAGGGAACATTTCTTAACTCACGTTATGAGGCCACTATTACCCTAATATCAAAACAAGATAAAGATATCAAAAGAAAAGAAAACTATAGACCAATATCCCTTATGAAAACAGATGCAAAATACTAGCAAACCAAATCCAACAGCATATTAAAAGGATCATACACCATAACCAAGTATGATTTATCCCAAGAATGCAACAGTAGTTCAATATGCAAAAATCAATGTAAAACACTATATTACTAGAAAAAAGGGAAAAAAACCACACGATCTACTCAATTGAAACAGAAAAAACAAGGACGCCTGGGTGACTCAGTAGGTTAAGCGTTTGCCTTCGACTCAAGTCATGATCCCAGAGTCCTAGAATCGAGTCCCACATCAGGCTCCTTGCTCAACGGGGAGCCTGCTTCTCCCTCTGCCTGCCACTCTCCCTGCTTGTGCACTCGTGCTCTCTCTCTTTCTCTCTGACAAATAAATAAAATTAAAAAAAAAAAAAAAAAAGAAACAGAAAAGACATTTCACAAAAACCCAACACTTTTCATGATAAAAACATTGAGGAGTAGAAGGGAACTTCCTCAACCTAATACTGATGCATCAATGAAAAACCCACAGCTAACCTCATGCTTAACAATGAAAGACTGAAATCATCCTCCTAAGATCAGGGGCAAAAACAAGGATGTACACTCTTGCCACTTCTATTCAGCACTGTTCTGGAAGTTCTACACAGGCCAATTAGGCAAGAAAAAGAAATGAAAGACATTCAAATTGGAATGTAAGAAACACTCTCTGTATTTGCAGATGACATGATCTTATATATAGAAAACTCTAAAGAATTCTCAAAAACCTGTAACAGGTATTAAACAACTTCAGCAAAGTTGTAGGATGTAAGATCAATATACACTAGCAATAAACAATCCAAAACTGAAATTAAATTTTTTATAAGTTTTAAGAAGTATTTTATTTATTTATTCGAGGCAGGGGAGGAGCAGAGGGAGAGGGACAAGCAGACTCCGTGCTGAGCACGGAGCCCAATGCAGGGCCCAATCCCAGGACCCCGAGATCATTATCTGAGCCGAAACCAAGAGTCAGATGCTCAACCAACTGCACCACCCAGGAGCCCCTCTTACTTCCTGATTTTAAATTTAATACAAAGAGGGTACCTGGGTGGCTCAGTTGGTTGGGCGACTGCCTTCAGCTCAGGTCATGATCCTGGAGTCCCTGGATCGAGTCCCGCATCGGGCTCCCTGCTCAGCGGGGAGTCTGCTTCTCCCTCTAACCCTCCCCCCTCTCATGTACACTCTCTCTCTCTCTCATTCTCGCTCTCTCAAATAAATAAATAAATCTTTAAAAAAAGATAAATTTAATACAAAGATACAGTAATCAAAACAGTATGGTACTGGCATAAAGACAGATATATAGATCAAGAATAGAGTGCAGAAGATATGTTAAGAAAAAAAAAAAAAAAGAAGAAGAAGAAGGTAGCGGGAGGGGAGGAATGAAGCGGGGGAAATCGGAGGGGTGGACGAACCATGAGAGAAGATGGACTCTGAAAAACAAACTGAGGGTTATACAGGGGAGGGGGGTGGGAGGATGGGTTGGCCTGGTGGTGGGTGTTGAGGAGGGCACGTTCTGCATGGAGCACTGGGTGTTGTGCACGAACAATGAATCATGGAACACTTCATCTAGAACTAATGATGTAATGTATGGGGATTAACATAAGAATAAAAAATAAATAAAAAAAAGAATAGAGTGCAGAAATAAACCCATATATCCATGATCAATATTTTTGACAAGGGTGCCAAGGCCATTCAATGGGAAAAGAACAGTCTCTTCAACAAGTAGTGCTAGGACACCGGGATATCCATATGTGAAAAATAAAGCTGGATTCCTACCTCACACCATACACAAAAATTAACTCAAAATGGATCAAAGATATAAATGTAAGACCTAAGACTATTAAAACCCTATTCAGCAGGGGGCGCCCGGGTGGCTCAGTTGGTTAAGCGACTGCCTTCGGCTCAGGTCATGATCCTGGAGTCCCGGGATCGAGTCCCGCATCGGGCTCCCTGCTCGGCAGGGAGTCTGCTTCTCCCTCTGACCCTCCCCACTCTCATGTACTCTCTCTCATTCTCTCTCTCTCAAATAAATAAATAAAATCTTTAAAAAAAACCCAAAAAACCCTATTCAGCAGGAAGAAGTTACAGAAGATGAGACCTTCCACCTTCAACAACCTTAAAGATTTAAGGTCAGGGCGCCTGGGTGGCTCAGATGGTTAAGCGTCTGCCTTCGGCTCAGGTCATGATCCCAGGGTCCTGGGATCGAGGCCCGCATCGGGCTCCCTTGCTCCTTGGGAGCCTGCTTCTCTCTCTCTCTCTCTCTCTGTCTCTCATGAATAAATAAACAAAATCTTTAAAAAAAAAAAAAGATTTAAGGTCAAAATTGTTCATGGGGGAAATGATGAGGGAGCAAAAGCCTGGCTGAAGACAAAGCATAAGCTGATACCCTGCAACCTCCGCCCACCCCCCACTCCTGGGTGGGACATGTGTGACATTCTTCCAGGAATCTCCCAACTATCTTAATGTTAATGCCTTGCTAGAGGGGAAAAACAACCTTAACTTGACAATGGCAAGGCCTCCAGTATCTTGAAGGTCCTCCTTAGCATATGAAAGTTCTCTTGAAACCTCCCTTTTCCTTACCTCCCACAACCCCAGAGTATATAATCAGCCACCCCTCACAACCCACGCAGCAGCGGCTCTTTCTGCCTACGGGTCCTGTCCCCGAGCTTTAATAAAATCACTTTTTTTGCACAAAAAACCCTTACAAGGAAATATAGGTATAAATCTTCATGAACTTGGATTATGCAAGTTTCTTTTTCTTTCTTTCTTTCTTTTTTTTAAAGCTCCCACTTACTTATTTGAGAGAGAGAGGGAGAGAGAGCATGAGAGGGGAGAGGGTCAGAAGGAGAAGCAGACTCCCTGTGGGACTCAATCCCAGGACTCCAGGATCATGATCTGAAGGCAGTTGCTTAACCAACTGAGCCACCCAGGTGCCCGTAAGCAACAGTTTCTTAAGGAGAATACCAAAAGCATAAGCAACAAAAGAAAAAAAGGATGTATTGGATTTCATTGAAATTAAAAACTTTAGTGCATCAAAGGTCATGATCAAGAAAGTGAAAAGACAACCCAGAGAACAGAACATACTTGCAAATCATCTATCTGATAAGGGTCTAGTACTCAGAATATACAAAACAATCTTATAACTGAACATCAGAAAGACAATAACCCAACTGAAAAATGGGTAAAGGACTTAGATGTCTCCAAAGAACATATACAAATGGCCAATAAGCACATGAAAAGATGCTCAATATCATCAGTTATTAGAGAAATGCAAATCAAAACCACAATGAGATAGAACTTTACACTAGGTTGGGCATAATAAAAAAATGGGAAATAACAAGTGCTGGCAAGGACATAGAGAAACCAGAATCTTCATACATTGCTGGTGAGACTATAAGATGGTGCAGTCACTGTGGAAAACAAGTTTGGTGGTTCCACAAAAAGTTAAACATGATAATTCTATCATATGACCCAGCAATTCTACTCCTAAGTGTCTCCAAGAGAAATAAAAACATATATCCACACAAAAACTTACATATGAAGTTAAAAGCAGCTATTCATAATAGCTTACCCAAATGTCCATCAGCTGATGAATGGATAAATGAAATGTAGTCTATCCATCTAATGAAGTATTATTCCTCCATTAAAAGGCATTGACACCTGCTACAACATGAATGAATCCTGAAAACATTACGCTAAGTGAAGAAGCCAGACTACATAAGGCCAGATATTGTATGATTCCATTTATATGAAATATCCAGAATAGGCAAACCCACAGAGGCAGAAAGTAGATTGAAAGTAGGTTGCCAGGGGCTCAAGGTGAGGGGGAAATGGGGGTGACTACTTAATGGGCACAAGGTTACTCTTCGGAGTGATGAAAATATTCTGGAATTAAATGGTGTCGATGGTTGCAAAACACTGTAAATATTCTTAAAACCACTGAATTGTGCCCTTTAAAATGATTAAAACGGTAAATTTTTTATGTGAATTTTATCTTAATTAAGAAAAAATCACTAGAGGGGCGCCTGGATGGTTCAGTCGGTCAAGCATCTGCCTTCAGCTCAGGTCATGACCCTAGGGTCCTGGGATCGAGCCCCACATCGGGCTCCCTGCTCAGTAGGCTCCCCACTTCTCCCTCTCCCACTTCCCCTGTTTGTGCTGTCAAATAAATAAATAAAATCTTAAAAAAAAAGAAAAGAAAAAATCACTAGAGAAGTTGGAAAGGAAAACATTAGATTCCTGTGCTCCTTCCATAGAGATTCTGACTCCATGCATTCAAGGCAAGGCCAGATATATAGATATTTTTTAAATCTTCCCAATTAACTCTAATGCATGGTTTGGGGAATCTCTGCTTTAAGTTAGTAAATTCCTCTAGTGCAAGTGAGTTCAAAATGCATTCATTCACTAAATATTTATTAAAAGCCTACTATGTGTACATCTTACTCTGTACCAGAGATCACAGCAGGGAGAAAACAAAGTCCCTTTCTCAAAAGCCTTTATATTCCTCAGGGGGAGACAGAAAGCAAACATAAAATACAATTTAATTTCCAAAAGCTTTCAATGAACACACAAATTCCTCATTTCTTTATTTATCCCCTTATTAATCAAGCATAGCTCTGGGCCAGCTAAATCATTAATATGATGCTAGTGTCCTCAATGAAAAGGTACATCCCCTTTCTTAAAGATGCCAGTGCCACTGGGAGTGGTCAGCTTGCCATGCAGTTCACAGCTTCAGACTTCCATGGGGGGCTTGACGACGAGACTACATTCCCAGACTTCAATATTAAGAAGTCAAAGCTCATTATTATCCTTTTCAAAACCAAAAAGTAGTAACAGACTCACCAGTTCTTGAGCACAAATATGTGCTACAAAAACAGAGATCGGGGCGCCTGGGTGGCTCAGTTGGTTAAGCGACTGCCTTCGGCTCAGGTCACGATCCTGGAGTCCCGGGATCGAGTCCCGCGTTGGGCTCCCTGCTCGGCGGGGAGTCTGCTTCTCCCTCTGACCCTCCTCCCTCTCATGCTCTCTGTCTCTCATTCTCTCTCTCTCAAATAAATAGATAAAATCTTTAAAAAAAAAACAGAGATCAGCTTACCTGAGCAAAAGCCAAGTTCAGCACTGTTTCGGAGGCCAAGTACTGTAACCGGTACTCCTTGGAGAGGGCCAGAGCCTGCAGGAGCACGGGCAATGCGATGGTGGGGGAGGACGATCGCCAGTACAGCTCTGCGACAGATAACAGGACACTGCCCACAAAGAGAAAGACATGGAATGAGAATATCCGGCACAAAGGTCCACCTACAGCAGATGCTTGAGAGACCTCCCTTACCTGATCACCATTTCTGTGTTCCTGATTTTCTGACAATGAATCAACAATTTTTGTAAAAGCTTGTGCGCCTCTGACATTTGGTTCTGAGCTTGTAGTACAATTGCTTTCCTGACACAGAAACAATATAAACAAAATGGTTATGCTGATGTTTTGTAAGTCAAGTCGCTTTGAGGGTTAGAGTCTCTATTTCCTTAATTAGACTGTGAACCTCCCACAGGGAAGAACTTTGCCTGATATAATTTTTGTTAAAAGAGGAAAAAAAGTGTGTGTGTGTATAAGCACATGTGTATACACCTACCCACACACACACATGCAAGAACAAAAAAGTCTGGAATTATCGGTATCAGAACGTTAGCGATTATCTCTGGGTGATACTTATTTTGTCCATTTTACTCATCTGTATTTTCTAATTTCCCAGAATAAATAGGTAATAAATAGGAAAAGAAGTTTTTTCCTAAGTTAAAATTAATACATTAACTTTAATTAAACAAGTAAGAATAAAGGCATTTGAGAATCACTTCATCCTGGGGTTGGAGTTTTCAGTCTCTTACCTGTATACACCCTCTATGCTATTAAGAGCTGTGATTCCTGTAACAAGTGAATCAGCCAAATGGTATTTACCATCATTCATTGCTCTGTCAAACTGTATTTTTTGATCACATAGCATCCATAACTAATAAGAAAAAAAAAAAACAAGAACAAAATGGCAAGGGTTCACCTCGTTATTCAACAGAAATATAAAAATATTTTGGCTTGCTTAGCAAGTATTCTTACAATTCATACACATTTTTTTGAGATTTAAAATTTTTTTAATAAATATTTCAAGGATGTGAAAAAGCACTAAGAATAAAAAAAACACATGTGTGCCAATCACCAACTTTGTCAAATCACAATTTTGCTTTATTTGCTTCAGATACTATCACACACTATTGAAGTTCTTTGCAAATTCCATTCCCCTCTTTCTTTGCCCAAAGTAAGCACCGGATTTAATGTTTATCACTCTCATTCATGTTTTTATACTTCTACAGCATATATTCTTACCCTTAAACAATGTATAGTATGATCCCATATTTTTTTTTCTAATAAAAATTCGAAGGATTTTTGATTTCCAAGCTTTCTGAGAAAGAGAAGTCAATGCAACCAACAGAAAATTAATAAATTTACAACAAGCTTAAGTAATTTTGTTACATAAATTAACCCATTTATTATAGGCTAGCAGTGTTTCAACTGATAGAGCTTCTACCCCGTCTTTCACTTTCGATTCCTTCAGATGTTCCTGTGAGGGCAGAAGTGGTGCTGTAAGTCAGGGCCACCTCCCCACCCCCAGCTGCGGTTTACATGCAGGAACCACAGGTGTCAGATCCCCACAGCTCCTCTTTTCATCTTGGTTTTGCCACAGAAGGAGCAAGTTTCCTTGGCATGCTGGCTTATTTCAGTCTTGCTCACCATTTTCCTGAGGGAGGCACCATAACGGGGTCCGATATGTACCAATGATTCCAACCTTCTTGGTGCATTTAGCCCAGAGAGTAATCTTGTACGTTTTTAAATTTTGTATATAGTAAATACTATCATACTCTATGTATCCTTTGACAACTTGCTCAACATTATTTTTCTGGGACTTACACATGTTCATACAAGTAGCTCTAGTTTATCCTTTTCACTGATGAATAGTTTTCAATTACATGAATATGCGACAACTTATCCAT